>NC_142345.1:25791666-26117500 GCF_054954075.1 Amborella trichopoda | reverse complement strand
ATTTGTTAAGAGGCAATAAAATATGTCTTAGATGAACTTCGATAGTTAATTTTATTCTGAATGTCGTACTTCTCGCTTCTCTCGAAGTGCAACATTCGTCGACACATTTTTTTATACGTCATTTTTGACATACGTACATCCCTAGTACAAATAAGGATACCCAAGATACTGCTAGATCAAGAGAACACTACAAAATAAGCCTAAAGACTAGGCAACCCTGGAAATAATACTATAATGCTAAAAAGAGACCTTAAATAGTACGAAACCATTGCCATTGTAACTAGAACGTTAAAAAACCCTTGGGGACCAAATTTGGGCTCAATCGGACCTCCCATGAACATTTTTGACCTAAATTGCCACAAAATAGGTAGGTTGTACACTATTGCGGTGTGGCCTCACCAAACCAGTCTCCAATCATGGAGGTTGCATTCTCACATCTTGAAATGACCTGAAAACGCCCACACATTGCTCATTTGGAGTCTAAACAAGCTCAAATTCAGACACAAGCTAAGTCTCGACGACTCGGTCATTTTTACATATGGCACGTGTCGTGACATGACCTAGAATCAAAGCTTTTCTATAGAGATGATGAGCCCGAAGCGATGAAAATCAGAGTTTTTGAAGAAAGACATCTCGAACTTTGTGAAGCAATAACTCAATTTTCGAACATTAGATCATTGCACAATCAGGTCCGATGTGACCGTATCATGAAGGGCTACAAGTTGGTATAACTGTTACACTCAATCTAAGGTCGGATAAATTGTGAATTCCAAGGTTGAATAAAGAAAGATCACCGGCCGCTGGAATCCCCTTTTTCGGAGATTTACTGAATTCATAAAGTACTTCAAGCAAGAACCAAAACGGACGAAATTTGGTGCAAAATAAATTTGGTAGTCTCCTCATTAATTTGTAATCAAAATAAAAACTCGAAACACCAAAGATCGCATTGCATTGATGGCCAAAGTTCACGATCTAGCTGGATTTCTAATTCTCGGGAAAAAGTCAATCTCAAATACCATCAAAAGACATCAAACTCTTTCAAATCAAGCAAGCATCAAGACTACGATGATGGATCGTCTGAATCACCACCATAAGCATCCAAAAAAGCTTCCAAGATCTGGTAATGGTGAGAGGGATGGTTTTGTCATTAGCTCAAAAGGTTTAAGGGGCATTTTGATCATTATTCCTAAATTCAAGATTTTATTGTAATTTCTTTTAATTGTTATTAAGCTTAGTTTTGAGCATCCACCCCTGTTCGGTGAGTCCTCTATATAAACAAGCTTAAGTCAATTGTAAAGAGGTCGGATCATTCATTAACGAAATATAGGCATTAAGCTCGTTTTCACTTGTCTTTTGCTCCTAACCCTTGGATCCAGCACCAAAAAGAGAGAAAACTTTTTAGAAAGAGAAGCTACTCCTAGCCCACCCTAATCATGTGGCTCTGTTCTCTCTCTCTCTCTCCTCTTCCTTTCTTCCCTCTCTTCACTCGTTGCTTGCCCCGCGCAATAACCCATGCCCACGGAAAACGTGTGGTCCTATCACTTTCCCCTTGCATCTCTAGTGTAAATGTAGCAAATATGTGGCTCCACATAAAATTGTAGACACCCCATTTTAAATTTGGCTAATTCTATGGTTTCTGAACCCTTAGGACCACATTATCCTTGTGAAACGAAAATCCATAGTTCACATAGCCTACCCAGTGTCCGAGAACCAGTTTGCCTGCCCGGAACCCCGCAAAAATCTTGTTTTTACCCAGAATTCTGTAAATGCCCTGTTTTACTAAAACAATCATTAAAAATAGTAAAAAACTCCGTTTTGACCCAAATGTTTTCTGAGAGCTTCACAAGAGGTCAAAGAACACATTACAATTGGTATTTCTCAATTTGGACACCTTTTGTCTTGGGAGACACTGGTAGTGTCGCTCGGGCAACAATGCTCATGTCGCTCAGATCCGAGATCCTCAAAGCTTAGATTTTTGGATGGAGATGTGTTTGTTATATGAGAATATCCTTCCCAGTGGATTTTGACCCCTATAAAGCATCTTTGCATGGTCATGTAAAAAAAATGATTGGGGACAGAGATAAAAAACCTAAGAGAGATTAGAAACCCTTGAGAGAGCTTTGGAAAATCCTAGCCTTCTGAGACCCTAACCCTTAAGCTTGAGAAAACCTAGACCTAGGGCACAACAAACCTATATCAGAACTAGACCTAGGGCACAAAAACCCTAGATCTAACCCTTTACACCAGAGACTGGTTGGTCAACATCCGAATTAGAGAGGCAAAGAGGACGCTGGTACTGATAAGGGAGCCCTAGAAGACTCGAGAGTACTGGGTCATCTGGGCCCGGTTTGGTATTGTTTATTCTTCTTTTACTGTTTTGATTCTATTTTATTTATTTTGATCTATTAATTTTCTTTAAAAATCGTATTTTAGTGTCTTGGATCATGCTGGCTCTGTCACAGATCTGAGAGCACATCTGCTCGTTCCCCGGCAGATATGGCCTCAAATCTGAATTCAATTTGCCCCACTTTCTCTACCACTTTCTCTACCATTTTATTTATTTCATTTTTCAAAATTTTAAGGTGTCAATATCTGATAGATCTTCATCTGAGGATCTGTCATATTTTCATCGTAAACAGTTTGGCGCCCACCTTGGGGCATTCCGAGCTTGATCCAAGCGCCAAAATACAATTTTTATTCACTGTTTTCACCGTTTTCAGTCACAAAAAGTCCCAAAAGTTAGAACTAACCAGGATCCAGTGTTTTGGTGCTGCAAAACCCTAATTTTTCTGGGTGACACCAATAGTCCACCAGTGCCACCCAGATCCAGGGTGACACTACCCGTGTCGCCCAAATTCCAAAGTTTCAGAATTTTTTGAAACTTTGCATATCTATTCTAGGGTCTCTTTTGTGACTGTTCACAAATTTTCAAAGAAAAATAAACTTTTAAAAATACCAAAAAAATATTTTACTGTTATGTTTGCATTATTCTACTTTACTTTGTTTTAGTTTATTTCATCATAAATATATATTTTTTCTACTTCTTCCAAGTTTAAAGTAGTGTTTTTTCATCAATATTAACAAGAAAAAAATAAAAAACAAATAAAATAATAATAATTGTTTTGGGCGACACTAGCAGTGTCGCCCACCCTGTAAGGGCGACACCACCAGTGTCGCCCAACTGCAAGTGTCCCAAAACAATTCTGCGACCCCGTATGCCTATTTCCAGGGACTTTTGACTCCCTTTTAACCAAGTTTTTGCTTAGAGTTTTTTTTAAAAAATATAAAAAACATATTTTGCTTCAGATAAGTCTGCGTTGTTTTTTACTTTCTTATTTTTTATTGGTTTATTAATTTTGACTGGACCCATGTTTTCCCTGCTTTCACCATGCTTAGTTTAACTGTATTTCATCAAAATTTAAAGATATAAAAAAATTAAAAAAAAATAGTAAATAAAAAATATACATCGAGGGCTGCTTGCACCCTCCCTGAACCGTGTCCTATTCGAGTCACCCTCGACTCCGACCGCGCTCAACTTAGCACCGACTATGCCTGATCTCGTTTTTCTGACGTTACCATCTTAGGGGTTGCTTACCCCTCCATTTATATTGTGCTTCGAGCGACTTTCGCCTCGAAGCCCGCATCGCTAGGCACGATCAGTGCCTAGCGACCACTTATTTTCTTTCTTGTTTGTGTGCATTGTGTGCTTGACTTTATTTTTATTTCGTGCTTCTTTACACACTCCAGCACACACTGGACCAGGAATGCCCAGGAAACCAGCAAACAAATATTTCAAAAACCCCCAAAATTCACGTTAACGGTGTGAGGGGAACCTAGCTTTGAGAATCGAGGTGGTTGGGATTCGTGTAACTTTAACTGTGAGCATCCCCCTGTAATCATTTGCCTCAAAGCAACTCTGCGTACAGTAGGGCCTGGTGAACATCCTATAATAAGAGGCCACGTCCTATGCGGGGACTTATATCAACCTAGCCGCATTTCAATAGTTAGGAACCGACTCTCAAGCCAAGCCTACCTTTTAATCTAGGTCTTTCGTGTGCTTGCTTGCTTATTTCTGTTGGTTAATCTTGGATCCCAGTCCGGACCCATTTTTTGTCCTAGCTGAAGCCTCTGGGTCCAAGTCCAGGCTTGTACCCAAGTTAGCCCAAGTCCAAACTAGGTTTCGCCTTGGTCCAAACTTAGGCCCCCTTTTGGTCCAAGTCGAAGGCTCATTCTTAGCTCATCTTTGATCGAGTCCGAGTCCATACCTGGTCTAATCATCAAAATTCTCTTGGTCCAAGTTCAAGCTTATACTCAGCATATCCCAAGTCTGAACTACGTTCACACCCAAGTCCGAACCTAGGCCCCCTTTTGGTCCGAGCCAAGGGCTCGCACCTAGCTCAACTTTGATCCAGTCTAGGTCCATACTCGGTCTGATTATCACAACCCTCTAGGTCCAAGCCAGGCTTGCACCCAGCTCAGTCTAGGTCCGAATCAGGCTCACAACTTGGTCCGATCTTAGACCCACTTTTGGTTCGAGCCGAGACTCGTACCCATCTAGCCTAGATCTTAGACTAGGTTCTAGCATAGGTCTAAGCATAAAGTTCCCTCTAGAGCTAGACTAGGTCTAGCAAGTCTAGGTTCCAGTATAGTATTAGCCTAGGTCTTAGTTAAAGTTTTTCCCCTAGAGTTAGGCTAGGTCCGCCCTAAGTCGTCGAGTCTAGCTCTTGCCAAAGTCTAGATTCTAAAACCCGGCCAAAGAAAGCCACCATGTCGGTTACTCAAGGTGACCATGATGATTGCTCCACAGTTGAATCTAAGCCTAACCTTCCCAAACCTAGGAACCAGTATGCTGCAATCCCTTGGAGTTATCAACAAACCTCAGGTCAATCCATTATCCAATGCCCAGGTCTTCAATTAGAGGCAGAGTCCCAAGCGTCCACTCCTAATCTTGAAATCGGTGTGATCCGAAAAGCTAATTCAGCTCGAAAGACTCTGAATAGTCAGGGGATCGTCCTATAGTAGATTTTAGGTAACCAAAGTAGAAGTCGAGTGAGGGAAGAAATTCATGCAGCATCTAGCGCTAATTCCCACAACTCGAACTAAGATAACCCCGAGGTGCAACGATCTCAGGATCAAGAATCACTTAAGTCTAGGGAATCTGACCCAACCTCAAGCCACCATAGTACCGCTCATGAGGTTCTTAACACAGTACGGAGCAGAGGTGTCGACCCAAATCGACCCCTAGGCGAGATAGGCATCCAAGCTGCCCTTAAAAGTCTAGTTGACCTAGGTTACACTGCTCATGGCCCGGCTTCGGGTCGAATCCAAACCAAGTTACTGATATAGGTCAACCCGTAGCACAATCGAGTCAACCGATTCTTCAATCGGTCCCTCTGGTTCACCCGGTCCAACAAACAGCGCAATTTTTGCAGCCGGTGTTGACACCTATGGGTCAGTATGCCCCTCAAGCACAAATATATCAAACCGCTTCGGTGATTGCAGCTCATCAATCTTAAGTCCATGCAGACCAACATATACCCCAAGTTTAACCTTACCAATCTACGATTGGGAACCCACCAACCGGTGGGCCTACTGTCACGTCAAATACTCAACAAGAAGACACCTTAAAAGCGATGCAGTATATGCTTGTAAAAATGGGCATGCATGAAATTTTACCCCCAAAAGCCTATGTTCAAGAGACCCTTGGAGGCATGGAGGACCTTCCCCTGGGATTTGTTGTCCCAGAATTTAGAAACAAGTTTAATGGGAAGAGTGATTCAGATGCTCACGTCAACGTGTATCTTCTCTCTATGAGAGCTTTGCGAGAATGCCTAACCAACTGAATGTCATATTTTTGCAAAAATTGATCGGCGAGGCCTTGAACTGGCATCGAAGAACAATGTTCGCTCGACCACACATCACTCCAGATGAAATGTTCAACCTATTCGTCTCTCACTACCGTCGGTTGACACCAAGACCTCTCTCCCTGGGCCAGCTCAGTGCAACGAAACAAAACTCAGGAGAATCCTTCGAGGATTTCATCTGTCGATTCGGCGAGGCGGTGATGCGGGTCATAGAATGTCCACTTATAGACCCAGCCAAAATCTCTATGGCTTTGGAGAACGCTGCTCCTGAATACAAGGCATATTTCAGTCATGGTCTTATCCCCCAGTCTTTCGACTCCATGATCGAGCAGGTGGCACGACATGAATGGGAAAGAGGGATACCCCTCAGCACCAAGCCCGACAATAAGTCGATAACAATTCCCTAAATTAAGAACAAGAATAATAACAATGGGAAGGCTTCTGGTCTTGTTAAGGAGATTGTCATTAAAGGACCGGCTCAAGGTTCAGCCCCTCTGCACAACAATCAGAATCAAAACCGCTGGGGTTAGCCTAGAGCCAACGCTTGAAATAATAACCAAAGGCGAGAGGATAATTTCACTCCTCTCAAAGACCCACTAGAAAAAGTGTTGGAATTACTCCTGGTTAGAAACATGGTTTACCTCCCGCGACCATCCAAACCACCGTTTCAAGTCACAAATAAGAGCAAGTGGTGCAAATGGCATCAAAACCATGCTCATGATACTCAAAACTACATATATTTGAAACGGGTAATTCAAGGGTTAATCAATAGGGGGGACTTCACCGTCGCACTTAGAAATCAACCTGTCGAAGAGCCTAATCAAAAGATGGGTATCTTCGCAAATGCTCTCCCTAAAAATATGGTCACAACGATCGAAAAGCCGGGAGCTCAAGACAACTCAAAAGAAAATGTTGACATTCACATAGTTGAGAGTGGAGATGAAGAAGAAGAGGAACCTATTCAATTCATATTGGCTTGTGACCATCACTTTCAAGATCCCGAAGAAGATCTCTTGAGCGTTCTAAGAGGAAATTCTTCATCTCCAAACCTCGATAACCTTCCAAATGGGACCAATATGGTGAAGATGATAAACTAGAAATTGATATGGTCAGAACCAATGAAAAGGTGTCATCTTCTAAACAAGGGGCCAACACCCCAAAGTCTCCCATTACTCTTGCTAGGGCTGACCTTATCGAGCTTCAGACTGGAGAGATCGATTCCTTAATCCGAAGAGGCCGAGTGTTCAAACCCATTCAATTGATGACTGATAGTCTCAATGAAAGAATGGGAAATACCTCAAAAGCTAGACAACTAGCAAGGGTCACAGATCATGAGCCGAATAAAGAAATCCAAGGATCTGCGACCACCTACGATCAATCGGCTCATCTAGGGAAGATCCAGATTCAAATCTCCATCTTGGAGCTACTCGCCAACTCACCAGCACATAGAGCCTAGATCGAAAAGGTCTTCGTTAAAACACACATCCCGAGCAACACAGAGCCGGATGAGTTGTGCAGAATGATCAACCAATTAATGGCACCAACGCCAATCGTGTTCACGGACAATGACATCCCAGTCGGCTTCAACCGCTTTCATGTCCAACCTCTACACATCACTGTATTTATGCAAGGATATGAAATATGGAGTGTGCTTGTTGATATTGGGGCATCCTTAAACATATGCCCTATGAAAATAGTGAAACAGATAGGTAAAAGTCCGGATGACTTCAAGCCGTGTCAACTAACTAACGCCGCATACGATAAGACCAAACGACAAGCTGAAGGCATATTGCCTCACACTCAAGATCGGCCCTACCGTCCAAGTGATAAAGGTTTATTTCTTGGACATAAAACCCTCATTCAATATGCTGTTAGGAAGACCATGGTTGCATGAAAACCTCGTGGTCACCTCTACACTCCATCAATGCCTCAAATTTCTAACTAAAAACGGCATTGCGAAGGTATGTGCTGAACCCCTGATTTTCTCAATCGTAGTATACATAAAGGGAAGCTAGTCGTAGTGGTCGAGCTTGGAGAAATCCCACTCGCTTCCTTCGAGCAAGCCGATTGTGCTACCTTACGCCTAGAGGCCGACAACCTTGTTTCCTCAAATTTTGCAAACTTTTGCATCGATGGAGGACATAATCCAATGTCAACATCAATACGGTTTTGGGTGCCTCGCAGCTTGACACATGCTCTTCTCCCAAGGCTTCCAATCAAGGCAAGGCTTGGGGAGTCAAGGGCAAGGCGTAATGGAGGCGATTTCTGAATCACTCCAAGCCAAAACTAAAACGAGGATCGAAGAGGTCTTGGGTGTTCTCTCACCCTATTTCAAAGCTAAATGAAGCCTTCAAGCTATCTGGGCTTTGTATTTGGAGGCATTCAAAGCTTCGATCCTCTCGATGCCCGTCCTTCAAAATGCCAAAGGTGATCCTTGAATCCCTGATGGGGAATAATTCTTCTTCTACATATCAGCACACACAAGAACTGGGAATTAAAGACCCTTTTGTTGATCTGGATTTGAAGGTATGCACAATCGGCTCTAACCCAGCCAAGCATGCTCATCCGCTTATTCAAACGCAAGAACGGAATTGGTCGATCATTCCTCTATCTCGAGAATAGCTGGAAGCATACCAGCGACACCTTCAAGTCTCGGTGTCAAAAAATGGATAGGCGCAAGGTGGCCATCTAACCACCGTGCACGTCTAGTCCCCAACATTTCTCTCGCGAGTCCCATAAGGGATACTTCTTGTGTTATTTCAAAATCTGTTGAAAATTCAAAACATAATAAGATTGATAAAGATGAAAAAGAATTTTCAAAAAATGGCAAACACCCTAGATAGCCCAATAATGGTGCACAATACCCAAGATGACGAATTGGGCGACCAAGACGAAGATCAAGAGAGCCAAGAGTCTGAAGAAATCCCTCAACCTGAGTAACTCACTTCCCATGTTGAGCAAATCAAGATGAGGTTTGATGGTGATCCAACGGCTATCATTGAAGAGATGATAGACGTAAACTTAGGAATTGAGAAGGACCCAAGGTTAACCAAGATTGGAACCTATCTATCCCTTGAGGAGAGGGAAAATATGATTTCCTTTCTTAAGCAATATCGTGATGTCTTTGCCTGGTCATACGATGATATGTCATGGCTAGATCCCACATTGGTGCAACATCACCTAATATTCAATGAAGGGGCGAAGCTTGTAAGACAGAAACTCCGACATTAGAAGATCCACCTTGAGATCAAAATTAAGGAAGAAAGCGATAAACTGCTCAACGAGAAGTTCATTACCCCCATCAATTTCTCAGAGTGGTTGGCCAACATAGTGGTCGTACTCAAGAAATACAAGAAGATCCGAGTGTGTGTCGACTATAGAGACCTCAACAAGGCATGTCCCAAAGACAATTTTCCACTACCAAACATAGATGCCTTGGTCGACAACACTGCGGGGCATGAGATGTTGTCATTCATGGACGGCTTCTCGGGTTACAACTAAATCCTCATGGCAGAAGAAGATCAGACCAAGGCATCATCCATAACGCAATTGGGAACTTACTGCAACAAAGTCATGGCCCTTGGCCAAAACAATGCAAGGGCAACTTATTAGCGGGCAATGACTAGCATTCTACCACTTGATGCACACCATCATGGAAGATTATGTCGATGACATTCTGGTCAAATCAAAGACTAGGTCTGATCATCTGACCACCCTGAGAACCATTTTCCAAAGACTCTAGAAACATCAACTCAAACTCAATCCACAGAAATGTACCTTTGGAGTTGAATCCGGTAAATTACTAGGCTTTATAGTAAGCCAAAGAGGCATTGAGGTGGACCCGTCCAAAATACGAGCCATCACTGAAATGCCTTTTCCTCAGAACATCAGAGAAATCTGTGGGCTTTAAGTTCGCATACAAGCCATAAGGCATTTTATTTCACAATTGGCGGACAAGTGCATGCCGTTCAATACGCTCCTTAAGAAGGATACCCCATTCATATGCTTTAATGAATGCCAAGAAGCATTCGACCAAATTAAGGAGTATCTAACCAAATCTCCCATCCTTAGCCCTCCTAGTCTAGATAAATCCATGTTCCTATACAAATCTGTGAAAGACAAAAGCATGAGTGCAATGTTAGGACAGTACGATGACCATGGAAAAGAACAAACAATATACTACATCAGCAAAACCATGTTCGACTATGAGACAAGATACACAGATATGGAGAAGCATTGCTTAACACTTATTTGGGCTATGCAGAAATTAAGACACTGTGTCTTATCTCATACAGTCAAACTCATCTAAAAAATAGACCCACTCAAGTACCTACTAGAGAGACCAGTCTTTAATGGACGTTTGGCGAAGTGGAGAATGTTATTGAGCGAGTTCGAGATCGAATATGTCACTCGAAAATCGATCAAAGGACAAGTCATTGCTGACCACATGGCTAAACATGCACTATTAGATAACATTCCCGTCAAAACGGATCTACTTGATGAGAACCTCTTCATGATTGAGGACTCAATTTGGGAGCTATACTTCGAAGGTGCAAGGAACGAATACGGATCGAGTATAGGAGTCATACTATGCTCACTCGAGAAGATTTTAATGCCAACAACCATCAGATTGAATTTCCCATGTAACAATAACACTGTTGAATATGAAGCCTTGATAGCCGGGCTTGAGAATGCTATGGGAACGAAAATCCAGCAAATACGAGTGATCGGTGACTCCTTACTCGTCATAAACCAGGTTAAAGGGATTTGGAAGGTGATAGAAGAAAAGCTCAAACCCTATCAAGAAAAGGTGGAAAACATGATCCCATATTTTCAGAAAATCACTTTCATCACGTAACTAAGGAAAATAATCGGTTCGCTGACACCCTTGGGACCCTTGCTTCAATGGTTGATATTTTTTCAGATATCACCACGCTGCCATTCTACATCATGAACAAACATGATCCTTCCTCACTAAGAATCATAGAAGGAATAGAGCAAGAAAATGAGAATGATGGGGAAGTATCTCTCGTGGCTTCAGATGTGATAGTAAGGCAAAACCATGGTTCCACGATGTTATGTCCCTGCTAAAAGAAGGTTTATACCCCGAAGGAGCCACTAAAAAGGATAAAGAAGCCCTTCAAAGGTTTTCTATGGGATTCTTTGTGAGAGGTGATCTCTTGTTCAATAAATCCTTCGATGACATCATTTTACGATGTCTCGATCAGCTAGAAATTGACCAAGTACTGACACAGTTACACAATGAAGGAAGTCATTCTGGGGCAGTTGCCTTAGCTCAGAAAATTAGGCACCAAGGCTATTATTGAACCACCATGGTCGAAGATTGTTGGAATTTCGTTAAGAGGTGTCCCAAATGTCAACTTTATGGAGACCTCATCCATGCACCGTCCATGCCACTCAACACCACCTGTATGGCCCTTTGCCATGTGGGGTCTTGATATCATCGGAATGATTTCACCGAAAGCCTCAAACGACCACCGTTATATTAACAGCTACATAGTACTTCACCAAATGGGTAGAGGCCACATCATTTGTTAAAATTGAGGGACAACATGTTGCTTGTTTCATAAAGAACAACATTATATTTAGATTCGGTGCTCCTGAGTCAATCATTACTGACAATAAATCCAATCTCAAAAAATGAAAAGGTCTCTAAGGTGTGCAAAACGTTCAGGATCACGCAAAAATTCTCCACACCTTACTACCCTTAAGGAAACAGACAAGCAGATGCCATAAACAAAGGACTTCTCAAAATTATAGACAGAATAATAGAAGGAGGCAAAGATTGGCATAAAAAGCTAAAAGATGCGCTATGGGCCTACTAGACAACTAAGAAGACTCTTATTGGCATGACCCCATACTCATTGGTGTATGGTATGAAAGCAGTGCTACCCATTGGAGTTGAGATGCCATCTCTACGGGTGCTTATTCACAAAAATTCAGATGAGAAACAAAAGATTGAAGCATGAATCACTGACCTCGTTAATTTGGATGAAAAACGACTACGAGAAATACAAAATATCGGTGCTTACCAGTGTAGAATCGAGAGGGCATCCCAAAGAAAACTTGTTCCTCAGCAATTCAGAGAAGGGGACTTGGTACTCAAGAAAATCTTTCACAATCCTACAAATCCACACCCTTTAGGCAAGTTCAAACCTAATTGGGATGGGCCATTCACGGTTACCCGAGTGCACGCAGGCAATTCTTACAAGATCGAAAATCAAGAGGGGTACGAACTCAATGACCTCAATAATACGATGTATCTCAGAAGATACTACCCGTAACGGGCCCAAAAGCGTGATGAAAACTTGAAAAGGCATCACAAAGAAAACAAAAAAAGGAAAAAATAAATATAATTGACATGGTGAAAACCTTAAAAGGCACCACGGGTAAAAAAAGAAAAGGAATAAAAAAAATCTCCAAGAAGGTGCTCCCAATGCAAAACACTAAAGTACAAACAAGTACTTGCAAGTTTCAACAATACTGCACAAGCAGACCGTGAGGACAAAGATTCCTTCTAAATCCTGCAGGTTCTCAATAAAACCATCTCAGAAAGATGTGGGAGGGTGACATGAATGGAAGACCAAAGTGACTTCGACAAACTCTGGAAGAACGTCAAAACCTCTCCAAGATGGAAGCTCGCAAGAATCCAAAGAACTCTTCATAGACCAGTGAAGCACAAGATGAAAGCTCCAAAGGTAAAAGGATAACTTCGAGATCTTTGAGTTCTCATGATCCCACAAGGAAATCCTCTCATCATCTTTGGATAAAACGTAACAAAAAAAATCACCACCAAAAGGGCCATAGGTGACAAAACTGTAAGGCCCGTCCCTTTTGAAAATGCTTTTTCAATTTGACTTTTAAATCATCCATTTTAAAAAACAAAACCCTTTTAGAAAGGACTTTCTCCATCACTGTAAGAGATTAAATTATTAGTCAATCTGGCCTCGTTTGCGAAGCCAACTTCCTATGCCTGTTATGAAGGCTTGAAACTAGTCAGGCACTCCATGATTGTATGAGTATAACTACCAAGTACCACATATCAGAGATGGGTGAACCTCACCAGTGATGAAATTGGCTAGTCTAGGAGCGTCTTTCTCTCGTCTGGATCCCTTGAGGCAAAATGAGGCAAGCTCATCCTTATGTGTGCGTATGATGACCCAATAGCCAGAAATTCGAGAAAAAAAACCTACAACTAGGGGGCTGAGTTTGTAAAAATTTAGTTTGAAAAACGTGTAAAGAAAGTATCCCGCTATGCTTCGACGAATCAATTGCACACGTACAAGTTAAAAGTTCCTCCAAAAGGGAAAACAATAAAAAAAAAAAAATAAAGAAAAAAAAAGAAAAAAGAACAAGAGAGATCAAGCAGTACAAAAAACAAAATTTTGGGTATCTCAAAACTCTGATTTTATTTATCCATTGAAATAAGCTTATTACAGGCGTTCACGCCATCAAACTTGGTCTTATGATCGAAATTCCTAATGTCTCAACGGACTTCAAAAAAAATAAAACTACTGAAAAACAATGCTGATCATGAGATCAACTTATTCATACCAAGAAAAATAAGGTAAAGAAAACATCTGGCTATTCAATCTTTGGCTTCGGATCAACATCCTTCTCCTTGAGTTCTGCCACGGAGGCCACCTACCGAGCCAATTCAACTTCAGCCTCTTATAAGCCGATATTAGACACGTCCTCATTGGATTTGATTCTTTTATTTGAACAAGAGGCGCATCTTCTAGATGAGGCACGATATCTTGAGCAAGAGCAGAAGGTTCGTCACGAAGTCTCAAAGATCTGGGGCATAATGGACTAGGACAAGTACGTTCCCACCAGGAATTGTAGTTGGACGTGGTCCTGGGCTTGTCTTGCTTGATCAATCCCTCACTAGAAGAAGACTTCTTCCCCTTTCACGACAAACCAGCCTTGACCAGAAGAGTGGATGAATGTCGTCGAAGTGAAAAGATAGGGTGACGATCGATCGCCTCTCCTAGAGAAGTATAATTCTAAGTATGGCGAAACTGGCAAAGAACCCTTTGAGGGAAATACCCCTATGTGAAGTGATGCCCCACTAGAATTAGACATGAATACCCCATAGGGACACATTTTCAAGACCCTTGATCACTCAATCAAAGGATGACAACTCATCAAGAAGCTTGCGATAATGGTTGACGTCACGATGTCTGGTGGTATCATTGACGTACGTCCATTCCATAGCAACAAATACAGTCATCGTTGATCGAGGAGGGTGGACAACAACGATGTGTTTGTAAGCCCAAATCTACAGAAAACATGAGTCAAAATCCCAAAAAGTCCCAAGACAAGAACCCAGGACCTCGGAATCATTAGGGACAAATTGGTTTGGGCAACACTGGCAATGTCGCCCAGGCGACACTAGCTCTGTCACTCAATTTAAGCCCTCCCGGTTCAGTCCGAGCTTTTTCCAGTTAATTCTTATGACAAAGATATGGGTTCCAGAGCCCAAAACTAGACAAAAAACTGAGTTCCAGGGGAAAAATAAAATAAAATTGTGTTAAAAAATATACCTACAAAAATAGGACACTGCCCTCAATAAATTGGTCACCTCGCGTGACCCGGTTCTGAAGACCTCGGTAAATGCCCGCCAACACGGTTGGAACAATGGTGTAACCCACTTGTTCCCAGAAGGCATGGACTAAAGGAATAAGGTAACTACGAACCGTCTTACGACCACTCGAAAAAATAATGGAGCCCAACAACACAAAAAGAAAAATACATATATGTTCGGCGGCTTGAGATTGATCTCGATTCCGGACCAGCAATTCCATATTAAACCACTCACCATGTGAAGAATAAGCAGCCTCCAATAGTCGCGCACCCATAATAGAATGGTCATTTGTGGCAGTAGAAGGTTGATACGCAATCCTTGCTAGGTTCAGGCCAAAACTCCTAGTGACTTCCTCCAAAGTTAGTGTTGTCTCGCCTATAGGAAGGAAGAAGCTATCATTTGATAGTTGAACCTCTCAGCAAGAGCCTCGAGGAGTGGAAAGTTCACATGACAAGAGGCCATATTCAAGATGCCTATCATCAAAATTGAAGCCAGAAGGGCCACGAGCTCGAGCCACTGCCGAGCAAAAAGAAACCAATCCCAGAACTAGGGTCTGATGATAGGAAAGCCATTGACTCATCGAGGAACTTCACCGGATTGAATGCCCTACGAGATACGGGAGGGAAGACCTTCAAGGAAGTGCCTAACCCTAGGAAAAAGGAGGGGAGGCATCTTCCTCTCCTCCATTGCCAACCTGCTCGAAAACCTTCCCCTTGCTCTTGAAGATTGCATTGTCCTTCTTAGGAGCCATGAAAGCCTAAGAATGAGTGCAAGAAAAACCAGCAAGATCAGAGGGAAGTTGATGAAGAAGGAAGAAGATGAAGATGGGAAGAAGAAAGTTCAGTTTGAAAGATGAGAGAAGAATGGGAAGGGGGATGAGTTTTATAAAAAAAAAAAAGAAACTTGACCCAAAACGTGTCCTATAGTTATCCACGTCGGCCAACAATGGGTTTAGATAACCTTAAAACCAAAAAAAATGATAAATATTAATTTTGGGGGTCGGAGGTCTGGACGACACGCCCCATGTCGGCCAATTTCTTACTCAGACTTGGGCGGCACCACTTGTGTCCCATGGGCGACACCACCAATTTCGCCCACATTTTTTTTAAAAAAAAAACAACCCCTTCCTCATCCAGCATGTTCAAAATAAAAAAAAAAAAAAGATTGTAGGTGTCGCCCAGCCTGTAAACTTTTTTTTTATTCCCCCATAGTTCCATTTAATAAAAAATAAAAACAAAAATTTAGGTGGGCAACACCAACCGTGTCGACCAGACCTCGGCGACACTATAAGTGCTGCTAAAAAACGTTTGCTCAAATTTTCCCCGACTCGATTTTAAGGTCTTCCGGGGATTGTTCTTAGTGTTGTCATGTGTTTTTACAACCATTTTAAAACATTTTAATTAATTTTTTTTAAAAAACAATTAGTGCTTCTTGATGGCACGAGCCGAAACTGCGAACCAATTGTCCAGAAAATAAAAAAAGTCAAAAAGAATAATATGCTCCTCGGTGGCATGAGCCTAAACTACCAACCAATTTTCAAAAAAAAAAAAGAAGAGAGAAAATGCTCCTCGGTGGCATGAGCCTAAACTACCAATCAAAGTCCAATTCAATAAAACGTCAAATTCAGCGACGTAAAAGAGCCGAGACAGGAAAACGTCTAGCCCCGTATGACACAAAAGGTCAGGTGATCCCGGGCACAACCACCTTGTTCAATGGAAAAACGTAAAACTCGTGCGACATAAAGGAGCCGAGATAGGTAACGTCTAGCCCCATATGACGCAAAAGGTCGAGTGTGACCAAGGCATAACCACCCTGTTCAATGGAAAAACGTCAAACTCGTGCGACATAAAAGAGCCGAGACAGGTAACATCTAGCCTCGTATGACGCAAAAGGTCAGGTGTGACCAGGGCACAACCACCCTAGTCAACGAAAATGTCTATCCTCGTATGACATAAAAGGGTCAAGTGTAGTCTGTCTATCCCCATATTGACGTAAAAGGATCGGGTGTATGGTCAATCACTGCATGACATTAAACTACATAGAGGGCTCTATGGTTGCAGGAGCTAAAACTGCTAACCAATCCTGTTTTTCGAAATATCTTTCCCTTTTCAAAATTTTCATTATATGTCTTGTGTTTTTGAAAATTTTAATTTCTTTGTTAAAATCATAACTAGTCCCTACTCCGGGTTTTTATTTCAAATCTCCCCCCGACTTTCAAAATTTCTAAAACGTCTTTTAAAACGAAGGAGCTTGGACATCAGTATATGATGATTACCGCGTTACCATGATTGTCGCATTGCTGCCTCATCTCTCTCTTCGGATTCTGCCTGACAAGTCTCTTTCTATAGAAAGCCTTTTTCCTATAGACAAGCTTAGGATACCCTGAGGAAATCCAGGAAAATGCAGGTTTACAGATTGGAAATTGAAGTTAAGTGGCATGGCCAGAAAATTCAACTCAAGTTTCAAGCTTGTATAACTCACAGACATCTCACGCTGAAAATCCTAGGAGGAAAAATGCCCTAGGTGGGTGAGCTCGGTGAGTGCAATGACTTGGAGGGATAGTTGGTGTGTCCTCTTACCACGGGACATCAGGAACAAATTTTCAATGTATGCATTATCCTCTCTTTTCCTAAACCTATAGAAAGTTTTAGGAAACCTTAAGGAGGTCAAAGAAGATGCAAGGGATAAACATTTCAAACTGCAAAACCCCTGAAGTTAAGTGGCATGGCCAGAAATTCCAACTCGAGTTTCAAGTCTGTGTAACTCGCCGACATCTCATGCTGAAAACCTTAAGAGGAAAAATCCCCTAGGTGGGAGAGCTCCGTAAGCACAATGACTTTGAGGGATAGTTGATGTGCCCTCTGACCACGTGACATTAGGAAGAAATCTTTGACACTCACCTGCCCCTCGAAGGATAGGGAACTGCAGCGTGTCTACTTCTTTGCGACTCACCTGTCCCTCGAAGGACATGGAGTGCCAAAGAAGGGAAACTATAGACACCCCATTTTAAATCTGGCAAATTCTATGGTTTTTAAACCCTTAGGACCGCATTATCCTAGCAAACCCAAAATTCGTAGTTCACACAGCCTACCTTGTGTCACAGAACCAGTTCGCGTACCCGAAACCTTGTAGAAATCATGTTTTAACCCAGAATATTGTAAATGCCCTGTTTTACCAAAAAATCATTAAAAATAGTAAAAAATATGTTTTGACCCAAATTTTTTCTAAATGCTTCACAAGAAGTTAAGGAACACATAAAATTGGTATTTTTCAATTTGGACACCTTTTGACTTGGGCGACACTAGTAGTGTCACCCAGCATGGACTGGGTGACACACCCAGAGTCACCCAGATCCGAGACCCTCAAAGCTTGGAGTTTTGGATGGGGATGTGTTTGTCATGCAAATATATCCTTCCAAGTGGATTTTGACCCCCTATAAAGCCTCTTTTCGTGGTCATTTGAAAAAAAAAATGATTGGGGACAGAGATAAAAACCTGAGAGAGATTAGAAACCCTAGAGATAGCTTCGGAAAACCCTAGTCTTCTGAGACCCTAACCCTTAAGCCTGAGAAAACCTAGACGTAGGGCAAAACAACCCTAAATCAGAACTAAACCTAGGGCACAATAATCCTAGATCTAAACCTTTACACCAAAGACTGGTTGGTCAACATCTGAATCAGAGAGGCAAAGAGTACGTCGGTGTTAATACGGGAGAGCCCTAAAAGGATCGGGAGTCTCGGGTCATATGGCCCGGTTTGGTATTGTTTCTTTGCATTTTACTGTTTTGATTCTATTTTATTTATTTTGATCTGTTAATTTCCTTTAAAAATCATATTTTAATGTCTTGGATCATGCTGGCTCTGCCACAGATTTGAGAGTAGATCTGGCCTCAGATCTGAATTCGATTTATCTCACTTTCTCTACCATTTTATTTCTTTCATTTTTCATAAGTTTAAGGTGTCAAGATCTGACAGATCTTTATCCGAGGATCTGTCAGATTTTCATCGTAAACAAGCATCCCTCTATCCAACATATGCTCGACTCAATACCTTTCAGAGTCAACCTCAGAGTTCCATTCCTCAGACCATCGCTCTAACTTCCTCTTTGTACAGTCGAGTTGAGTTGTGAGAGATGCATACACTCTCTCCCTCAGTCACTCCGGAGGAGTCTTCCTGAGCTGATAGTCATGAGAGTTCTAACCCTTCGGTTGCTCTGATCGCCCGACCGCATAGAGTTTGCGTGCCTAGAGAGATTCTTGTCACCATTTTACCTCTCATTCTATTTCTTGCCAGTTAGCCTCTGGTTTGAGTGAACTTTTATAAAGGAGTACCGACGAATCCGCATGATAGTTTCCAACGAAAGAGGACAGAACGAAGTGTTAAAACCTGAGGAGAGTTTGTGTATAAACCGCACTGGCTGACAACCGGAGGCCTTCGTAATTGTTTTAAGAGTGTGAACTGCTCGGGTGTGTCTCGAACCCCAAACGATGAGCTATCCACGCACCGGAGAATACGTGTATACACACTCACAAACGTGTAGCGCATGCGACCCTCCGTGGTTGTTTCTTGCCGTCCACAAGAGAAAAAATCAGGCCCTACTGTTGTACATCATTTTTGACGTACCTTACTCCCTCAAGCAAATAAAGGAAAGAGCCAGCTACAACCAAGTCACAGCAGCATGCAAGACATGGCCACACGGTTGTAGTAGCCGAGCATAAGCCTCCAAATAAGAATGACCAAGGGAAAAGGACCTGCATGCTCAAGAAATGAAGTCTTATACCACCACCATGTATACAGGAGCTTGATAACGTGCCAAACAACCACTATCGTCACCTTCCAAGGAAAATGAACCTAGGCTCAATCGGGTCAACTCAGCAGCACTAAGCTTAGACCATCATGAAGTAGGGCAAAGGCACGCTTTCGCCATGTGGCCTTGTCGAACCAGTCGACGGCCATGGAGATTTCTAGCCACTCCTCGACGAGCTAGCGACTCCGTCCTTGCAACAGAAGACTGGCCAAGGCATTAGATGTCGGCGAAGCCTCAACGGCACCGCCCCCCTAAACGAGCAAACATGAAGACATGTCTGCCCTGCGAAGGAAGAAAGACGACCTGAATTCATGGACGTTGGAATTTTCAAAAGGACGTCTTGGCCCTCATAGAGAACTCGGTCGCGCAGAAACTTACACCAAAAGATCACTTCCAGAAAGAAACCCAAGTCAACACAACAAGCAGTGTTCAAAACAAAACAGAAAAGGCACGAAACTCAAGGTCACAGAAGAAAACAAAATCCCCTATCATAGGATTCCCTTTTCCGATGATCTCTCAAAAACACAAAGAATATCACAGAGTAACGACCAAAAAACAAACTAAACCTGTTGCAAACACACTGAAAATACCTTCTCCAGACTCGTAGTCAACACAGAGGCACCGTAGATCGGGAAAGAAACGATCGAAGAGTTCATAAAACTAACTCCTTCCCTCACAAAAGAGATTGTTGCAGCATGAACAAAAGAGATCGAAATGATCATAAGAAAACAAACGTCAAGAATATAACAATAGATTGACCGAACTCACGTTGCAAGTACCCAAAAAGAGCTCTAGAAGTTTAACGATGGCGGCGGGCTCCTCAGGAAAGGACAAGTCTGTCATTTACATAAAAGAGTTTAAGGACATTTTGGTCATTGTACCCAATTTCGGGACTTTATTTAAATTTCTTTTAATTGTATTTAGACTTAGTTTTTTAGTATCTACCCCTGTTTAGTGAGAACTCTATATAAACAAGCTTAAGTCAATCGTAAAAGGGGGATTACAATAAAGGAGAGGCATTATGCTTGCTTTTGCTCGTCTGTTCCTCTAACCCTAGTATCCCACCAAGAGGAGAGAGAAAACTTTTACAAGAGAGAGAAATATCCCCGACTACGCGGGTACACGCCTCTCATCTCTTTAAGATATCTAACCTCCCAAGGACTTTCTTTCTTCTCCTCCAAACACATAATCCCACGTTCGTGCAAAACAGCATAGGCATGAACAAATTGAAGGACTTCAACCCACGTGCGGCCGTGTCCGGCCCCCTTTTTCCCGAATGGTTCAATCAAACCAAGGGAACCCCCCGCTCGCCTATTCGACCATCCGAAGAGACATCGCTAGAAGAGAGCCAACAGGAGAGAAGAATTGAGACATCCATTGAAATTTAAACTTGATATGGGAGAAAAGAGTCGATAATGTCTGAAGAGAGTCCCTGACCAAACTTTGCTGGTGAATAGTTGAAGGGCTTTCATAACTGGTCTAAGAGGGCAACCCACCCAGACGTGTGCCATGAACCCGCAATGATGAGGGGAGTAAATTGACCTTCTCTCATCGTAAAATCTCTCTCTTTCTGCGCTCGAGAAAGCACACGCACTCGTGTCATCGAATGCATCCTGCGTGCGAGCCTTTTGCAATTGTTTGAGAGAGAATTTCCTCCTCGCGCCCCGCACGAGTGACCAAGAAAAAATCAGGCCCAAACCGACTGGTGAGTCCACTAGGGACACACCACCCTGTGTTGGCTTGGAATATTTTTGTCTTAAAACCCTCTTCTCCTTTCTTTCCTAAAATTTCAATGAATTCCCACTCTTCTTCTCTCCTCCAAATCGAGGACTTTCTCATCCCCATATCAATGACTCACTCTTCCACGAGCGAGTTAGCTAGTCCTGCTATCCTAGTCCAACCAAGGATAACTCGGAGTGTAGGCATCCATGCCCCTACTTCTTCCTCTGCATATATTCGGAGAGAACCCACTAAGGTTAAGTCTAGGGGTTGCATCGCAGCCACTCCCCCAAGTCCTCACGACTGGCACCTTGTCAGCTGTAAGCCTAGACGAGAGTTCCCCACTACTCTTTCCTACCACTCGGTGGACCTCAACAGGCCTCCCACCTCCACCGGCGCCCGTAGAGCAGGTCTGCCCATACCATGCGCCGCCGGTGCATGTGTGTCCTCCTTCGCACGCACGTACATCATAGCCAATGGCCTAACCATCGCCGTGACAAATAGAGATAGATGGTAACTCATCTCGATCCCTTCACCCACGTGGGTCGGTTCAGACCCAAACTCACCACACGCGGTCCGTCGACCGCCTACATGCCACGTAATGAACTCACCGCTCTGGGAAACCCAAACGAGCACACGATCTTTGGACCAACCGAAGATCCCGAAAACTAGTGCACATGCATGTCGAGGGCCCTAAGTCCCGCCAAACCCACTAGGCAGGCATCCCAAGTGCCCGGCCCCACATGGCATGAAGGAACGGACCCGCTACCATCTCCATATGTTGCACACACACATGCAGGAATAGATGCCCCCACCTATGGGAAGAAGGACACACCGAAGGTCCGAACTACCGGCCAAATACCGCCCACCGTTTGACTCTCAACAACGTTCTCTACGAGCACAATTATTTCAACTCCATCCACGATATATGTGCAAGATCCCCCTCAGGGCAGGGCTAGGGGTAAGCCACGAACGAAGATGACTGGTCAACCAGCCCCTCAGTCGAGAAAACCTGGGACGCCAAAGATGATTGCACTGTCTTCCCTCTAAAAAACAAACCCACTCCCTCAATACAAGCAAGCAAGGCGAGTGAAATGGCCTCACGAGGAACACAAGCAGAACCTTCGACCATGGAAGGTCTGCTAAAGGAAAACCAGCTCTATCTGCTACAAGACAAGGGAGAGTTCACGATTGATGACAACGTTGAATGTCGCGTCGTTGAAGTACGTGAAGATGAGTTCAACCCACCTGATTCGCAAAACTTGGGCAGACTTGAGCAAGTTAAAGAGATATGGCCCCAAGGCTGTCACACGCCCATCCAAGTTGAGCAATGGCCCCAAGGGCTTTAAACACCGCGCTCAACAAAGTTTCATCCTCCAGGCTGCTCGAAGCCCATACTCACACGGGCTGTGTGGCAATCTTAGTCCCAAATAGGACAGGCTCAACCACTTTTGACTGGTATCTAGAACCAAGGCACTAAGAGGCCCAAGATCACCCCTTCAACCGAGTCATCGAGTCTCAACGAACAGGTCGAAGTAATGGTGATAAGCCACGAAGAAGGAGAACCGGAAGATCCGCCGGAAGGCATCGAAAGTATGCTAAAAGATATCCTTGACAGGATCAAAAGACTGGAAGACAATCGTACTACAGTGCCTCCCCACCAAGAAGTAAAATTTCCCCGTGGACTCCAATATGATGAAAGAGAGAGATCACAACCACCTCCCGTGGGCCACGCATCAATACACTGTGACCCACACACTTCCTTCTAAGATCAACATAACGTAGCCTCCCAGGCCGCATCAACAACCTTCACTGAAGAAGACGTCCAAAGGATGATCAACAAGAGCATCTGAGGCCTTCAGGTGTCAAAAGCACTCGAGAGCTCCCAATATAAAAAGCCTTACCTGCCTTCAATTGACCAGGTCCCCTTCCCCACCGAATACCAGAAGGGGAAACTACCAGTCTTCGCCGAAACAGGGTCACCACAATAACACATAGCCCAACTACGGGCACACCGCCCATCCATGTCAAAACCTAGAGTTCATGCAGCCCAATTAGGGGCATACTACCCACCTCCTCAAAAGGCCTATTCTAGGGGCCACCAACTCAGTAAGGTTCATAGTAACCCAGATGATGAGCTCATCTGGCAGGCTAACCCGTTATATGTACAGTACTGCCGAAGATCAAGTCAGGGCTCAAGCAAGGTTAGCCACCAAGAAAAACTAGAGAGTAAGATATTTTCACATAATCCCAAGAGTTCTTCAAGCCATGCCTCTATTCCTCGAAGTACATCCTTACACAATTCTAGGGATTACGAGTCCCTCTCAATCGAGTGTTTAAATAACTTACCCAAGGTCAAGGCTTTCTTAAATCGTGCTGGCCTTATTGAGCTAGATGCCCCACCTAGGGCATCGAGTCATCAGTCAGGTCAGAATCAGAGGACCACTTTAGCCGATGACCAACAAAGTCATGTGATTTCTACCCCGTCAGTGAGCCGACACTGCCAATCTTCTCGTCCTCCACCTTTCATAGAACCGGCTCGACCACGGGACTGTCCATCCAATAGTCAGTCTAGACCTGACCCTCCTCAGGTCCTGTATAGTCATCCACCAGTGCAGCCTCTTCAGGCCTCCCCAGTTCCATACCATCAGTCACATGCACTCTATTTGGCTCCTGTTCCAACTCAGTATCCCCCAAGTCAGCCATACCAATCGACTCCATATCCTTTGGCTACAATCCCAGCTTCTAGTCACCCATACCTTGGATATCCTGTGCATCAGGCCCCGACTGTCCATTTCTAAGCCCCGGCACCATCTTATTAGCCTCCGGCTCCTCCAGTCCAGGTTGCTCCTCAGACTTACCCATAGTATCCTCCAACTCAGGCACCTCTGCCTACACCTATTACGTATCAGGCTCCAACCGTCCAAGCTCAGACCTCTTTTCCTATGTCTGCACCAGCTCTCTATCGAGATCCAGCCATCTTGCAGGTCCAGCCTACCCCTACTCCGGTGCAGCTCATATTAGCTGCATCTCCTGCACAAAAAATTATGCCATCAATTATGGGAAACCAACAAACCTCGCAGGTTAAAACCCATGTGTCAGTTGAGCTTGCCCAGCTGAAAGGCGAATTAACCACATTTAAAGAAACCCTGGCTAAGATCAGAGTTCCAAATATACTTCTTCCAAAATCTTATGTCAAGAATGTTCTTGGGGATATCGAACTTCTTCCTCCGGGTTTTGAATTCCCTCAGTTTGAAAACAAGTTCAACGGAAAGGTGATCCTGAAAATCACATCATCTCTTACCTATTGATTGTTCCTGCACCCGACGAGAAACCTCGCCATCTCAAGGCCATGTTTTAGTATACTCTCTCCGGACAAGCTTTAACATGGTTCTGAGAGGTGGTATCAAAATACCCGAATCAAACTCTCGTTCAACGTTTTGTTTAGCAATATCAAGCGACTTTAGAGAGATCAATGACCATTGGCGAATTGGTCTCCACCAATCACAATCGGGGCGAGTTGTTTATAGATTTTGCCCATTGATTTAGAGATGTTGCATCAAAAGTCATTGATTGCACGCTTTCTAAAGCCTCTAAGATCAGTATGACCATAGAGAATGCTTCCCATGAGTATAAACTCTACTTTAGTAAAAGCATTCAGCCTTTCTCTTTTGACTCAATGCTATAAATGGTTTCAAGCTATGAGAGAGCACAAGAAAGGGCCCGAAATCGGTCACTACTGGGGCAAGAGCCTGTTGAAACCATACTGGAGCAAGAGTCAGATGAAGTCATGAAGGAACAAGAGCATGACTACAGTGAAGATGCATCTAAATGTAACTCTGAAATATGACAATTGAAGAATTTGACAGCAATCCCACATCAGAACCATCACCAGAATCATTTAAGGACATAAATGAAGCTTGCTCAAAGTAAAGCCAGGTAATATCAGATGATAGGACTAATGAAGATGTCTTAGCTGGTATCAACTTGATAAAGATTGAGGAGTCGAAATCCCTACTCAAGCCTGAAAATCATCCAATATGGCCCTAGGGCACAAGAAGAAACCGCCCTGAATATGAAGATTGTAGCAACTTGATAAAGATCGATGAGTCAAAATCCATGCTCAAGCCAGAAAATCATCCAATATGGCCTTGGAGCACATGAAGAAACTGCCCTAAAAATGAAGACCGAAATAGTAGAATGACCTATGTTACCAAGGAATTTCAAAAACTAGATGATAAGAATTGCCTTAGGTATGTATCAATTCCATGGGAAGCTCCTATAGAATTAGAGAAGTCCAACCCACAAAAGGAAGAAACAATTCCAATAGTCTCAACAAAAGTTGAGAATATGAAGACATAAAGGGATCAAATTATCAACTCTATGAAAAAAATACTAGATGAGCATGATTACACTCAAAACTATGCGGCTAAGAAATTTCATAAAGAAAATGCCAAGGATTGCCTTAGCCCAAGGTCCATGATTCAAGAGAGAATGAAAGAGTAAACTTCTGAACAAGAAGTTCCAATTGAAGTGGAGGGAATAAACTTGCAGAAGGCTCAAGACACCCCTATCCTAGATAGTAGGGTAGGGGTAGATGATCCAAATCTTGAGGTTATAGATTCTCAAATTCAAATTGAGGAAAGTAATTGTAGCTAGAATTTTGAAACTCAAGAAAATGAGGAACGTACAAGAAAAATCTTGATTCTGATCGAAAAAACGAGCACACAAAAAGTTTAGGACATCCCTGTGATACATGTCACCACAAACGAAAATGACTCAATTAGTCCCATCTTTAAATAAGTGCAGTGGGTGACCCACAGGAGGCTTAAGACATCCATAAGCTCAATCGAGATCCCGAAGCTAGGGACTCCAAAGACTACATTTGTAAGGAATTCCTTAATCTCGGCAGTGCAATCCACGAAGAAACAAAATAGTCAATCCTAGATGATTCAATTGAATTATCCCTTAATGTGAACCCAAAAGAAGATCCATCCCCTCAAGAATGGATAAAAGAAATCGAACCTCTAAAAATTCTGAAAGACCCCCCTGGGCCACCTTCACTTGACTTCTTGGCAGATCCACCTATTTGGGATGAAGAGCTGAGCATAAAGCAGTCAATTACATTAGTTACTATGAATGATCTAGCAATCAACACTGAAGACGTAAAGGATCCAAATTTGATCAATCTCGAAAATCCAACACCTTTGCAAGAGTTAAAAGAAATCGAACCCCTAAAAGTTCTAAGGGGACCACTTGGGCCACTTTCACAGGGTTTTCTGAGTAATCCGTTATATGGGACGAAAAACAAGACATTGAAGATCAAATCATGTTTTCCCCTCAGGAGAAAAGATCTCAAGAAGAAGACTCTATAGGGGGAGCCCCACCAAACTACTTGATAAGAATATCGTCACTTGATGTTGAAAATAAAGTAGGGGTAATTGGTGAGGCCCACTCCTTATTTAATGACTCCCAGCATGCTTTGGGGCGATATACTCCTCAAGGACAGCATGAAGTTGTAACTGAAAAAGATTACCAAAAAGGCGTGGGGATCGCTTACTCCTCCCTTTCAAATAAGCCAAGTGGGGCATCTATGCTCTGCTTAGGCATTCTACTCCGTGGTATTGACAACTTGAGGAGTTGAAAAAAAAAAAAAAAAGGGAAGAAAATGAGTTTACAACCTTTGTCAAGGAAGTATCCAATAACAACTAGGGGCAATAAAAATCTAAGGATAACCAAGACTAGGACCTCCCTGCCACTTGAAAGAAGGATGATCAAGTCTTTATCTTTCTTTTAGGACGAAGTGCCACAAGAAGGAAAAGACACTACCAACTCTTATCTTCCTCCTCTGTTTCCATCTTCTTCAAAAGAAAAGAAAAAAAGAAATCTACCGAGATGAAAATTGAAAATAATCTTGAGCGTTGGAAAAAAAGCCACTGGGCTGAACACCCGAAAGGGACCCTAGCGACAGAGAGAGAAAAAAAAAAAAAAAAGATCCTCCGGGCTGAAAATCCGAAAGAAACCTTAAGCATTGAAAAAAAGCTACCAGGCTAAACACCCGAAAGGGACCCCGAGGTGATAAAAAGAATAGAACTCCATATGTTCGTCTCTTCTCCAAAATCTCCAAGAAATTATTCTCTTCTCAAGTTAGAATGGCATCAGAAAGCAAAAGGAAGGCATCCGTCCAAGTAGAACCTAACGAGGCTCGACTATCTGAACTTTAAAAGAGTGGAGTGGAGTAACAAAATTGGAAGTCCAAAGATATTCTGAGCACTTTGAGGTACATCACATATTATCCAAGACACCGGTTTGCTCGAAAAAACAAGAAAAAGTCTTCCTAAAATTGTGACATAAGAGCCAAGATTCGAAGATGAGGAAGTACTTAGTGATTCCTCGTCTTGAAAGTCCCAAGTAGAGGCTCGACAAGCCCATGAGAAAAAAAAAAGGAAGAAAAAGAGAGAGCTCCATGGTAAAATGAGCCTAAATTGCTTATCAAAACTTGTTTTTTAAAATTTCTCATTCATCTTCAAAATTTCCCTCGCGTTTCGTGAGATTTCAAAAACCTTAATTTCTAAGGTTAAAACGTAACCCGAATCTTTGCTTCTGTTTCAAAATTCAATATATCTTCAAAACCTTCTAAAATGTTTTTTTAAAAAAAACGAAGGAGTTTCATGAAGGCTTGGATATGATGCGTCCGTCGCCATCAAATCTTGGATAGCCATGCTTGCAAACCTTAGGAAAACAGAGACCAACACATAGGTTCCCATACCAAAAATCCTGAACCTATGGACCCCAAGAATCAGAATAGAAGGCGAACAAGAAGTTCAATTAGTCAGAAATTCATCATCCCATCATTTCTTCTAAATCAAAATCCCATTCGATTGGAGAATCAGTTCCCAAGAAAGAGATCTAAAGTCGAAGATGACAACACTGGTAGCTTCCCAGGTAGCATTGGAGGGGAAATCGCCTTCTTCAAAGCCTCGATTGTTGTCGCCTGCTGAAACTTGTTTGCCCATGAAACGCTCAAGCCTACATCTTCACCCTCTTGGCGGTTACCATGAAAGAAATCTCACCATGCTTCGAATTGTACCCCACCACTCTGAGTACAGGAGCTGATAAATTTTGAACAGCTCACTGAGACTCAAAGGAGCCCGCTTACCCCTGATGGGCTCGCCCCCAAGATGACCCCGTTGCTGGGGACAAATTCCTCATACTCCTCCCCCAGCAAGGGAAAGACACGTACAAAATACAAATCAAGCAGGGTGATTCCTGCCTCACCCTCCTGCAAAAGCCAACTATTGGTACGGTAGCACCATGTCTCCAAAAGACCCTTCACGGTGTTTGAACATCGGTCATAGTAGCTAGCCGCACATTGACATACCGTGGCTAGAACACACTCCTTTAAAGTACCAGCGAAAGGATCCAACACGTCCAACGTCCAAGTGCGATACCCGTCCAGGTACTAATGCTCCCCTTCAAAACGAAGAGCGCCTGCAGCCCATTGAAGACCGGGCTTCGCCAGCATCCTCTTCCCCAATGTAGGCATACTCTCGTCAGAAGGAGAATGCTTGTGCAGAGCATGATAAAGAGCTACGATGTCTCTCTGAATGATGGGGTTCCCCATAGACATCCCCGTACAGGCAGAGCTCCACGCTCTCTCCTACAAAGGTGATACGAGAGGGCCATGAGATCTACTGGCTAGGCTCAAGCTCTCCCAGAGAACCTCCTCTCGCCAAAGATACCCCAGTGTAGAGGTTTGACCCTTGCTCGTCGATGCGAAGAAGCTGGTTCACATCAAGGATTCGCACTACCAGAAAAAAAAAAAACGGGGGCAGGGGTGGGGAAGAGGGCATAAGGGATGAGACAACCATGCCTTCCAATCTAAGACCGACAACACGAAGGCAAACATAAAGTTAAGAAGAAAAGAAAATCCTGACCAGGAGGAGGGGCTGAACTCGTACCAGTCATTATTGTCGAGAACCTGCACTGCCTAAGATATCCTCCCCAGAAAAGCTGGCGAAAAAAGGAAGGCGTGCAAACAAGGGACAAAAAAAAATAAGAGGCAAGGAGGCAAGAAAAATACAAGGAGAAAGAGAAAATATGAACTAATCCTCCTGAGGTGACGATAAAAAGCTATGGTGAAAGACCAAGGAATGTCTCTCCCCATCCCTCTTACAATAATGAACAGGAAGAAGAATTGCGCAGAAGCTGACTGCAAGACACACGTCCCAATCACGGAAGAACACGAAGCGGCACGCAAGGCAAAACACTCTACGAAAATAGGGCCACAAAGTGTCACACGTGCGAAACGTCGCACGGTTCAAGGGTACGGCAGTACTAAAATGCATGTGTAATGAAAGCGTCACACGAACGAGGAAAATCGTGCTCATCCCAAAGCACACCACCAAGTCAAATCGTGATTATCCCTGGTGCACGACACCCCAGGAAGACGGTGCATCCATACCGGGTCAAACACCATCCAAGTATACAACACTCTCGCTCTACTCTTCAATAAATTTCATACTACCTTAAGAACACATCGCTTATTTGCATATCCCGACACACACTCACACACCCACAAGCGAGGGAACTTCATTCCTCACACTACTCACACACTCAAGAAGGAGGCATCTGAGCCGTCCAAGCAAGGCAGATCATGCCTTTCAAAAAAAAAAATTGTTTTCTTGGCAGAGCTCCATGTCTCCACTTACAGGCAGAGACAAAGGCTAAAACCAAAAAAAAGGAAAAAGGGCGAAGAAGCCGACAGAGAAGGAACAAGGAGAAAATATGCTGAAAAACGAGCACTCAAGCTGAAGAGAAAAGATGATTTGTTCATAAACAAAGGGAAATACAAGTTTCTATTACAACGAAACCAACTTTGAAATGGCCCTTTATTAAAAAGAAAAACTTCTTCTACGTGATGGTTGTGAAAGGGGCTTCGATTTCCTCAAGGCATAAGCAACCGGTCATTCTTCTTGAAAAGGAATCGAACACCAAAAAAATCAAAGACATAACTCCACAGGGGCAGGATCCTTTGCTTTAAAGACAACTTGGAATACCTAGATAAAAGGACCTCCCTCGTGGGAGCTATGAAGCTGCCCCTTTCTAAGCTGGCAGCCATCTCCAATGAACAACCTCGTTCTCTCCAAGTAAGGCGATGGAAAAACAAAAGAAAACTCCTTGTTCCTTCTCACGACAAAGTGAAGGTGAAAAAGGGAGGGCATCAAAAGAAAGCCAGAACATGACAACCCTCTCGTTATAACAGGTGACTTATCCAAGCACCAAACAATAGACACAACCAAATTCCTCATTTGGTCGATCTTCACCATCAAAGGGACAGCTAAGTTAAGACTATCACAACCCATCCCCAGATGAGCGAGACTGGATCTAAGATCGACGACACCTAACATCAGGCACATAGTCATAAGCATCCTTCTCCATCTCCCAAGAGCGTGAAAACAACTAGAGGGCTCAAGCCCACCATCAAAGGTTGGTCCACCCATCGAGGCTCTTAAAGCAAGCTCAACTCCAAACAAGCAAAGGGAAACTGTCTGTGCTGACTCTCAACCTAAACGTCTCCTTTTACAGAGGAACTGCAGGCTCGCCATTAAAAGCCTGCCATTTCAGAGTAAACGCCTCGTACAGCTACACTGACACATGCAACCCAATGGCTCTTCGATCCCTCAACGGTCAGCATCTTTGCCGCCACGCCTTCCAGGTGCCATTATCACCAGATCACGAGGCGCATATCACGCCACTTCACCTCCCAAAACGTCACCTCATCAAAGGAAGGCATGTCACACCTTTCAATCTCCCGTCGTCTCTTTTGACCACGTGTCACCCTCAAACAGTATGCCCTCTAAAGCAAGCAACCAGACCAAGACTTCCCCTCCTTGCTCTCTTTCCACGGCCCTTACTGTCGTGGTGAGTCCAAAAATAGTAATAATAATTGATGATGATAGACGGCGTGGCGAAAACCCGAAAGGGCGCCATGAGTAAGAATGGAAAGATATCAAAGGTGGACGTGACCTCGAAGTCACAGGTAAAAGCGCCACAACAAAAAAGAGTCGGTGAAAACCACCATCATGGCACCCCTCCTACTCCAAGTAAAAACCCGAAAAGGGAACTTGGAGCAAACAAGCAAGTCAAAAGCATTACGTCTTCAAAGAAATGGCTTCTTCTATTCACTTGTCACTTCAAATATCTCAGGCCCCAGCGCCAAAAATCCAAAAGCTCCCAACCTTCTTTTCAACCAAAAATCTCCGACCTTAACGCCACTCCAAAAATCTCTGGCCTTAACGCCACCACTCAAAAATCTCCGTCCCAAAGCCCCTCCAAAATTTTCCAGCATTAGCGCTACTCCAAAAATAAAAAAATAAAAAATAAAAAAAAACCCTGGCCTTAGCGCCACTCCAAAAAATCTCCGGCCCAATGCCACTTCAGAAATTTCCCGCCTTAGCGCCACGTAAAAAATCTTCGGCCTTGACGCTACTCAAAAAAAAAAAACCCAAGCCTTAGCGCCACTCCAAAAAAATCTCTGACACAACGCCACTTCAAAAAAATTCGACCTTAGCGCCACTTCAAAAATTCTCGGCTGTAACGCCACTCCAAAAAAAAATAAGAAATCCAGGCCTTAGCGCCACTCCAAAAATCTCTAGTTCAGTGCCACTCCAAAAGTTTTCGGCCTTAGTGCCACCCCCCAAATATTTCCGGCCTTAGCGTCACTCCAAAAGCCCCCAACCTTAGCACCACTCCAAAAGTCCCAGGCCTTAGCGTCACTCCAAAAATCTCCGACCTTAGCGCCACCCCTCAAAAACCTTCGGCCAACACCACTCCAAAACTTTCTGGCCCTAACGCCACTCCAAAAGAAAACCTTCGGCTCAGTGCCACCAAAGCAAACTCCCAGAGCACAGGGACTGGGATATTTGCTCTGACCGAAGCAACAACAAACCCCCCAAACACTGAAGGCCACTCCTCCCCGATCTTCAGCTCCCAACAACTAGACTAGAATCAACACTCGCCAAGGGCACTCACAAGATAATCTCAGAGCCACTATGTTACACCTTTCACGTTACCTCACCGGTAACATCATCTGTATTCCTTCCCCCCTCGACATCACCATGCGGCACCACCCCATCATCACTGTTAAGCCACTAAAGAAAAAAGAAGCAGCAAGGAAAGTCATGCCTACAGGTCAAAGATGCACTCTGAAGGGTGCACGATCGCCAAGCCCGCGCAACACCTCCCGCAAAAAACCCAGGGTGAAGTCTCACCGAAAAGACCGCCTCGAAAACCCTCCTTATCGATTGGATCAAAATTTTCGGGATAGGCCACACAAAAGCCCCCAACTGGACCCGGTAGGATGGGCACCGGAAGAGGTACTCTGCCTCTCCAAAATATCCCCAACTCTGACAAAGCAGCTCATGCGCCTACCAAAGGCTCCTTGCATGTCCCTTTCAGAAGATAAGACCTAAGGGCCACCAAAACTTCTTAATACGGATTCCAACAATGAACTTTGAGATCAAAAATCACTTCTTTTTTCGAATGTTGCACTTCTCGCTCCTCTCAAGGCATAGCATTCGTCGGGGCAAGTTGTTATACATCATTTTTTACTTACCTTAGTCCCTCAAGCAACTAAAAGAGAGAGCAGGCGACAACCTAGTCACAGAGGCACGCAAGACATGACCGCACGGTGTTTGTAGCCGAGAATAAGCCTCGAATAAGAATGACCAAGGGAAAAGCACCTGCGTGCCCAAGAGGCGAAGTCTTATACCACCACTGTGTACACAAGAGCTTGATAACATGCCAAACAACCATTGTCGTCACCTTCCAAGGGAAATGGGCCTGGGCTCAATCGGGTCAACTCAGGAGCACTTAGCCCAAACCATCGCGAAGTAGGGTAGAGGCACGCTTTCGTCGTATGGCCTCGCCGATCCAGTCAACAGCCATGGAGATTTTCGACAATCCTCAATGAGCTAGCCACTCTGTCCCTGCAGCAGAAGAGCAGCCAAGGCATCAGACGCCTGCGAAGCCTCAACGACACCATCCCCCTAAATAAGCAAATACGAAGACAAGTCTGCCCTGTGAAGGAATAAATAAGGTCTGAATTCAGGGACGCCAAAATCTTCAGAAAGACGTCTTGGCCGTCATAGAGAACTCGCCTACGCGAAAACTAACCCCAAAAGAACACTTCCAGAAAAAAACCCAAGTCAACACAACAAGTGGCATTCAAAACGAAATTGAAAAGGCACGAACCAAAGGTCACAAAAGAAAACAAAATCCCCTGTCTCCGAAATCCCTTTTCCGGTGATTTCTCGAAAACACAAAGAACATCACAGAGCAAGGACCAAAAAGCAAACTAAACCTGTTGTAAAAACACTGAAAAGACCTTCTCCAGGCTCGCAGTCAACACAGAGACACCATAGATCAGGAAAGAAATCATCGAAGAGTTCATAAACTAACCAGACTCCTCTCACAAAAGAGATTACCGCAGCACAATCAAAACGATCACAAGAAAACGAACGTCAAGAATATAACAATAGATCGACCAAAATCACGCTTCAAGTACCCGAAAAGAGCTCTCAAAGTTTGGCCCAATTGCAAGCCTCCTATGAACTTCAATTTGGACCCCAATCACAACTTTTCTTTTGTTGTCTCGATGGTCTTCGAGTCATGATCGAGATGCATTCATTTTGGGTCTGAGATGATGGTCAGATGTCGAGTTACAGCCGAAGAAGCAAGGAGAGGTCGCACAAACTATATTTTGCATAACCATAGAAACTTGCAAATTTCTATCTAAGATATCTTTTGATCCAACTGTTCATCACGAGCGAAGCTTATACCAAATGAAAGTGCTCGACGAGGAGTGCAACATATCTGAATTTTACCATGATCCACTTCACCGATTGGCAAATACAGTGCCGTTAAGTTTGTTCACTCCATACCCATCAAAGATCGGCAAATACCGTTTGGTCTTAAAACCATCAATTAAAGGTGTTCTTAATGATTTTGTGCACTCCATACCCCTACACAAGTGGTCTACAATCCCCTTATATCGACCTTAACGTTTATTTGCGTTCCAACTTCCAATTGAGTTTGAATTTGGGAAATGTCTTTTGAGTTGATGGTATCTACCTTCACACTTCTTTTGGCATCAATCCGACATCATCGGGGTGCTTTTCAAAACATGGGCCTTGTTATGCATTCCACAATGGTGCAGGCCAGAAAGGCCCAAATGTGATGTGGCTTTTACTAGGTGAGTCCCCGGCTGGGAAAAGTGGGGGCTTCACTTTTTTTTAGCCCCGGATGAATATGTGAACGAGGCTTGTCGTGTATTTCGTACCCAAAAGTTACAGTTGCTATCATGGCCTCTGTTGTTCACATGGGGGGTGTGGTGGCTTAAAAATACATGCAAACATAGCCCCAAAAAAAAAAAAAAAAAGTCCCTACCAATTTGATGTAATTGTTAGGTTTGTACATAGAAGACCTTAAGAGGGATTACAAACAGAAGCAAAAAGCCCATGACATACACGCACACGAGGCTTAAGAGATCTTTGTAAATAAAAATAGCTCTTCCTTTCACCGCGTGCAGTTCACATCTAATGGGCCACACCAATGATAAAGAGACGAGAAATATAAAAATGAATATGGTGTAGTCTACAAGGGTTACTTCTCATGCCCCGACCAGGATACAAGGAGGGAGGTTCTATCTTAGGACGGTTTCCATGCAACAACCATCATATTAAAATCGACTAATAGGCACAATGGCAAGTTAAAATAAAAATGCATACCCTGATAACATGCACATGGATTAAATACTATAAGACCTTATAATATTGGTACAAGGTCATAATCAATCCCGAAAAAGAAATTAGAACTCAAGGCTTTGAGTCCAGTCAATAGCACACCCCTATCAATCCCACTTTCACATCTATAAAGTTTGATAAATTTGAACTCAAGGCTTTGAGTTCAGTCAATGGCACACCTCTATCGAAAGCACTTTCACATATATAAAGTTCGATTTCACATTTAACAACTAAAGGCGAACGTAATTTTTTTATATCAAAGATTAATTTTACAATAATATAACTTATATACATACAATTTATATAAGGAAAAGTATATAATGAGACCATTTATCCTTTGATAAATGATATAAAGTGATCACAATTGATCTTGACCATTGGATGTAAAATTGGATGATAGCATTTATTTCATTGACTAAACTTAAAATTCAAAAAAAAATTTCAAACTTTGTGACACATCCAAACTGTCAATTTTCACATGACATGGTAGTAACTGATTGTGACCTTCCTACATAAAAGGTAAATGGTTTCATTGTATACAATCCCTTTATATAAAAGACGTACCTTAAACAATCAAAATGCACATCCAAACAACGCTAGAAGTTATAGTTATCCCGACAAATCAAGAGCTGTATGACCACTTGAAAATAGAAGGTTTAAATAATATGGTACAAAATACGTTATTTTTAAAACTTAAAATTCTTTTTATTTTCAAATCATATATCTTTAGGTCAAGATGATCGATTTGGAAATTTTTTGCACCAAAACAACATTTTCCAATAGATTTTTGACGTGCAGCACTTATATAGTACAATATAAGATCAACACCTTGTATAAACTTTTCTCTCATATATATATATATATATATATATATATATGAGAAAATAAGATTAGCCCACTAACTCATATGAACATATGAACCCAACTTCCCAAATTGAATCTGAGTTTTTTCACAAATAAATTTTTTTATATTTTTATTAAATGTATCTTAATGAGAAAAACACGCACCTCAAATTTCAAATGATTTAGATCAATAAAAAAATAAATAAAATTCAAACACTACCAAACATCTATGGTCGTCAAATCGACTTATATTCAATCTAAACCGTTGGGCTTCTATGTTCATCTGAGCTAATGCGCCAATCCCATCTTCTCTCTCTCTCTCTCTCTCTCTCTCTCTCTATATATATATATATATATATATATATATATATATATATATATATATATATATATATATATATATATATATGCACCTTGAAAAATCCACGAGTCATTTTAATGTTCGAAAATTCTCCATATCATCTTTGAAATATATGGATATAAAAACAATAAAAAGATTTCAAGACCTAAACATAGTGCATCTTATAACACATAATCGAAACCATCCATTTTAAAAACTTTTTAAGTGTTTCTAAATATGTTCCACACCCACGCGCAGTTTTCATGGTGCCGTCTTCCAATCTAATACATAACATCCTAATCGTTAGCTTCCACAATAGACAGCTAAGATGCTAGACACCAAACCTCTAAGTTTGGCACAAAATATCTAAGCAACACTCTCAATAACATACACTTAAAATCACCAAATTAATTAGATGCCACGATATTGGGATCTTCTAGTGTTTATACTTTTGTATACTTTTTCATACAATATATATAGTCCTTATATTACAAAAAAACCACACGCACATATACACAAACACACAAACACAAAGGGTATGGTTTACGTAATATTGCAATCTTAAACAATACAATTAAGGGGCACCTCTAAATTTTATCATAAACATAATTTTACTGTAAAAAATTATTAGGATGGCTTGAGAATCTATTTTATCTCTAATTATAAAATTTTAAACTCTAAAAATAGTTCAAATTAAGTAAAGGATACGGTTTCTATGCGGTCAACCCCCATGCCGGCTTCGAAATAAATATATTTTTAAAATATAATTTTATCCTAATTTTTGAAAAATATATAATTTTTAACATGGAGATTGTGAATATGAATAAATAAATAAATTTTAAAAACTAAAAACAATATTTATATCAAAAAAACATTTGAACCCTTAGTTACAAATTGTTTTTAGATGGACTATCTATTTTCATCCATCCATCTTTAAAATGGAGGTTTTATACCTATGGAATGCATATTGTAGAAATGCGGTTCAGCCCGTACAATTTTCCTTGAGTAAATCTATGAATACATCAAAATCTTAAAAATAAACTGTCTATATAATAAGATACACTATTTTGGTGACTCGAAATCCTTTTTTCTTTTCATATTTATACATCTTTATGATCAATTAGAGAAATTTTCAACATCAAAATAATGAATTAGTTGGTTTTCCAACGCCAAAACGACCTTTTATAATAGATTTTTTAGGTGCACCTTAATTCTACATTTTAAATTGCAACATTACATAAACTTTTCTTTTCCATATATATATATATATATATATATATATATATAGATGGGTCCTAAGTGGATCTCAACAGCGCTGGTTGGGAGGACATGGTATGCTTGCTCATGTGTTTATTCTTATAAAATAGAATTAGAATAAACTTATCTTACTTAATTCATGATTAATTAATGATACGTAGGGAGAGAGAGAGAGAGCAAAAAAAAAATAAAGGGGGCGAATGGTTGAGATCGATGAACACGATTACAAGAGAGATATGTGGTATGGAAAGGAAGGAAAGGAAACGATGTGGAGGCATGTGTGCGGTACGTATGTACATGATGGTAGCCGTTGATTGATCAAGCGACGGTGATGATGCTCCCACCCTTGGCCGCCATGGCTTGGAAAGCAGAGTGTCTGGAAGCAGGCTGCTGTTGCTGCTGCTCAGAGAGCTTCTGAGAGAGCGCCGAAGGCTGCAATGCAGAAGATGAGGGCGGAGGCCCCGCAACCGGGGCAGCAGGGACGACCGGAATCGGCCTCATCAACTTTGGATGGGGTGGCAGCGGCATACCAGCATCCGCAGCCGCCGTGGCTCCTCCATGATTTTGATTATCCGAGATTTGCAGAGAAGTAAAAGAGGAGAAGCAGGGGAAGGAATGCATCGAAGGGAGGTTGTTGTTGGAACACTGGTTCTCGGCGGCAATCACAGTTTCCTCCTCAGCTGGCAAGCTCAAGAACTTCATGCCAATCAAGCATGGTTAAAATAAGAAGGCGAAAGACAGAAGATACAACAGAGAAAGGGAAAAATGGGGTGATATACCGTATCGGTGGTGATGTCGAAGAGGCTGGAACGACGGCGCCGCCTGCTGAGGTTGGTACGCCGGAGGAAATACTTTTGGGCGTGGCTGGCCACCTGTGTGGGAGTCCTTGTCTTCACAAAGTTCCTGGAAATTCCCCTCCAGTCGCCCTTCCCCACCTTCTGCAGACCCTGCAAGAACAGCCGGTGCTCCTCCTCTGTCCATGGAACCCCTGCAATCGCCAACCTTTTTACTTTCTCTCTCTACAAATTAGCTTCTCTAAAAATTTGTTCTTCAAAAATCCCCTTTCACATTCATTTCTTCTGCATAAATCCCCTTTATATTCTCTACTGAGTTTCTTTGTCAGCCATCTCTTTGAAGAAATAGATTTAATAGATTAGACGAACTAATTAATTATGAACAACACATCGAAAAGAAGAAGAAAGACCCATCTCGTTATTTTCAACCAATAAAAAGAAAAGAGTTTAAAAAAAACTCAAACTCAGTTAAGACCATATCAGAGAGAACTCTATTATATTTGCAGTTTTTATCCAGGCAAACAAAAAAAAAAACTTCTTTAAGTGAATCCAAAAACCCAAATCCAGTTAAAACTGAGTTAATACAACTTCTTTCCAACTAGAAATCAGGAAAGTCAAGGAGAGATAAAGGAGAGATTGAGGCAGGTGAAGAGAGAGAAATAGACCTCGTTTTCGCTCACGACTGCCGGCAGAAGCATGAACAACATCATCAGAAACATAACCCGCGGCAAGATCGGCGTTGTTCTCTGGTGGGGTGTCATATTGGGAGAGATTATTGCAACTTACCGTCTTCCTCATCGAGTTATTTACAGGGGAAGGATTATTGGAATTGAACCCCTCTGTTAATCTCACCCCAAATAGCATAACACCGCCATTTCCATTGCTGCTATCCTGCAAGCAAGTTCGCGAATTGTGGCCATTGTTGCCGCACTGCGAGCAGCTCCGCGAAGACATCCTCTCTCTAGCGCCACTCCCTCCGGAGAAAGAAACAGAGGAAATTCAACGCTGGGTCCTCCTTCCTGCCTGAAACTATAGAGAGAAAAATTTGGAGGGCTCGAGCTTGAGATCCGAATTTGGAGGTGACAGGACATCCAGAGAAAGCAAATGTAAGGCTAGCTGCGAGGCATCGGAGACAACCATAGATTTACAGAGAGAGACAGAGAGGAGATGAGAGAGACTAGGGTTTAAATTTGGCATTTAATGGCTCCCTTATTTTATATGATATTTTGTATCCTCTGCATATTAAAATTGACAGACATATCCTTGCTGACGTACGAGCAACGAAGGGTGGCAATGGGTTCGCTACCCGCCAGTTAGCCCGGTGCTAGAAAAACTAGCGTTGGGCGCTAGCCCTGTTCAGGCGAGAGCAGGATATGGCCTCCCAACCCGGCCCAGTCATATTTTTTTTTATTTTTTTAAAAAAATTTAGCCCAGCCCAGCTCAGCCCTAATAAGACGAGAGCAAACTTAGCTTAGGGACTCTTTAGTGTATCCTCTACATATTGAAATTGACAAACATACCCGATATGAGCACCTAAGCGCGGCAATGGGTCGGGTGCCGGCCTAATTCGCCCAGTCCTAGAAAAACTAGAGCTTAGGTCAAAAAATGCGGCTTGAGTGATAGCCCTCACGAGGCCAATGTAGGATAAGGCCGGCCCGCCTCAACTTATAATTTTTTTTACTTTTTTTATTACTTTTTTAATTTTCTAGTTCCGCCTAACACTAATAAAGTTAGATTAGCTCTGAGCCTCTTTAGCATAGTGCTAATAGGTCTATGCAACAAAATGTGGCGTGAGGGAGTACCTGGGCCAAGGCGAGGCAAAGCTTGCCTAAAACTATTTTTTCATTTTTTAATTATTTTTTAAATGTTTAATAGTCGGGCCCTGTCGTAGTAAGGGTTGACCCTAGACCTCGTTGGTGCGGCTAGGGCCGGGACGGACCTCCGCGGCCCTTTCAACTTGGGTGTGACGGTGAGATGGGGAGGGTAGTTTGGGCATTGGTGGAATGATAAAACGTGTTCGGGTACATGAAAAAGCAGAGGCTGAGGAGGATTGAGGAGGCGGTCTCTCTCCACCGTCCGCCTCGCATATTCCGTTTGCTTTCTTATTGTGCGCTGCAGGGTCGGTCGGGCAAATATACATATATTATTAAGGGAAAATTACAAAAAGAAAAACTCTTAAGATCGTATTTTTTATGCGGTTTATCCCAACTTAATTTTTTTTCTAAAACAAACTTTTTATACAAATATTTCGAAAAAAAAAAATTTAATTTTTTTGAACCAAAATACCTTTTTCGTATACAAAAATCATTTAGACCAAATTTAATGTTTACTTTTGCACCTAGTAGCACATTCCCTGAGCGCATAAGTGCCGAACCGAACTAGGATAACTAGCGGACCGAAACTTACTTTATTTAGTGTCGGAGCTCTGGAATCCAATAATAAGACCACATTTTGTAACTTTCGGACCGCCCTTTACATAGGGCCGGAGCCCTAGAATCTAGTAACATCTCATATCGGACCGCCCTTTGTAACTATTAGACCGTCCTGTCTAACTGCCGGACCGGCACTCTACACAGTGTCGAAGCCCTACAGCACTACATTTTACAAAGTGACAGAGCTACCGGACAGCACTTAGACAATATTGGAGCTCCTATTTTGGTGGGATAGAGGAAGTATGGTAATAGTAAAAGAGAGTAGTTTAAGTATTTTTTTATTTTTATTTAGTTAGGGGATATTTGCCTAGAATGTGTATTTTGAGGGAAAAAAAAATATAGGTTGAAGGTAAATTGTATAAAAAGTATAGTCTTGATACATATAAAAATAAATAAAATTTATATTATCGTTCGAAAACAAAAGTCATGTTACTATTAAAATTAATAATATAATAAAATAACTTAATAATATTACAAGATAACTTAATAACATAATAAGGTAACTTATCCGCCGGATTCCAAAAATTCGCCAGAAAAGATTATTCCTGCACTGGAAACTACATAAGAAGTACGAGAATCAAAGAAGATGAATATTAAGAGCTAAATAGAGTACGTCGTTCCTTGTACCATCAATTTTTAAGCATCTATAGATATGCAAAATCTGCCGCATCATTTAAACTTCGTAATTAGGGAGCACATGAAATTTTCGATCTAAAGTGTCTTGCGTTACCGTTCATTTTAGAATAACGATCTCTTATTTGTATTTTGTGAGTCATGTGCTGCATGCCAACCTCAATTAAAAGTACTTTTTGAAAAAAAAATACGTTTATGGTGCAACCTGCGGGAGCACAATATCTACTTAATTTTCTAGTAAAATGTCCGTTTAGAAAGTTGTGAAAAGGGGTTGCACGCTACAAGACCCTTCAGCTTTTGTATAAGGTGGTTCCTATCATTCTTAATTGTTGAATGTGAAATATGACGGATTAAAATATTTTATTTTATTTTTGGACTCTATGTCTAGTCAATGATACATCATTAATTATCTAATTTACATTTAATGGTCAATAATGATTGTGATATTCTCGTATCAAAAGTAAGTTACCTCACTATATACATTTCCTAAAGAAAATAAGATTGAAATCCTTTTTCAAAAATCCTTATAGGGGTCTGGTCGTCCCAGTTAATATTTGAATAGTTACTTTCTCATTTTACTTTAAGTTCCTCCTCAAAAAAAAAAAAAAAGATGATAAAAACCTTTCAAAAGAAAATTGTTTCATGTGGTAGGGACTGCATTTCTACATTCGTGATCCTCGATATATAAAGCATCCTTTAAAGATGGATGCAAATAGATCCAACCTAAAAATAAGTGAAAGTAATGGTCCAAATGTTTTCTTAATAGAATTGTTATTTTTAATTTTTTAAATTTTATTTATTTTTTAATATTCATGATGTCTATATTAGATATTACATATCCTTACAAATTAGGTCCAAAAATCCATCTTAAAAATAGATTTTTAAGAGGTGACTCGTTTCTATGTAGACTCGTAGAAATCATGTCCTTTTCCAAATCACCCATGTCAATGTTGGGAAGGATGAACAATCAGGGGTGCTTTCGGAATTTGACCCTCTAAAAGGCCCCAATAAATGACAAAATGCCCTTTCATATTCAATGTATAAATAAGGAACACAGTGTTCAGGTTTAGTAACGATGAACAACTAGGATAATTTTTGTCATTTAGCACTCAAATTCCTTGCATGTATCAAGTATTATAAGTATCCTATATTTGTTCAAGCTTGGTAATAAGGAACAATTAGGAGTATCTTTTTCATTTGGTATTCAAATGCCTTGCATGTATCCAGACGCATAAATAGCTCTAATCGTTCATCATTAGGAACCCTGAAAAGTGTGTTCCTCATTTATAACCCTAAACAAGTATGTATAATTTTGTCATTTGATTGGAGGCTCTTGTTGGGGGGTGGGGCATCAAATTAGTGAAGTTTCCCTTATTGTTCATCCTTGATGAACGAAGGGCAATTTTAGAATTTTTTTAAGTTTTTTGAAAAAGTACCTAAGTGATATGAAAATGAAAAAACAACCCCTCAAATGTTAACTAATATTATTTGACCCCTCATTAGAGGGTGCAGATCATCCCAATTAACATTTAAGGGGTTACTTTTTTATTTTCACTTTTGTACCTCCTCAAAAAAAGAAATTTTTTTTTTTTTTCCAAATTGCCCTTGTTAGGGTTAGGAAGGATGAACAATCAAGAGTGTTTCAAGAATTTAACCCCCCAAGATGGGAAATAAATGAAAAAAATATTCCTACTTGTTTAGTGTTATGAATAGGAAGTACACTATTCAGATATAATAATGAAGAATAACATGGGGTATTTTTGTCATTTGGCATCTAAATACATTGCATGCATCAAATGTCATAAATATCCCTAATTTGTTCAGTCTTAGTAATGATAACAACTAGGGGCATTTTTTTTGTCATTTGGTACCCAATAGCCTTGCACATATGGGATGTTATAAATACTCTTAATTGTTTATCACTAAGAACCCTAAAAAGTATTTGGATGGTAAACTTACATAAGTTCCCCAAATTGTTCATCAATCCAAATACTAAACAAAGGGTAATTTTCGTATATTTTAAAATTTTGTGAAGAAGTACCTAAACGAAATGAAAATGAAAAGACCTTCATTTAAATGTTAATTGAGATCATTTGATTCCTTTAATAATTTTGTAAAGGGTTTTAACCGCTAAATAAAGTTCTTATTTTTGGTCGATGGCTATTAAGAAGAAGTTATTCAAAGTGACATTTTGGAATCCACATGCAATCACTGGATAAGTATTTTTAAGAAGTAAAAGTTGGATTATGAGTACGTTATATAATTAGATTGAAAAAACTAGTTTACTATGGACCAGTTTGGATGCTAATTAATTCTATCTTATTTAAAATTAGTATACTCTGAATAATTTTATTCTATTAATTGTATGATATATATATATATATATATATATATATATATATATATATATATATATATATATATATATATATATATATATATATATTATTTGGCTAAAAATACATGATGCTAGCAAATTACTTTACCTAAAGCTACAACAGCATTTCAAAAAGGTGACCTTATATGTAAAACCATTCATAAATTACTTAGAAAACTTCATTATCAAGATTAAATTTATTGAAATAGTAAATTATCAATGATAATGAGTACATTCATACATGCCCTAGAGCATTAATTTTATACCATAAAAGTGAAAAGCAACTCAAAAACCCAAAGAAAAAGGTTGTTATGATGCTTGAAAATCCTCTAATAGTCGTCTCGACAATGTGGAAAAAAAATAAAAAAATAAAATCCTAAAGTGATCAATCTTATAACACATTATTTGGAAAATCCACTTCCAATATTTTTAAGAGTACCATCTTCCATGGGTTTGGAAGTGTGTTTTACTTTGATTATTTAATATTAACAACTTATCTAAACCCCTCCAGATTAAATTTGCTCATTTAAAATCAAGAGGTGGAATTTATTTGATAAGGAAAACTTATCAAAATGAAAATAAGAGGCAAACAATTTAGAATCTTTCCCTATCTTTCGGTTTAGTTTTAAAATTATGCAAATATACAAGATTTTGGAATAGATGAAAAAAAAAAAAACATTTGATAGATTAAATGCTAGAAACATAGCACTACCCACACATAAAGTATATGTGATTACTATTCCAAGGCATCCAATCCAAATTGGCAACTGGGAACTTTAGTCATAATGACATGCTTAACATGATTTTTCCTTTTGAACTTATTTACAAATAATTTTCACGTGAAAGGTCTGCAAATTTCTTGTAGAGGCACAATCAACCAAAAAATAGATATATTTGACAAAATAAAATGACCAAATACTCTCGTTTTTTATTTTTATTTTGTGCACCCTTGTGAGCAGAAGACCTTAAAATGGCTAGTAAAAGAAATTGAATATCAAATACTCAATGGCATTCAAACAAGATCACATGGTTAGAGACTAACATATGACGTCATGATTGGATATATCCCATAAATCCATTCAAATTAGACATCTGGAAATTGCAAGAACATACAAAGATTTCCCTTAAATATGTTTTGATACGTTTTTTATTTGTGTTTGCATACAAAATCTGAGACAAAACAAATTACTTAAAGTCCATTTTGTGTGCAATCTCATTATTTTGAAAGATCGGTAGAGTGGGTCTTATGAAATTCCAATCTAGGGGAAAACCTAAACACAGAGACCTCTCTTTCTCTTAGACCATCGACGAAGGGGTGGCTCAAATTTATATAAAACCAAAAAGAAATCATGTGAAATCAACATAAAAAAACATGAAAATAGCTTTTAAAAGAATTTTTATGATAGAAGATAGACAAAGATAGGAGAACAAAGTTAACAAAAGCAAATACCTGGGAAGTCGGGCCCTCTGACACAACCTCTAAAGTTAGGGCTTGAATCAAATTTAATGGCACGAGTCTTTGCTCCTTCACCTTCGAGATTTACTGATTTAGAAATCTACTTAGACTTTCGGAGAGAGATGCCTAGGAATGTTATTCTAGGGCTTTAAGAGTCAAGAGGGATTTTCTTCTCCAGAGTTTACAGAGAATCTTAGTTTGTTTGACTTGGAGTTTATTGTAGTATTCAACAAGCAACTAAACTTATGTAAACTTCTCTTGTTGCTTTGAGAGTGAGTCTATAGCTCAGCTCAGATGCGGTGCAATAGTTCTTCTATACCTACTTAGCTGCACAGCGTTGCTATTGGCATAACAATCGGTACACCATAGTTGGCCGAACCCAGTCCTCCGTACTAGGGTTGGAGTAGCTTACCACTATTGTATTTATTAGTATGTTGCTTGCAGCAGACAAAAATTGGAGCACATAGCGTAGTTCATATAGACCACTCATTGTATAGATTGACTATTATAAGACATTGATTGGACACCTTAATTGGGTGAAGATGATTGTAGAGGAAGATTATAGGTGGAAGAGGTCGAGTTATTGACGTGAGATGGATCCATAAAAAAAAAGGGGTTCCAGTTATTATCTAAAAAGAAATTGGCTATGTATTTAATAGAAACGTGAAATCAAAGTGGGTGATAAAGTTGCCGGAAGATGTAGAAATCCCCTCCTTCGGCTTCCCCCTACTTGCGGTTAAGGTAACGATTTCTGGAATGTCTAGCTCCCATTGTGTGATGGGTAGTGTGTACAAGACTTGAGAACAAATTCACCTCCAAATGGCAGTTGTAGAGGTTTTTTTGGATTGAGACTGAGAAAGGTTTCTCTTGCCAAAGGGTCCCCAAACTTGACCGAAAATCCCTTATTTATAGAAAAGGCATCGAAAAAGCCAGACAGACCTAGCTCAATTTGAACCATTAACAGTATTAGAAAAGCAAACTTTGTTCCAATTTATGGATTTTTTTCTAGGGCTTCATGATTTGGGAAGATTTGATTGTTATAGGGTCAATATAGACTCATGACTGTAGCAATTTAAAATTTTCTTTCATAAAATGGGTGAATTGGGGTATCAGGGAATATTTTTAGAATATTTGGTGGTTGGACCATGATTTGGTTGTGGACTATAATATGGTGTGTCCTATAGTTCACTATGCGAGTGTGGTACCTAAGGTTCAGGGTTTACAATTTGATAACATGGTGTTACTTTTTAGAAGATAATGAGTATAACTTTTAAAGCATTTGTCATTAATGTTGAGGAGGTTAGGAAGTTAGATGTCTTAACTTTTAGTTTTAAAAAAAAATAGACATTCATGTCGGCCCAAAATTTGTTATAATAGAATTTCCCTTAGTATTTGTATTATGAGTACGTGTGTGTGTGTGTGTGTGTGTGTGTATATATATATATATATATATTATTTTTATTTAGCCAAGAATGTTCTAGTTGCAGATCTTGAAGGTCTGATGTTGTAATGAAAATTTTGACTATGAACTTTCAAGATCTAAAGTCAATACTTTTAAATATAAGATTTTTTGTTGAAGGTTATGTTGGTGTACTTTTAGTCGCATATAAGACTAGATGTATTCTAACGAACATTCGATAGAGATTGAGGTGTTTATAAGAGAGGTTCTAAACACATGCTTTAATGATGGATATGCTGCCTTAACAAATGTTGGATAAAGATCTAAAGTCAATACTTTTAAATATAAGACTTTTTGTTGAAGGTTATGTTGGTGTACTTTAGTCACATATAAGACTAGATGCATTCTAATGAACATTCGATAAAGATTGAGGTGTTTATAAGAGAGGTTCTAAACACATGCTTTAATGATGGATAAGCTGCCTTAACGAATGTTGGATAAAGATATGTGAGCTTGATAAGCTCAACCTTTGAAGATATGCCTTGGTAAATGAATATGTTCTTAGTCACCATATGCAAGACTACGAATGTTCCCACCGACGCTTGATGAAGATAGTATGATAAAGCGAAGCCTTTAGTGCAAGCTTGATAATTCTCTTAACAGACGATGGATAAGATATGAGAATGGTTCTTGATAATACCTGTCAAGATATGTCCCTTATATGGTATGAAGGTGTGATATGCCTTTGACATGATATGAAGATATGATATAGCCCAATATGATATGAAGATATTAAAAGATATGATATGCTCAGGATTCATGATATGAGGTCTCCAATATGCCTTCGGAACTCTGACTCGTTGGTCAGCCCCTATATCTCCTGACTTACGACTGATAAAAGATATGATACCAATAGTTTGTCAGTAAAGCATGTTCAAGTTTAACTTACAGTCGATAATAGAAAATATGAAAGTCATCTCATTGTGAGACAAGTTTTAAGATACTCCTAAGATATGTGAAGGAACCTGATGCGGTTTGATATACATATTTTCTTGAATCTATAGTTAGTTATGCATGTGCATCGTAGCTTATGATCTATGATATCATAAAGACGTTTCAATTTGAAACGAAACACTGGGATACATATACTCACACGACACATGGATGCCTCTCCACTGGATATTGGAGGAGTTTTAGATGAGATGTGATATGACTCTTCTAACCCGTCAATTAAGCAAATGGGAATTAATAGACGGAGCATAAGGGAAACCTCGTCATATGTTGATATATTGAGCAAAATCCTTGAAGATATACATGTTGAGACCTTATATGGTTTGAAGTTCATGAGTGATATAAGCAATATTTGGACTCCGCTTAACCCATGTCCATATCCACTGTCAGTTAAGATATGCCTTGACTAACACCCAAAAACTTGATGTTTTGAGATTAAGCCGAGAATCTTGGGGACCCATGTTTGAGGTAATATAATCTTTACCCTGAAGCTTCATATCAATAGGATGTGGCTTAACTCATCATCTATTTATATTAAAAAAAGTTATGGATTCGGTGAGTTTCTGTGGACTTGCTTGAGTCTAAGGTATCGGAACTCGATTCGGCCAAGGTACTTGCCTATTGGCTGAGGGAAGTTATTCGGGCGAATCTAAGTAACTCGCCCGAGTATAGCCCCTTCCTTAAAAAAAAAAAAAACAAAAAGAAAAACAAAAGTTGTGTTATATTATATATAACATGCTTTTCATGAACATAAATGCTCAAATGGTATGTTGGTAGATTGTGTGGACTCTTCCTAGGTGGTTAGAGGATCAAATCTCACCATGGGCTATTTTTTGAAACCGCTACTAAAAATATATCAGGTGGTACAGTGGTACATGGGGGGTTTCAAACCCCTAACATGGAGAGCATGGACAACAAGCACTAACCAACAAAATGTTTTGTTGTTGCTATCCCTACAGTTAGAGCCTTAAAAGGTTTATACTCTTACGCTACAGTCAGGTTGACACCTGATCAACAAAATTGGGATTTTTATCTCGATATGAGGACTTTTCTCATGGAGACAGGATCATTGGATGCATGATTCAATGCTATATCACCTTAAAAGGTGAAGTATTGATTGACTTATACATTGGAAGCAGTTGCATCTACAATCCACTTATTGTGCTGACACAGTATTTGACAGAAACACAGTAACTTAGACGGACCATATATCTCTCATTTAAAATCTATTTGAGGCGAGACTTGGACTATTATGTTCATCTCTAAGTCCTCTCTCATCTCTCAAAAATTAATATTCAAAGAATTTGTCCTTTGAAAGCGGTTGCATCCATAATCCACTATTCTTGCTGACACAATTTCCAACATAAATAGGTTAATTTTGACGGATAAGATCTATCTAATCTGTGATACATTTAAAGTGAGACTTAGACTGTTGTGTTTGTCTCTGATTCCTCTTTCATCGCTCCAAATTTCACAATCAATGGATCTACCATCTGAAAATGGTTAAAGAAATACAAAGACATGTTGAAACTATACTGCAGAAACTTAGCTTACGCTCGATAAGAGATAACAAAATCTCTAATTTTGCTCACGTGATGACTCTGTTGAATCTAGGATCTATAAATTCAAATTGAAGATGAGCATAGACTGAGATGTGTGATTATCATTAGTATATACTTTTACGAGCATTTGAAATACATACTTATCCCTTTGAAGTATGGATTAAGCAGATGAAGATATGCGATCAAGCGATCAAAGGATATGTGAGGATCGCACTTGTCATGCTTATCACTTCGTAATTATGAAGATATAGATTAACAAATGGATAAGGACTGAATATTTCGTATTTATGAGTTGACAAATCTATATAAACATCATTCCTTGATGAAGAGGGAGTTCAATTCCTTTATATTAAGAGCATTGAATCAGTGTGATAGTGTGATAGAGAGATAGAGAGTGACTATATCGTCAGAACCAGTCCCTTGTATGACTGTTACTTGAGCCATATCTAATATAGAAAGAGATATTATAGTTTTAAAATTCACTTGAAGCCCGTTCTCGAAGAAGAATAGGATATATGACAGTACCCCTAAGTTTAAGCTCAGGTATACGGGCCCATATCCCTATGGTATTATTTGTATTTATGTATGATTGCATATTTTCGTTTCTAGAATCGAATGTGTAGGTTTCAAGACCCGAATCAAGGGTATTCGCCCTAAGTCAAGCTGATGTAAATTGGAACATAGGATTGAACATCTGGAACTTGTCTGTTCTCAGTATATGATATAAAAACATGTGTTTCTATGATATGGAATGCACGAGAGAATTTTACCTCAAATGTGTTGTCATCTAGTTGTTCACTTGGAGTCTTGCATTTCTTTCAAACATTTTTTTCTTAGTTGATTAATTCAACATCACATTTTTGGAGTGTCCAAGTTATAACAACAAGATATAAAGTTTCATATCTTGTGGATTACAAAATATTGAGTTTCTTATATTGAGAGTTTCCTATTTTTTGGGTTGTACTGAGATTTCTTTCCTAAAAGACAAGAATTGTAACTCTATAAATCTCTGGTAAACCAGAGTAATCTACGTAGGAACTATTGTCGAACTACATATATATCTTATTGATCTTTCTCTTTCTCTCTTCACTATTTCCTTTATTGTAAATATTACATGGTATCAGAGCAGCCCGATCTATCAAATAGTAATCTGTTGCTCATCGATAGTTGCATCGTCGCTCTTGATTGTGGTCCATATCTTGTCCACTTGTCCATAATCGTGGAGAGAGTTTGAAGTTGTCCTACTTTTTCTCTCTCAAATGTCTCTCTCTCTCTCTCTACACATTATTTTCAAGAGTATAGAGAGAGAAACTATTTGCAAAAGAAATCTCTACACGATATGAAAGAGTATTTTCTCATAGCTTCTTGCTTTTGTAAATTAATCTGAGCCAAGACGACCGTATTGCTCTTGTGAGAAGACTATTCAAAGGCCGATTGTTAAAATTTCAGTTAGAGATCCATCTGGTTTGGGTCATCAACGACTGTTAATGACCTAAAGTATTTGTTTCCTTTTGTTTCCATAGCAAGTTGGCTTTCTTTATGTTGTCACCGTGGAGAATCACCTTATTAATACCTAAATAATCTCTTTCCTTTTGCTTCATCAGCATTGCAAGCTTACAAGCAGAATAATGAAGATGACAATAGCGACCATCTTGGTGTAGTTGTTGCTTGCAATTGATACACTTGGTCGTCCCATAAGACATCCATCTGTTCTTTTTAAAACAATCATCCTTGTTCATGTGTTGGACACATCACTGGTACTAATATTTGGCATTTTATTTTTGGATAAGTAACTTATATTTGGAAATTTCAAATGACTTCTTGAACAGTCTAGTCAGGTGCCTCGATCTCGCCTCCTCGGATCTAGGTGATCGGGTGACACGTGTCTTGGGTTTGGAAGACCCGGTACTTAAGATCGCTCTCTCGAGAACTTCGTTCACATAACAAGGACATGTGTCCAACTGGTAATAGAGGAATTGAATGTTAGGTGGGGACCAACCTCACCTGGGTCCGTGACTTACTCGGGTTGACTCGAACAAGTGCCCTCTTAGATAATAACAAAAAGCCCTCCAACTGCTTCATCTGGTTTGGAATCGCTTCCCTTGACCTGCAATCTCCTTGTTTTCTGCACAACACTATCATGGTTAACTTGCAAGATAAGTGGGCCGAAGGACCCACCCTTGTCTGAGGGTAATGCACATGCGTGAGAAGTTGGGGTGATGAAGAAGAGAGTTTGAATAAAGAGAGAAAAAAGATGAGAACTTGATAAGGGGACAAGACAAACATAATAGCCGGACCAGTGACCGACTTAGAGTGGTAGCAAGATGGGCATGGTACTTAGGACCAGCACGATGGGAATACTACTTGAAACCGGGGCTGATATGCCTGTCCTAATATGGTGTGGCAGCAAAACGAGCATGGTACTCAGGATCAACCCGATGGCAATACTGCTCGACATCCAGACTGGTATGGCAGTGCTAGACTGAGTCTACCCTCAGTCAAGTGAGAAGATAAGAGAATAAAGTGAAGTTGCGAGACAGCGAAGAGATTGGGTCCCGACGGCGTTAGACGTCACCACCCGCACTCGTGGAGTAATAGTGTCGCGGCCCTTGGACGACGCTGGACACTGTTGCTCACGGTCAAAGGGTGAGTGGTGAACTAGAGACGTCGTTAGGCATCGCCGCTGGCAACACGAGAAGGCAGCACACCGCTTCACGGGCGGCGATGGCTCTTTGTGAGGCACACGACGATAGCCTCTTGTAAAGCGCGCAGCGATATTTCCTTGACCAAGCACAGAATGTTAGATGTGGGATGCAAGAGAAGCTAGCTCACGACGATAGGCTCCGAGCACATGAAGGAAGCTTATGGACGACGATAGGCACCAAGCACATGAAGGAAGCTCAAGGACGGCGATAGGCACCAAGCCCGTGAAAGAAGCCTGCGCACAATGATAGGAACCGAGCCCATGAAAGAGGCTAGTGGATGGCGATGGGTATTGTCGCGACCCTTAGCGGTCAGCGACAGGCATCCCCATCTGCAATAGGCATTGCTGTCTGCGATAGGCGCACAACAAGGTGAGATCGCTGCAGACGGCAATAGGCACCTCCTTCTGCACTGCTCGCCAAGAGACAGACATGAACGAAGAGAGGGAGAAAGAAGCTCATGCATGGTGTTGCCATCGCCATGCACGACCTATGGAACCATTGGGGGGGGAGAAAGAAAGAAAGAAAGAGGCATGCGTGACATTGCCACTGTAGCGCATGGCCTCTGGGAAAAGCTAGACGAAGAAGAAGAAAGAGAAGAAGAGAGAGAAGAAGAGAAGAAAGAAGAGAAGAGAGAAAGAGATTTACCTTAAACTGAGGGGTACCATCCTAAAAGTTTCTCTCTCCTTCCTCTCTCTCTCAAGCCATGACCTAACAATGAGAAAAGATAGAGCTTTTATTAAGTAAAGTTCGGTCTATGTACAATGAGAGTACGTGATATATATTGAGTTTGCCAAAACATGGGTGGATTGATCAAAATTAAACCTAATTGTTGAAAATTAAGATTTAATTGAATTAAGTAAAATAGGAAAATAGGGTGTCAAATGACTGATTTGCCCCTTCCTAACAATTGTGAAAATTTTGGAACAGTCCCTGCTGCTGCCTTAGAACGTATGTGATCTTTCATGAATGATCCGGGGCTGCTCTGGTGGCCGTTTGTTCGAAAGATCACTGTTTTCTTGTAGGAATCGGCATGATGATCGTTTTGATACTAACTTCTAACCATGGATGATGTTTTTAAGGCATGATCATGCCAACTTGAAATTTAGATGAATCGGCAGGATGATCGTTTCTCAACTTTTGAGTTTTGGCCGAAATCTGGGATTCTGGTGCCAAAATTTGTTGCCACTTTATTGTTCATCATGCTTGGGGTTCGGACCAGTTACAGCCATGGACCTTACTCACGCAATAGAACTAGTTTCACATCGATCGGGCTAGCGAGCGTCATGATTCTGCCACTCGAGAGAGGCATGTCGCCGCTGATTTTCCTGCAACTTTCTTCAAGGATCAACAACTTCCTTCAAGGATCAGCAACTTCTATCTAGCTTTTCTCCGCGCTCGAGTGTTGTCGCGGGGTGTGCCACATATCAAAACGCTCGTCTTGACGAGATGGACATGCTCACAAAATTTGAGCATCATCCGACTAGGGACGATTGAGATATGGCAGTCGCAAGTCACTGTTCATGATTGCCCCTCTAATGGAGTTTAGTTGCTGGGTGGCTGCATGGGAATAGTGTGCGGCTCCTCCTATTTTGATCTTTTACCCATAACCTCTTCTTGGAGTGTCTATTTAAGCTGAAATTTGACCTTTAGGGATTTTCAACTATTTCTGATCTAATGGTGGTGGTTCCACATCAATTTGACGTGCCTAGAATATAGTTCTAGTTATGGGATCCGTTTCAGAGTGCTAGAGGCTGATTCTGTCGGAACTGTTTCTTTGTCTGCATTGCCTTAGACATGTTGGATTGCAATGAAACTTGGCAAGAAAAGTTTTTGGAGCCTTTAGAAAGATCTCAGCCCGTTTTGGGGTCATTCTGAGACTGTCAAAATTTCCACTACTTGTCAGGCTTTATTGACCGGCTTCTCCCTTTTTCCTCATCAGGAACCAAGGTGTTGAAAAATGTCTTCAAACACACTCCCTCTGAGTTCTATTTTTCAAACCACTCTCCAATGTGTCATAGAAATAGGATTCTGTTTCAACAAGTTAAACATCTTGAAAGTAATACAATTTTCTGGTCGTGGGATTATAACTTTTGTATCTCTTTTTAGTAGAAGAGTATCCAAAAATGATACATCTCCTGGATGTTTATCAAGTTTATCCTTGTTGTGCCCATCCATATGAACATACTACATACATCCTAATACATGCAAACAGACAAATCAATTTTTCTCTTTTTCAAAACTTCAAGGGGAGATTTATCCTTAAGAATTTTACTCAAAAGTTCATTAATCAGATAGTAAGTAGTTAAAACAGCTTCAGACCAATAAAGGTTTAAAACATGTATCTAAAACATCAAAGACCTTGTAGCTTCTAAAAAGTGTATATTTTTCCTTTCAGTAACTCCATCTACTGCGGTATTTCAACACACGATGTTTGTTGCATAATATTAATATTAAATAAATTCTAAGAAAAGGCTTAGTTCACATACTATGTGCCATTATCATTTTGCAGAATTCTAATCTTACCATAAAATTGAGTGAAAATCAATATGAAAAATTCTTTGAACACAGGAAAAACTTCTTGAAAATTAGTTTGAAAAAATTCTTTGAACATACAAAACAATTTTGTTTTTATTTCAATAAATATACCTAAGTAGCATGAGAGTAATAATCAATAATAACAAAATATTTAAAGTTAGCATAAGAATCAATTGAGGTTGGTTCCCACACATCAGAATGTATCAAATAAAAGGGTTCATATAGAAGACTGAAAATGAAGTTTTGCTTGTTTTGAGAATTTACAAACTTCATAAGAATGAAAGTTTAAAGACAGATAGGGTATTTTCAAAACTTTATCTGAAGGGTGTCCAAATCTCTAATGCCACAATTTATTAATATTATAATTATCTTTGACTGACAACCAAAGCCTTATTCTCTTAATTAAATAAATAAGCTCATGAGACTGTCTTCTTTTACCAATCTTCCTTCCCATGACCCGGTCTTGAAAAGTCACAGAGTTGAGAGGAAAAATAGCATTGTAATTCATGCTCTGCATAATTATTCTAACAGACATCAAGTTTGAGGAAAAAGATGACATAAAAAAACTTCAAAGTTATGAGACCTGGAGAAGAACTTGGGTTTTACCAACACCATAGATAGGAATCAAGAAACTATTAGCAATATATACATGGTTCATATTTTTATTATTTTCGAGGTTGTATAAACACTTTAAATTAGCGATCATATGAACTGTGGCTCCTGAGTCTATTATCCAAAAAAAAGTGTCACAAGGAGTCATAGAAGCATAACTGTTACTTTTGTTTGAGAATGAAGAAGAATGATCATATGTGGAGGAAGAACCAGTATTATTATTTGGTTGCTGATAATGATCACAATTGTTGTGATGGGCTTAAGTTTGAGTGATTGCGGTTTGAGCGATAGATCTATTGGTTGTCATGATGTTAATGTGCCTTAAGCGTAGGTATAATAGCCAATACATATCCTTCACATATCCTATATTGTTGCAGTGATCACATCTAGGACACCCTCTATTACTAGGTCACCTTCCACCATCGCGATAATTGTTAGGGCATCTTCCTCTACTATTATTTTGAGGTATTTTTATTTTATTTTTCTCATTCGAGCAACCAAATAAGATTTCTTAACATTTTCTTAAGAAGTTTTGAAATCAAAATTCATGATTTTCTTCCTATTTGTGCTCAAGTTTAGATTATCAAAGAGAGAATGAGAAACATATTTCAACCAAGCAAGATAATTAAGTCCATTTAAATGAGCAATAGTAAGTTTCATGCTGGAGTTATATTCTTGATCTGTCATTACAACGAGATAAAGGAAACCAGAAGACCAACTTAATTAGTAGCAATAAGAGCAAGAAGGGTGAAAAGACACTCTCTAAGGTAACCGTCCCTGATAAATGGAAGAAAGGTGTTAGCAATACTTCTAAAGCAGGGGCCAAAATATTAATGAGAGCAAACTTCTTTTCAAAAATAATAGATGGACACCTTATGGGATGACTAAGTGTATCAATCGCAAGCAGCAACTACATTAAGATAGGTTGTTTGCCCTTGCCTAATATTAATATCAGTGATATATCCGACATACTTAGAACAAGTCATAATAATCAAACTGAAGCTAAAGATATATATAAAACTAACCAAACTAGTTTAAAAGAAGAAGACTTTGTTGTGGCTACCTAATCACCTTTGCGCATGTCTTCTCATATTTCTCAACCTTTCTCTAGACTACAAGATTTTTGTACTTACTATGCAATTTCTTATCATGTTAAAAATCATATTTCCTATGAAAATATCTCTCCTGATTATTTTGTGTTTTTTAGTTCTATTTCTAATACTTCTGAGACAACCAATTTTCAAAATGATATTTTTTAACCCGTGTGGAGGAAGACCATGAAAGAGGAACTTCAAACACTTGATAAGAGTTATACTTGGGATAATATCAAGTTACCTAAAAGAAAGAAAGCAGTTGGTTGTAAATGGGTTTTTTAAATAAAATATAATAGTAATGGGTCTGTTGAGAGATAGAAGGTCAAGTTGGTGACCAAATGATTTACCCAAACTTGTGAAGTCTATAAAGAGACTTTTGCACTAGCTGTCAATATGAATATTGTTCATGTTCTTTTCACAGTTAATTGTGGATGGTCTCTACATCAGATGGATACTAAAAATGCCTTCTTACATGAGGACCTTGAAGAAAAAGTCTATATGAGTTTTCCTCCAGGCCATTCTAAAGAAAAGAAAAAAGGTCTTGCATAAAAATTAAAGAAGGCCTTGTGTGGACAAACAATCACCTCGTGCATAATATATGTCAAACTCAGCTCAGCTTTGATGAGTGTCGGGCTTCTTAGAAGTTCAACTAATTCTTCGATGTTCATAAAAAAAGGAACTTTAGGTACAATAATTGTACTCATTTATGTTAATGATATTATCGTTACAAGTGATAAAGAAAAAAACATGCAACTTAAAAATTATTTTTACAAGAAATTTGACATAAAAAATCTTGGTCAACTAAAGTATTTACTCGGCATTGAAGTAGCACCTTAAAAAAATGGACTCTTCATTTCTCAAAGAAAATATGGCTTAGACCTGTTGAAAGAAACTAGGAAATGGGGAGGTCAAACCCGTTGACACCTCATTTGATATTAATTGCAAGCTTGATTCAAGGAAATGGAAAACTTCTTGAAGATGTGGTTCGCTTTCATAGACTTGTGGACATATTGATTTATTTAACTGTGACACGACCAAATATAACGTATGCGGGTAGCCTTGTGAGGCGATTTATGCATGCTCCTAGATTATGTCATATGACGACTATCAATAGGATTTTCAGATATCTTAAGTCCTCACCCGCAAAGGTATTTGGATAAACCAAATGGTCACACTAATATTATTGATTATTCTGATGCTGACTAGGCAGGTAGTCCAATTGACAAGAGCTCCACTACTGGTTAGTGTACATTGGTTGAAGGAAACTTAGTTACTTGGAAAAGCAAAAAACAAAATGTAGTTGTTTGATTCAGTGCAGAGGTTGAATATAGAGCTATGGCTTCAACCACAAGTGAATTGATAGGGCTAAAATCACTACTTCGAGATATGGGGTTCCTAAAGGTCAATTCAATGGAGTTGTTTTGTGATAATCAAGAGGCTAATGCACATAGCCTCCAATCCATTTTTTTGTGAAAGAACCAAGTATATAGAAGTTGATTGTCACTTTGTGAGAGAAAATGTTTAGTAAAAAATTATTAGGAGTCCTTATGTTCGAAGTGAAGATCAACTAGTTGACATGTTTACCAAGGTATTGTAAAAGATAAATTTCTATCAGATATTGTCCAAGTTGGGCTCCGTGGATATCTATGCACCAACTTAAGAGGGAGTGTTGAAGGTTATAGCAACAAGATATAAAGTTTCCTACCTTGTGGACTACAAGATATTGAGTTTCCTATATTGACAGTTTTTTATTTTGTGGGATTACAATTGTAATGAGATTTATTTCCTAAAAGACAAGAATTGTAACTCTATAAATCTCCGGTAAACCTAAGTAATTCCTATGAATGATATACTGGTTTACCTTCTATGGACTTAGGCACCATTGCAGATTTACATATATGTCTTGTTGATCTTTCTCTTTCTCTCTTCACTATTTTCTTCATTGCAAATTCTACACTTTTGGTCTTAATCTCAGTCTTTGAAGGGTTGAACGGGTAGTTCTTGATTTTGGATCTTCAAGATTCAACATCAAGTCTTCAAAGTTTTGACTCCAGATCCTTAAGGTCCATAGTCAAGATCCAAAGTCCACACATCAAAGTTTGAGTTGGAGTAAAAAATTTGTTGTCTTTGATTTGAAGTCTTTGCTGCTTCTGACTTTCAAGGCCGGAAGTGAGAGCATTTTGGAAAAAGAGAACAACGAATGTGAAAAAAGTGTTACAAATGTAAAATACAAAAAATGTGGAGGATACATGTGGCAACAAATTTTTGGGAGGACATGAGCATAGATTTGTCTAATTTTCAAAACTTCTAAATATGGTTTTACATGAGGGAGTGGATGCTGGACATGCTCCCCGGACATGCTCGGGAGCGTGTGAGCTTTTGGCAAAACGTACTTTGTAAAGTTATTACTAGCACTAATTGTAAAGTTATTACTAGCACTAATGCATGCTCCCTTGGGATCATGCTGCCCGTGCTGCTTTTCTAAGAATAAGGGCTACTTAGAAGTCTTTTGCCAATTTAAGATTTTTTGGAATAACTTTCAAAAAATAAAAATTGAATTTGAGCTCTTGAATACTTAGCTCTAACAGTCTTATCAGAATTTGAGGAGTCTGCAACGCTCACTCTTTTCAGGCAAATATCAACTGCATATGATTTTTATGTCTATTTTTCTATTGTTGGTTGGTAGGTTAAGGAAGTTCTATCCCTGAAAATTGGGGTCCTAAAAATACTCTTACTTGAGGTGAGGTTTGTTCTCAATAAGTTTAGAAATACAAAGGTTGGGTTGCAGTGGGTGTTTCCACAAAAAAAGTAATTTTTTAAATAAAAAGTATTTTAGTAAGGAAAAAGTTTATATAGAGCCGAGGCTCTAAAGTCTAAACAATCAAATTAGAGCCCACCTCAATAATTTCATTAGAAGAGATTGTTTTGAAGCCCAAATATCCTCATATTAATCACCTCGACCTTAAGATGCATGGACATAAGAAGAAAATTCAATTTTCAAGTTTTCAAATATCTACTCGATCCACACTATTTTTGAAGCTTTATAATTAAAGATGGAAATATATTTTAAGAATATCACAAAGATTTTCAGTATTGAAGCCACATTTCTCGACACTATTTGAAGGGACGCTTTACTTTGATGGTTTAGTCAAAATAATCTCTTTTCAAGGATTTTTGAGGTGTACTTCAATAATATAAGGTTGACATCTTAAATAAACTTTTCCCATATGTTAATAAATATAAAAGATAAAGCCAATATTATATCTATTATTTCCAAGTAAACTTGTTAATTTGTTAAAATTAAAAATAAACATAATTTCTTTTTCCATTTTAAAAAAAGATATATGAGCTGTTATCGTATTATACCACCGGTTTGAGCCTCTACAGCTACAGATTATTTATGATTTAACAATTCTACATGTATTTGAAATCTGGATGAGGTCTCTATAATAGGCGGTTTAATGAAACTAAAATAAAGCCTCACCTCAAATCTTCATCTGAAAAGTACTTTCGGCGACGAAAATCTCTATGATGACTCTAGAATCAATTTCCATCACCGGCAATAAAATTTAAAACTCAAAAAATAATGCAGATCGTACGGATCTTTGAACACTTATTTTCACGAAAAATTTCTAATGTAAATTATTTTTAAAGCTCGAAATCCTAACTTTTTCACTACCATAATGTTCAAGTCAAGATGATCGATGTAAAGATTTCCAATGTTTGACTTGCAATTTTCGATGAGTTACGAGGTGAGGATTTATTTATGGGAAAGAATATAATGAGACTATTTTACCTTTGATACAAGGTAGTCACAATTAATCTTGACCATTGGATGTAAAATTGGATGGCTATAGTTATTTCATTGAACAAGTTCAAACTTCAAAAGAAATTTTCTTGAACTTTGTCACATACCCAAGCTATCAAATTTCATATCAAATGGTTATCTATAATTGTGACCTCCTTGTAACAAAAGTAAATGACCTCATTGTATACAATCATTTTACATATTTTGATAGAGTTGCAGCCGTATCAAATTGTTTTGTATTAAAATTTGCTTTAACAAAATAGTTTATAATATTTTGTGTAATTTTTAACCCTTTATGAGTTGCTATTTTTTAGAAAAAGTATTAATACAATTATTTATGCTTGGTACAAAAAAGGTTACAGTGATCCTTAAAATTGAGCGGCCGTGAGCAATGTTATCAAATTTGCTTCGCTTCGGCCGAAGAGGCCGAAGCCTTCGGATTTTAGATATAAACCGAAGATAACCGTAGCCTTGTGCTACCGCTTTGGTCAAATTCGGACTGCTTCGGTCAAATTCGGACAGCTTCGGGTATGTTTCGGGTCTGGTTTGAGTTTGCTTTGGCCAACAAAGAAATAACTATATAAATGTGTTATTTTTTTTAATTTTTTACTTTTATGTTTTATTTTTTCATTATTTGTATATATTTTATATATAAATATCTAATTTATTTATACTAAATTAATAAAAATTCGAAGTTTTCCCCCAAATCGGTGAAAGCACCGAATTGATATATTTTTCTCACCAAACCAAAGAAAACTCCAAAGCAAATTTGACAACTTTAGTTATGAGTTACATTAAGCGTGAGAACTCTCCTCAGACTTTGTAAATCGAAATAACACAGCAAAGATATAATTTTATATTTTGGACATAATAAGGTGGTTGTCAATTTTGTACATGAAAGTAACGATCTCTTTATATACAACCCCATTTTTGAGCACCTATATTGTGCTCATACGGAGCATGCTGCGAATTTGCTCGCTAGAGCAAATGACCTAAGTAAAAGACGAACCGGGAAAAATTTCTTGATCAAATTATTTGATATGGCTTTAAAATCACTTTACAAGTATTTTACAACGAAGCAAATGAGGGCCCATTGGGGGCATGGATTTTTAATATTTTGGATATTAATAAAATTTACTATTTGGTTTGCTCAAGGATATTAAAATTCTATGGAAATTAAGTCTTGAAAAATAACCTAATTTTTCCACAATTTCATTTCCACATCAAAACCTATTTTTTTTAATATAGAAATGGTTGTAAGGACTTAATAAAATTTGTATTGTATATCCAGACAAGAGATTTGAGGAATTTATGGTATGAACCTTTGATATTGGAAATTCATAGAACTTTTTTATTTTAAATATTTAAAATTTCTAATTTCCTCCTATCTAAAAAGGAAAAAAAGATTATATAAAGTTGACGCCCTAAACAATTAAACTAAGGTGCACCTCAAAAATTCACTATAAGAGGTGGTTTCAGTGTAAAAAACCCTCCATTCACTCATCTTGACCTCAAGATGTATAGAGCGTGAAAAAAAAGTCCATTTCAAGTTTGAGAAATAGTCATCTTGTAGTGCATTATGTGAGTCATCAATTTTCAAGATTTTTAAATGTTATAGATCTACTTGATTTACACTATTTTTGAAGCTTTAAATTTTAAAATTACATATGAAAATAAATTTACAGGCCATCACAAAGATTTTTTTATACTAAAAAATCTTATGACACTATTTAGAGGTATGCCTCACTTTGATTGTTTAGACTTCAATCTCATACAAACTACACCCATAAATAAAAGGAATGGTTTCTATAAGGTTGCAACATTTTTTTTTGACAAATGTTAATATTCTTATTAATGCTCTTAGAACGCAATTACATTATCAGAGATAACAAGAGAAGATAAAAAAGCTCCTCCTCTGGCCAGACAATCCGCTACAGAGTTTGCTTCTCGGTAAACATGAGTGAATGAGACCATAATGGTAGAAGACAGGTCCATGATATGTAGCCAAAGAGATCTAAGCTTCCACGGAATAAGTTGTTCCTTATTACACCACTTAACCACATTAAGAGAGTCCCCCTCTATCTAGCATGAATGGCCATACTTTCTTTCTCTAAAAATCTTCAAACCTTGAAAGAGTCTATCTAGTTCAGCTTGGTTTGCTGTTGCATGCCCTATCAGCCCAGCATACGAAAAGAGGGTATTACCATCACAGTCTCTCAAAATGCCTCCAATACCAACTATCCCTGGATTACCGAAAGAACTTCCATCAAAAGTGAGTTTCAACATACCCACAGGAGGTGCTATCTACAGGCTTTTAGGTCTAGATCTAATGGCACCCAACTGAAAAAGATTGTTAAGGTTAGCAAAAATATCAATCTTGGCCGCACCCCATCCCATCTTTGAGACAGAAAGCTACGATTAGATCGAACACTTAATAGAATGAATCAAACCATCCAAAGGTAGAGAAACTCCTTCGAAAGTTCTCCTATTTCTCTCTTTCCAAACCTCCCAAAGAATAACTCTTTTGGCAATCTTCCACAAAGACTTACCAACCTCTAGCAGGTAAGGTAATGAGATGTGAATAACAATACCCTCTACCGTCATAGGAAGAGCCAAATTAATATTGATCACCCTAAACAACCAATACCAAATTTGGACTGTAAAAGGGTGATGTATGAAGAGATACGTGCTAGATTCACCATCATTTTTACAAAGCAAACAGACATTTGGTAGAATCTTACCCCTTTTGATCAGATTGTCAATAGGTAAGACCTTGTTCATAGCAGCCAACCAGATAGAAAATTGTATTTTGTGTTAGATTTGAGCAATCTAAGGGCAAGACCATCTCCAACGATCATGAAAAGAAGATTGTAGCAAGATTTGACCGTGAATAAACCATCACTCTCAATCTCCCATACCATTTGGTCATTCGCATCTGCAGAAATATAGATTGTTTTAAGTAATTCCACTAACACACAACATTGGGCACAGAGTGTGTCAAGTAGCCTCGTATAGGGCAATGAGATATTCCATGAAAAAGAGTGATCTCTTCTCTCAATCACCTCACAAACCTTAATGTTGGGTCTTGAAATAACCTGAAATAATTCTGGTAAGAGAGACTTAAGAGGATACTCCCCCACCCACTTATGATGCTACAAGGAGATTTTGGTTGCCACACCCTACATACCATCTAAAATAGCCAGCAATCACAGGTCTGCACAAAACTATATTTCTCCACATTTGGGAGGTGACCCCCCTATACCACCCCCAAGCCAAACTCCCGACCTGCCTAACCCATACTTAACAAAAAGGACTTGGAACCACAATTGCTCTTTCAAGTAGTGACTCCTTCACCACCATTTATACAAAAGAGCTTGATTAACCAGTCTAATACTTCTAATGCCCATACCCCCTTCTTTCTTGGGTGTACACACCCTCTCCCATCTAAGAAGATGGAATTTCTGTTGGTCGCTAGTGGAGCCTGTCACGACCCCACTCCCAGCTGCCTAACTTTCTCAACAGAAGTTGACCGGATGCGGGCTCATGATTCCAATGTGGTGTCTATCATTCAGGTAAGGGTAGATATGATGCCTTAATTTGGTAATCAAGCAAACCAAGGAAGCAAATGCTCATACAATCTTATAAATTTAAACTTAACAAGCCCATCAAGAGAAAGGTATTACATTTCATTATAGCTCAAAAATGATATAACAAAGTTCAAGGCTCCAAGGCCCACAATTACAAAATTCCCAAAAACAATCTAAGCAAGGCTAAGAGCCCAAAACCTACAAGATTCTAAAGGTTCCTCAAAGACGGTCGCCTCAATCCTCAACTGCAGCCCACACTCCAACTCGTGTCCTGTCACTTGTAATCTACAGGGAGAAAAATGTAATGGAATGAGCTTTGAGGCTTAATAAGTAGATCTAGTGTTATGCATAGGCAACTAGTCTACTCAGGTGCAATAAACAATCTCATTGATTATCATTTATAGCAGTGCAACGATCAACTACATAGGCTATCAAATCAGTGCACCAGATATAACAGAATATTCAAATAAAGCGCATCTATCATAGGCACAATCATGCAGACAATGTAGAGATCATGACTTTAATATATGCATTTCATACTCATTCTGTAATTCACTTACTCTTGCTAGTAGAAGCGCTATCCATTAGGCCAAGCCATTCCCGTTGTTTAACACTTCTACCACCCCATAGGAGGGAGGATAATAACAAGCGGGTTAATCTGCTTCGTAATACCCTCAACTCACTCACACAGTCCCCAGAGCGCCTTAGGAATTCAATAGGCCTTTACCTTGCAAGGCATTCATCAATCACATATCTCATCTCGAGAATTACAGGGAGCGACCCTCCTTTCTTCCCTAACCAGTTCCTGTCATTGTGTAGGTTAGGGAATGTGTCAGCATCACCTTCTCGGTGTATCAATCTCCACTACTGATGGGTGCTCCATCACGTAGTGGCCAGTATCAGTAAACAGTGGCCCGTATTCTCATCATTGTAACAACACAATACTCACTACCAATGGGTGTCCCATTGCGTAGTGGTCATCATTAAGGCCTCTTTCCATGCTCGAGCATTCAATTTATGCGTGCCAATTCAATGCTTCATGACAGATGAATCACATTCTCATCCTAACAGTATGGCAATTAACACGAAGCATTCATTACATGAATCTTAGCATAATATTCATACATGAATATCATCAACGACATCTTGGTACTCATCATGAAGCTTTCATCATGAAATAGTCACATCAATTTGGCACTAATCTAATTTAACATGGAGTATAGCCACATAGTACCATTCACAAAACAATATGGTATTTAGTGTTCATCACATGAATATTGTTGCATGACACTTAGACGGCAGTGACACGCATTGCGCTACACTCGCGGTGCTACGTGCGCTGCGCTACACGCACGACGTTACATATACGACATTACGCGTGCCGCGTTGCGCTCATGGCGTTATGCGCACGGTGTTACATATATGGCATTGCGAGTGCGGTGTTGCCTACACGGCGTTACGCACGGAGCTACGCTCGCGGCATTACACATGCAATTTTCACAGATAGCGATGATCAAACATAGGCGGCAATGCACATGCTGTTTTCACAGGCTGTTTTCACTGTGAACAGTGACATGATCATGTATTTTAGAGCATAACTCAAAATTCACATAGAATTTCAAAAATCTTAAAACATATAACTTTGAGCCCATACATAAATCTTTTCAATGGTGCAACGTAAGGGAATTTGGAAGTCTTTTGCTAAGGCAAAGGTATGGCCCAAAATAAGCCGCAATTGCTGGAATTTATAGCAACTATGGGCAGTAGCCTATCTCATGTTTGGGTCTATATTTTTCATTCTATCCAGTATTCAGATAAAGCATCAAGAGCAAACTTGAACTAGACACACACATCTCATTCCAGATCAGTTTGACCCCATTTGGGCGTCATTTGGCCAGCGAAAAACTCAATGCAAGAGCTCTCACAGTTGCTGGAAATTCCCTTTTTCAATGAATATTCTCATGTTAACATCATTATATGCATTCCATATATGTAACATTAGTCACACCAAACAAGATTGTAAGTTTGGCAAAGAAATACGTTTGACATCTTCCCAAAACTCATTGTCTAAGCTCACAATTATTTTACGTTTTTTTTTTTTTTATTTTCAGTGCATTTTTACACCTTTGTTCATTATTCCCCTTCCCATTATCCACACGGCGTTACCTCACTTCTTCTTCTTATGTCATTTCTCAAACGGTGTTGCCTTCCGCCGGGAGGCACTGCTCCTCACACGCACGATGTTTCGCTCGCAGCGATATCTTGTCTTTCGTACGAAGTTAGCCTCTTCTTCGAGCAACGATATACTGTCCTCTGCACGACAATAGCCTGCCTTCCGCGCAGCGATAGTCTTTCTTTTTCTCTCTCCTCTTTGCCTTGTCCTTAACCCTTGCACGCAGTGCTAGGCTTCTCTTCTTGCAGCAATGCTTCTTCTTGCACGTGCGGTGTCTCCCTTGCCATACGGCCGACACTCACCCTTCGTCCTCTCTGTCGGGCGCTCTTCTTCTTCTTCCCGTGGCTTCCACCTCTCCACTTTTGCGAGCTATCAGGCTCCAATGACTCGTGGCCCTTACAGAGCCCCAAAGGAAGTCCCTCATCATCTTCTCGATCTTTTTGGCGATCGAGGCATGCATATTAATCAGGGACGTCTGATAAAACGGAAGGTTTGCCAAACAAGATCTTAAGAGCGTCACCTTTCCACCAAGAGATAAGTATTTGGGTTTCCATAAATCCAACTTACATTAAAATCTCTCAAGCACTCTATCCCAGACTGCTAAAGGAAGTCTTGAGTTAGAAATTGGTAAGCCAAGATACACAAGGGGAAAGGAACCAACGTTACAGCCCATCACTATAGTAATGGATTCGGTCAAAGACTCAATACAGTTGATACCAACCATGGAGGATTTATGAAAGTTCACTTTAAAGTCAATAGTAACTTCACAGATTTCAAGGAATAATGCAATATTCTTAATATGTTGGGGCTACGCATCACAGAAAATAAGAGTATAATCATCATATTGCAAATGGGAGATCACCATACATCAATTAGCAATAGAAAACCTTGAGAAATACCCCACTCTCTCCACATTGCTCACCATTAAGTTGAAACACTCAGCATAAATAGTAAATAGGAAGGGAGAGAGAAGATCCCCTTGGTGAAGACCTTTAGAAGCTTGAAAAAGACCAATTGGGCTACCCTTGAATAACACTGAGAAATGGGTAGAAGAAAGACACCCAACCATCCAACTCCTCCATCACAAAGCCCCATGCATTTCAAGATTTCTAGCAAGATCCCCCACTTCACTCGATCATAAGCTTTCTCCATCTCCAATTTAAGAAAGATACCAGGCTTTTTACTTAGAACTCTCGAGTGGATACATTCTTGTGCGATCAGGACACTATCTGTGATCTGACGGTCATTGATAAAAGCAAATTGGGTGTTAAAGATAAGGGAAGGTAAAACACTTTTCAAGCACTCTGCCAACACTTTTGCAATGATTTTATAAAGGTTGGGTAGAAGGCTAATAGGGAAGATATCCGACAAGCTAGAAATCAAAGACTTCTTTGGAATTAGGGCTAGAAAGGTGGAATTCATTCCTTTAAAAATATCAGATCTGATGAAGAAACCCCTAACAAATTCCAATAATTCAATTTCAACCAACTCCCAAAATCTATGAAAGAAAGCTAGAGGAAAACCATCTAGGCTTGGAGCTTTATCTCCTGGCGTAGTAAAGACCGCCTTGCGCAATTCCTCCATAAAGATATCCCTTTCTAAAAAATTCCTTAATTCTACTAAGAGAACTTTAAAATGGTAAAAGAGTGACTTCTTTGGTAAAAGCCTTCTTAAAATGATTAATAACGGCCCCTCGCAACGCATCTTTGTTTTTCGAATCTATCCCAGGGATAGACAACCCAGAGATATCATTTTTGTCTTCTTCTAGCACAAGCAATAGCAAGGAAAAATTTGGTGTTCAGGTCCCCTTCCTTACGCCACTTCGATCTAAACCTTTGTCTCCAATAAACTTCCTCTGATTTACGAAGATAGTCAAGCTCTTTAATCTTCAATCCCCTCTCTACAACCAACTGTTCTAACAGCACACCACTTGACTGAACATGCCCATCTAACAATTCTATCTCAGCAAGAACACCATTCATCTTGGCCTTAATATCAAACTTATTCTCTTTCTTCCATTCAATCAGCTTATGTTTAATATTTAAAACCTTTTTATGTAGCTGAAAATCCATAGTTCCCTCCACTATAGTATTAGACCAAGCCCTTTTTATCAACTTGACCACCTCTATCTCCATCAACTACCCAACATCCAATCTAAAAGGTTTCGACCCCTCATTCAAAATACCAAATATCTCAATAACGGAAAGAAGAGGTGCCACGTTGACAGAGAGGTCATTCATGAAGATCTTGGAACTAGGTGGGTCTTCCTTGGGACACGGAGCCGCCGCCTCTCAAGCAGTTTCAGTGTACTTGGATAAAGGGAAATTGGGTATACCCGGATCACCATCCTTGCCGATGGTATCACAGGAAAAGGTGAGGGCATCCGTAACAGCCACCAAAGAAGACGGTGCTTGCATGATAACACTTTTAGAAAAACTTGCCGTTGAATCAGGGAAGCAGCCAACCAGGATCCACCGTTTAATGATCTTTGGAGTTTCAAATTTTTTGAACTTTCGAGAATTTCTCCTGGCTTTCCTCCTCTGACGGTTATGCTTAACGACACCGACAACTGTGTTTACCGTCATCTCTGTCAACTTTTTCGGCTGCGGCTCAGGCATTGAAGGGGCCAAAGAAGAGTCCTTAACAAACCAATGAAAAGGTCTGTCACCAGCATCATCTGTGATTGAGATCGAAAAGAGACTCACATTGATACATAGAAGGATATTCCTCGGGAAAAGCACACCTGAGCACTTGCCAACCTTAACATGAACATACCGACAATTTGTGCTTAGAAAAGAGTCCCAATCCTTATCTAGATAAACCCCAACATGGCCCACCAACTTTTTAATGATGGCCAGTTCCATCCAGACAGAGGCAAACCCTCCAACCTCAACCAAACCGTCTCCATTGGAATAAAGGACAAATGGTCTGGCGACTTCCAATGATCTAAAGAAAGTAAGCTTCCTCTAATTCTGCAAAACCTATGAGACAGGGCTCTTTGAACTTCATCCTTAGAATGTAGTTTGAAAACAACTTTATTGAGACCGATAGACCTCACACCTGGAAGGTAGGATAGGCCCCACCTTTGCTGCGCCTAATCCGATAGACCAAAGAAATCAGAAATGGGTGGAGAAAAAGAACCAACAACTAAGATGTCAGACTTTAAATCCAGTTGATTCCATGCATCCCGGTCCACCGCCACCAAAGAAGAAGAAGAAAAATCAGGAGAACGAAAACTCAAATATCCTTCTCCCAAGCTACCACAAAATTTTTTTCTCCAATCCATCGCTTAAGAGAGGGGCTCATGTCTCCAGCATAGCGATTCTGGGTTTTTTCGAGCTAACACGGATTGTTGATTGTTTCAAGGATACATATTGATGCTTACCTAAATGACAAGCGTGTTGGTCAAACTCTGAAAGTCAAATCTTGTAAGGGCTTCCCCCTCCGCACCTACTAACTCCTCTGGTGTTGCTGCTCCTCCCTCCACCTATATAAGCCTCCCTCTTTCTGCCACTATAAGGTTGCAACGTTAAACAATCCAATTAAGGCACACCTCCAAATTTTATCATAACATATAATTTTGGTAAAAAAAATTCTTAAGATTATCTCAAAATCTATTTTCATATCTAATTATAAAATTTTAAACTCCAAAAATGGTTAAAATCAAGTAGATCTATAAACACATGAAAATCTTGAAAATGGACGGTCTAGATAGTATATTGCAAGATGAACTATTTCTAGGACTTAAAATCTTTTTCCTTTTTTTATATTAATACATCTCGATGTCGAGATGATTAATTAGAAGTTTTTCAATATTAAAACAATTTTTTTCGATGGGTTTTTGAAGTGCATTGTAATTCTACTTTTTAAGGTGCAACCTTATATAAACTTTTTGCATAAATAAAAGACCTTGAATTCCTAAGCAATTTGTAACTATTATGCTAGGGCTTTGACCAAAGGAGTAAATAAGTTGAGATGTCGGCCGGCCTTTGTTTTTTTTTTTCCACCCCTAATCCTTCCACTTCAAAGTCGATGCTTCCACCTCCAATGTGATTCATTTGGATCAAGGTTATAAAAAAACGAATGTGATTCATTTGGATCAAGGTTATAAAAAAACGAATGTGATTCATTTGGATCAAGGTTATAAAAAAACGATCGGTGACCTGGATCGACCATTCTAAAAACTTTGTTGGATATGTGGATCGACGATTTGGATTGGAGAATCAGCTAAATCGGTTGTTTTGGCCCAAATTTTTTTTCAAAAAATCACTATAATTTTTTAAAATTTTGGTTTCTTAGTTTTTTTTTTTTTTAAAAAAATAGTGGTAATTGCATCATGGTTTTTTATTATTGTATAAAAAATATATGAAAATATTGATAACCTGTTTCATTATTCTATATAATAACAAATTAACGATAAGTTATTTCGTAATATTTATAAAGTTATAAATAGATTAATTTAAAATTACAATCTATACTAAATATGAAAATAACAGAATCTATATAACAATAAATATTTATTAAATAACATAACAATTTAATATATTAAATTATGTGATATTTTAATGTATTTATAGAAATAAAAATTTTAATATAGAAATAAAATTTTTAACATAATTATAGTAAATAAGTGAATAATTTTTATATAGTTATATTCATTCAACTTAACATAATTTTAATGTGATCATATTCACATAATTAAAATTTTATAGTAGAGGGTCAACTATAGACATCTATATTAAATTTAAAATCATTCGAATGATTTCAAATTTATAATAATATTTATTAATAGTTTTGTTATTATTTATAATTATATAATTATATAATTATATAATTATATAATTATATAATTATAATTATAGGTAGTAGTTTGCACTTAGTGCAAGATACGTTTTATTTTGTTTTATTTGAAAACAAGCTTGCGAGGTACACTATTTATTTCGTTATGGGTTTTGGTAAACTACACCACTTAGTGGTGTATACCTTTAAAGTCCTCAACATGTTTGGACACTTAGATATACCCTTATCAGTCTAGTAACTTTTTGTTTAGGGGTATTTTACTTTAACTAATTAATCAAGGATGACGTAGAAATTCCTAATAGAAACAAAAATATTTATTAACAATAGTAGACAATGACATTGCCGATATGGTTTGTGACATCACCCACAATATGTATTAATTACTTTTTAATTATTAATAGAATGCTACTATTTTCTTATAGAAATATCCATTCTACCATTCTAAATGACTAAAAATGCCCAAGCTTAAAACATTTTGCATTATAATTCAAGGGTATTTAAGTGTCATCAAATGTCGAGGACTTTAAAAGTATACACCACCAAGTGGTGTAGTCTAACAAAACCCTTTATTTAAAGGCAAGCTTGCGAGCTATGCTATTGCACTTAGTTGCAGAGAAAAAAGTCCCACAACGGGGAGTTAATGACAGCAAAGCTTTATAAAAGCCTTAGCCATGCATAGTAGTGTGAGCACCAGCCACACATGCATATGCAAATTGTTAAAAAGTTGGGGCATGTGGCTTGTGTAGGTTTTTGAACACATTACTTCCCAAAAGGGTGGGGTGGGCCACCCTTGTTTTTGTTTTTGTAAAAATTATAATTATGCAATTCCAAAAAAAAAATTGTTTAAACCGATTCTACTTGACCGGTTCTTTATATGATCAGCCGGTTATGTCAGAGAGCCTGCTAGTTCAAGGATGAAGGAGTCCAGATCCCGATATATTGAGGGATCCGAAACCGTGTTAATGATTCTTGAATTGGATCGGGCGATTTCAATCCGGATGGCCGAATTTATAAACCTTGATTTGGATGAACCTTTTCCTTTTCCCTTTTTCTTTTTCTTTTTTTTCCCTTTTAATGTTAATCTGGTCTCTAGAAAAGGCAAAAAAAATGCTAAAAAAGACACATGAAAGTAGTGAAAAGAAATATAGTAACTTATGACTAGGAGTGTGATCCTGACAGAGCAGGATGACGAAATAATATTCATGTAGCCCACCCCAAATAGTTAGGATACGGCTCAAATGATGATGTTGATCATCATGATGATAATGTTAACTTCAACCATGTAAAAATAAAATCCTGGCTATCATTGTGGCACTCCTCATTTTGATAAAAGAAGAAGAAGCGAGGAGTACCACAAGGGGCCATTTGGATCCGTAGAAATATAATTTTATTTTGTTGGGCAATTCAGTGGGAAAGATAGGCCCCTGCCTATTTTTTTAATAGATAGGCCCACCTGTTTTTTCAATAGATAGGGAGAGTTACATTTTGAATTTGAATAGATAGGCCCACCTGTTTTTTCAATAGATAAGGAGAGTTACATTTTGAATTTGAAGGTAATTAAGTGGGAAAGATAGGGCCCCTACTTGTTTTTTTCAATAGATTGGGATAGTTACATTTTGTAAAGTGTTAATTGGGGGTGTCAGCAGTAGGAATAGATACCACTATGTGGTAACTGGGTGTTGGGATGCTACCACCACGACCCTAGCCCTTTTCCTATCCATGGAAATAGATTACCTATGCATAATGCACATTCTTGATTTCATCTACATTCACACACTACGGGCCGTTTGAATCCATGGAAATAGAATACCTAAAAAAATTTATTTCATTTGAAATGTATTTCGAGAAAAGTATTTCCTCTGGAATAGATTTTGATTGTTTGGATGTTACATGGATGCATAACATTTTCATTTTTTTTTAATTTCTTTAAATATTTTTATTGTATTATTCATTATAACGTCTTTGTTTTGTTAAATTTGAGATAGTTTATCTCTCTAAATATTTGAGATAATTTCTCTCTAAAAATTTTCAAGTACTTTCTCTCTCTAAAATTTGATATAGTTTCTCTCTCTAAAAATTTAAGATATTTTATCTCTCGAAAACTTAAATTTTGAGATAGTTTCTCTCTAAAAATTTTCAAACACTTTCTCTCTCTTAAACTTCAAATTTGAGATAATTTCTCTCTTTAAAACTTAAAATTTGAGATAGTTTCCTCTAAAAATTTTCAAACACTTCCTCTCTCTTAAACTTAAAATTTGAGATAATTTCTCTCCCTAAACATTTAAAGTACTCTCTCTCTCTAAAATTTGATATAGTTTGTTTCTCTAATATTTTAAGATACTTTACATGTTCAAAAAAACATTTCAATATATTTTTCTCTCTAACATAAAATGTGAGATAGTTTCTCTCTCTAAAATTTTTAAGATACTTCTTCTCTATAAAACTTAAAAATTTACATACTTTCTCGCTCTAAAATTTAGAGACAGTTTCTCTCTCTAAATGTTTTCAAATAATCTCTCTCTAAAACATAAAATTCGATATGGTTTTTTTTTTTTTCTCTCTCTCTCTCTAAAATTTGATATAGTTTCTCTAAAAGTTTTGAGATATTTTCTCTCTCAAAAAATTCAAGAACTTGCTCTTTCTAAAACTTAAAATTTGAGATAGTTTCTCTCTCTCTAAAATTCGGTGTAGTTTCTCTCTAAAATTGTAAGATAATTTATCTCTCTAAAACTTAAAATTTGAGATAGTTTCTCTTTCTAAAATTTTTGAGATAGTTTCTCTCTCTAAATTATTTTAGTACTTTCTCTCTCTAAAGCTTAAAATTTGATACAGTTTCTCTCTCGAAGAATTTTCAAGTACTTTCTCTTTAAAAAGCTTAAAATTTGAGTTAGTTTCTCTCTTTAAAAAATTTCAAGTACTTTTTCTCTCTAGAACTTAAAATTTGAGATAGTTTCTCTCTAAAATTTTTGACATAGTTTCTCTCTCTAGTTTTTTTTAGATACCGATCTCTCTAAAATTTGATATAGTTTCTGTCTCTAAAATTTTAAAATATTTTCTCTCTCTAAAACTTAAAAGTTGAAATAGTCTCTTAATAAAAACTTTGCGGTAATTTCTCTCTCTAAAGTTTCCAATAGTTTCCCTATCCAAAATTAGAATAGTGTCTATCACTAAAATTATAAAATACTTGCTCTCTCTAAAACTTAAAATTTGAGATACTTTCTCTCTTTGACTCACGGGGGTGTTTTTATGGAATTAATTGTATTTTATACAGTGGATGTCTTTGTAACAAGGAAATGTAGCTGGAAATCAATTTCGAAGGGTAAAAACAATGATACAGACTTTCTTATTTTTTGCTTGAAATGAGGAAAAAAATCGTGGCAAGAATTACTTGCTAGTCCCAAAATTTCGATCCAAACTCTAGAAATGTGCCATTTCCACGAAAATACATTTTTGAAAATGTATTTCCAAATATCCAAACGACCCATTTGCCAGGGCCGGCTTGTGTAGTATCAAATTGCTCAGGGCTTGTTCCATCCAAAATTTCATTCCCAACGTCTCTCATCAAGTTGCTTATTTCGCCTGAATTGCACTTACTTTAACTTATTCTTCTTTTGAAAAAGAAATAAAGGTAGGCCTGGTGCGAAAAATAAGCATGGATCAACCACGAGAAGGAATATCATCTTTCAAAAAATCAATATAGAGGTGTAAATAAAATTAGTGAAGTTTGAATGCTTGGAACTCTTCCCGAACAATGAAAAGCTGTTGATTATTATGCAATCTTAGGTGTATATGTTTGTTGATTCTTATGCGATCTTAGGTGCATATTTTTGTGGATTCGTGTACAGTTTCTCTAGTCTATGTATGTGGAGTCATATTTCTCTTCGTAATGGTTTTAGTGCACATTTTAGTGCTTGAGATCATAAATTGTTAGATCCAACTTTTGTAGCATTCTCAGAGGGAGAAGATAACTGCGGAGCCAAAATCTAACGTGACCTTATGGCAATATTACATAGACACCGACATGGGTGTCGTGTCTAGTAGGTATCTCACGTGTCTAGTCTAGTTTTTCACCCAAAAACCTAGTACAGCCAGACATTCATACAATATTCTATATATAATATATACATAAATAATAAGGGTGCAGTTGGTATACGGATGCATCCGTAGTTGTAGAGGTAAAGTGCACGTTCAAATTTTATCATGGTATATAATTTTGATGTAAAATGTTCTTAGGATTATCTCAAAATCTATTTTTATATTTAATTATGAAATTTTAAATTTAAAAAATGGTTAAAATCAAGTAGATCTGTAGAGACATGAAAATCTTGAAAATGGACAGTGTACATAATATGTTGTAAAATGCACTATTTCTGAGACTTAAAATCTTTTTATTTTTCATGGTCATACATCTCGATGTCGAGATGATCAATCAAAGGGTTTTTCAACATTAAAATTACCTTTTCCGATGGATTTTTGAGGTGCATCCGTTGCTCTACATTATAAGGTTGCATCCTTATATAAACTTTTTCCAACAAGTAATAAAGGGCCAGTTTGAATGTCAAATAAAAATACCTTCACAATGAAAAAGATCATAAGTTTCTTCATCATTAATTAATAAACATTGCCATCTTTTTTTATTATTATGATGGACTGATTGGATGGAGTTCACATAGTAAAAGCAAAGTCGCATTCTACCCTTCCAAAATTCTCTTGCCAATCCAAAAGATTTTCCTATATCTCTCGCAGTAGTAAACAATTTGCTTCCATACAATAAGTAAATTGCCATCCGAGCTTCTCCTTATTGTAGATACTCCATTTTAAATTTGGCAAATTTTGTGGTTTCCTGAACCCTTAGGACCACACTATCTTAGTAAACCCAAATCCATAGTTCACACAACCTACCCTGTGACCCAGAACAAGTTTGCCCGCCCAGAACCCTACAGAAATATTGTTTTGACTCAGAGTCCTGTAGACACCATGTTTTACCAAAAAATCATTAAAAATAGTAAAAAAATTATTTTTGATCCAAATTTTCTCTAAGAGCTTCACAAGAGGTTGAGGAACATACCTGAAGTGAAAAACATCAGTTTGGACAACTTTTGGTTTGGGCCAGACTGGGCGACACGAGTGGTGTCGCCCAACCCCTTTTTGGCCCAAAGTGAAAATTTCCTTCTTGTGTTGATTTATTACCATTTTTGATGATTTTTACCAAATTTATTTGGGCGACACTAGGCGTGTCGACCAGATCCGTACCCCCAAAATTGGCATTTTTGGCTGGGGATCTGTTGGTTATGGAAGGATATCCTTTCCAACAGATCTGTGGCCCTTATAAAATCTCCTTTTCATGGCCATTTGAGGGGAGGAGGATTGAAACCCTAAAAAAGGATTGAAACCCTAGAGAGACCACTGCTTGAGAAAAGAGTTAGCTGAGAAAGCCCTAACCCTAACCTTAAGGCTGAAAACCTTAGATCTCTAGGGCACAACAACCCTAGTCTTAAACCATCATTAGGGCACAACAACCCTTTGAAACCAGAGATCTGCTGGTCAACATCCGAATCAGAGAGGCAAAGAGGACACTGGTTCTGATACGGGCGAGCCCTCGAAGGCTCGGGAGTCCAGAGCCATCCGGTCCTATCCGGTATCGTTCTTTAACTCTTTCTTTCTTTTTCTCATTATTGTTTGATTCTATTTTATTTTATTTTGATATGTTAATTTGCTTTAAAATCGTGTTTTTAATGTTTTGGAACATGCTGGCTCTGCCACAGATCTGAGAGTGGATCTGCTCGTTTCCGGGCACATCTGGCCTCAGATCTGAATTCGATTTGTCCCACTTTCTCTACCACATATTTTTCATCAATTTAAGGTGTCAAGATCCGAGAGATATTCGTCAGAAAATCTGTCAGATTTTCATCGTAAACAGTTTGGCGCCCACTGTGGGGCATTTCGAGCTTGATCCAAGCACCAAAATACAATTTTTATTCACTATTTTTCACTAATTTCAGTCACAAAAGGTCCCAAAAGTCAGCTGTGACCAGGACCTAGGGTTTTGGTGCTGCGAAACTTGTTTTTTCTAAAAATTTGCAGTTTTTTTCCAGGGACTCTCTTATGACTTCTCAAAAAATTTCAGATCAAAAGAAAATTTTTAAAAAATACAAAAAAAATATTTTACTTAATACATGTATGTTCTATCTACACTGTTCTGCTTTACTCTGTTTTAATTTGTTTCACTAGAAATGTTAATTTTCCTGCTTCTAAAATTTTTTTGTAGCCTTATTTCATCAAGGTTAACAAAATAAAAATAAAAAAATAAATGTTTTTTTGGCGACACTAGCAGTGTCACCCATCCTGTAAGGGCGACACTACTAGTGTCTTTTTAACTTTGATGAAACACAGTTAAACTAAGCAATGTCTTCCACCATGCTTAGTTTAACTATGTTTCATCAAAGTTAAAAAGATAAAAAAAATTTAAAAATAATGACAATTCATTGAGGGTTGCTTACCCCTCCATCTATATTGTACTTCGAGCGAGCTTCGCCTCGAAGCGCACATCGCTAGGCACGACGAGTGCCAAGAGCTCGCTTTATTTCTTCATTGCATTGTGTGCCTGCTTGCTTGCCACTTTATTTTTTCTTGCGTGCTTCTTTACACACTCCAGCACACACCGGACTTGGAATGCCAGAGAAACCAACAAACAAATATTGTGAAAACCCCTAAAATCCGTGTTAACGGCCTGAGGGGAACCTAGCTTTGAGAGTCGAGGCGGTTGAGATTCGCATAACTTTAACTGTGAGCACCCCTCCGTAATCCTTTACCTCAAAGCAACTCCGCAGATAGTAGGACCTGGTGAACATCCTATAACATGAGGCCAGGACCTATGTGGGGACCTATATCAGCCTAGCCGCATTTTCAATAGTTAGAAACCCACTCTCAAGCTAAGCCTACCTATAATCTAGGTCAAAATTTTTCGTGTGTTATGCTTGCTTATTTCTGTTGGTTAATATTAAATCTCAGTCCGGACCCGCTTTAGTCCGAGCTGAACCCTCTGGGATCAAGTCTAAGCTTGTACCTAGCCTAGCTCAGGTCCGAACTAGGTTCATACCTTGGTCTGAACCTAGCTCCCCTCTTAGTCCGAGCCAAGGCTCATTCCTAGTTCATCTTTGATCTAATCCAGGTCCATACCTGGTTTGATCATCAAAACTCTCTGGGTCCAGGTACTGGCTTACACCCAGCATAGCCCAGGTCCAAACCAGGTTCACACCCAGATCTGAACCTAGACCCTATTTTGGTCCGAGCCAAGGGATCGTGCCTAGCTCAACTTTGATCCAGTCCGAGTCCATACTCGGTCTGATTATCACAACCCTCTAGGTCTAAGTGTAGGCTTGTACCCAGCTTAGTCTAGGTCCGAACCAGGTTCACACCCCAATCCGAACTTAGGCCCACTCTTGGTCCGAGCCGAGACTCGTACCTATCTAGTCTAGGTTCTAGTGGTTAGGTACCGCGATCTCACCCTCCGGATCCTGGAGGATTGAGCGGCATGCTTCTCGGGTTTCGAGGGAGATCTGAGACGTTTATGAGATCGCTCTCTCGGGAACCTCGTTAGAAAATGGGGGCAGGTGTTACCAACCGGTGAGAGAGGAATTTTAAAGGTGGGTTCGGGACTTACTTGGGCTGAATCGAGCGGGCGCCTGCTTAGATCACGAAGAAAGCCCCCCCCAGTAATTAAACTGGTTCGGAATCACCTTCCTTGGCTCATATTCTTTTTATTTTCTTCGTTTTTGCAATCACACACGTATATGGCAAAGGTTATGAGACAGGTGGGTTAGACCTCACCCTTTTTCTCTCTGATGAGCGTACACAAGCATGCACATTCAAAAAGAACAAAGCAAGACGACCAAGTGTGAGGATCACAACAGTGACTAGGCTGGTTGATAATTGGCCTAACATGGTAGCCAAACGGGCTTGGTAACGAAGACCAGCTCACGGGATCACCACTAGACGTTATTATCAATATCTACCAGCTAAGTATGATGGTCGGTCTGTCGTGGCAGTAAAGCGGGCCAAATGATTCTGTCGCAACAACAATATGGCTAGACGACAGGCTTGCCATGAGATGCTAACCTCAATCCCTCATAGTCTAATGCAAGAGTAGCAGAGGAATGGTTTGAAGAGAAGAAGGGAATAGACAGAAGGAGAGAGAAGAAGGAGGAGAGGAGGGAGAAGAAAAGAGGGAAGATGCAGTCAGCGCTAGACATTGCCAACTGTTTCAGGAGATGAGAGAGGGAGGAAGCTGTCGGCGCTAAGTCTTGCCAACTGACAAAAGAAGAGAGAGAGAACCAGTCGGGTCGAGGTCTCGTCAAAAAAATTGTGTGAGGTCTCACCGACTGATAGAGAAAGAGAGAGAAAAATAGTCGGTGCTAGATCTCATCGACTGACAGAGGAAGAGAGAGAAATCCAATCGGTGCTAAGTCTCACCGACTGGTAGAGGAAGAGAGAAACCCAGTTGGCACTAGGTCTTGCCGACTGATAGAGGAAGAGAGAGAAACCCATTCGACATTAGGTCTCACTAACTGACAGAGGAAGAGAGAGAAATCCAGTCGGTGCTAGGTCTCACCGACTGACAGAGGAAGAGAGAGAAACCCAGTCGACGTTAGGTCTCGCCAACTGATAGAGGAAGAGAGAGAAAACCAATCAGTGCTAGGTCTCGCCAATTGAGAAAGGAAGAAGGAGAAACCCAGTCAGCGCTAAGTCTCATTGACTGAAAGAGGAAGAGAGAGAAGACCATTCGGCGTTAGGTCTCGTCGACTAACGAAGGAAGAGAGAGAAAACTAGTCGGTGCAAAGTCTCATCGACTGACAGAGGAAGAGAGAGAAAACCAACCGGTGCTGAGCCTCGCTGGTTGCATCAGAAGGGGATAAATGGAGATAGAGATTAGAGGAGAAGACGGAGAAAGAGATAGAGCAAAGAGAGAGACAAGGCTAGAGAGAAGAGAGAGAGAGAAAGAGAGAGAAGAGATGGAAAGAGAGAGAAGACCAGACGGCACGAGGTCTCGTCTACTGATAGAGGAAGAGAGAAAAAACCAGTCGGTGCTAAGTCTCGTTGACTGACAGAGGAAGAGAGAGAAATGTCAGTCGGCACTAAGTCTCACCGACTGACAGAGAGAGAGGATACCAACCGACGCTAGGCCTCGTCGGTTGCATCAAAAGGGGACAAATGGAGATAGCGATGAGAGGTGAAGATGGAGAAAGAGATAAAGAAAAGAGAGAGAAAGAGAGAAAGAGAGAGAAGGAGAGAAAGAGAGAGAAAGAGAGAACGAGAGAGAAGAGGGAGAAAGAGAAAAAGAAAGAGAGAAGAGAGAAAAGAGGGAAAGAGAGAGAAAAGAAGGAGAGAGAGGGAGGAAAGAGATAATTGCATGCTCAAAGGGTACCAACCCTTTTCTTCTCTCTCCAAGACGTACTCACAGGCTCAAGCAAGGAATCGATATTTTTATGCAATCTTCGAGCAATCAACTGAAGGCCGAGGGTCTTGTTTACAATGAGGCAGTGCCTGTCTATATAAAATTGTGCCCAACCATGGGTGGATTGATCAATTAAGATTTAATTGAATTAAAAGAAATTCTAAAAATGAGTGCAAAATGACTGTTTTGCGCCTGCCTAGCAATGTATGGAATTTCAGAACAGTCCCTGTTGCTGCCTGAGAACTTGGGTGACCTTCCATGGCTGACCCAGGGTTACTCTGTTGCCCATTTGATCGAAAGATTATTATTTTCTTGTAGGGCTCGACATGACGATCATTTTGATACCAACTTCGAGCCATGAATCATTTTTTGAGCCATGATTAAGAGACTTGAAATTTGTTTGAATCTTACAAACTTCAGATCGATAGTGTGCTCGTTCTTTGGTGTTTTTCTATAATTTTTTCATTGTAGTGCATTAAGCATGTCGTCACGATTGCTTTGCAACAAACTGGACACGATTTGGAGCCCAAACGAAGATTTCGTAACTTTTGAGTTTTGGTCGAAATCTAGAATCTGATGGCCAGAATTTTACTTACTTCATCATCTTTGTGCATGAAATCTGGTCGTCCATCACGTACGAGGTTAGGACCAATGATAGCCCTTGACCTTACGCACACGATGAAATTGGTTTCGCGTTGATTCGTTGCGCGATCGTCATGATTGGTCCATCGAGCGAGGCATGCCGCTTTTCTCTAGCTTTTCTCCTTGCTCGGACATCGTTTCGGGCGTGCCACATATTGAATTATTCGTCTTGATGTGATGAATACGCTCATCAAAATTGGGAGCGATATGACTTAGAATGAGTGAGTTACGGGCCTCGAAAATGACTGTCTGTGACTATAAAAACAACCACCTTTAATGGTGTTTCGGTGTAGTGAGACCACACGGGAATAATGTGCGACCCCTCTTGTTTCAATGTTTTTGTTCATATCTTTGTTTTGGAGTTTTATAGGGGTTTTCGACCATGCCGGAACTAATGGCAGTGGTCCCATAGTGATTTGGGACACCAAAAATGTAGTTCCAGTTGAAGGGTCTGTTTCAAGGGGCTAGAGGCCATTTTTGCGAAAACTTTTTCCTTGTGTTCACTGCTTTAGACATATCTGATCGATGAAACTTGACAGGTGGTCTTTTATAGTGCCGATGACGATCGTGATCAATTCTAGTGCCATTATGAGACTATTGGGAATTTTCACTTTTTTGTAGGCTTTATTGACTTGCTTCCTACCAGGGACCAAGATGCTGAAAAATACGTTCAAACAGCTTACCCCATCAAATGAAGTGAGAAGGACAATCATTCAGAAAGTTTCCTTCGGCTCTTACTGTTTTCCTTCCTAGCCACAGGACCACGTGAATGCCGAGGAGATTCACGTAACGTTGTAACTAGGCTGCTCAGACATAGGGATGCATTGTTCGCAGTCTGTCAGTGGATACTTTAGGGGGAGAAGAGAATTTTTGGAGGGATCTTGTCGAAGTCCTCACCCTTGTGTAGACTGTTTGTGATTCTAAATCTGAGAATTTTATACAGACCTCGTCAGTCAGAATTGGGCCCATCTAGCAATTGACTGTCATAGTGGAGGGCATTGTTCCCATTTGGTATGAGTCATTAGTTTGCTTTGGTAGGCACTGTTTGCTGCTACACCAGGTTTGCTTTTGACATTTAGAGTACCACTTTGAGTCTCGACTACCGGGTCCAATCAGGGGTAGTGTTAGTTGGTCTCGAAGGTCTGGGCCTGTCGGCTAGGCGAGCTGAAGTCTCTAGCAGGTTCTCCCATTGCTTTATCAGTTTCTTGCCTTTGTAATGTTTGTTTCTTAGAGTGTAATTGTGACCTCATTAGAATAATGTTCTTCCTCATGAGACTTGTCTTGCTGTCTTGGCGAGTCTTCTGTCTTTCAAGTCTTTTTGCAATTGGACTCAGACTATCGGAATATTTTCCTTGAAGCTCATGTTTTTTGGTTCCTGGTTTTATGTCACCGGGGGTTTTCTTCTTTTGAGTGAGGATTGAAGCCGCCTGTTGAGGAGAGTGCTGCATCAACCTGTTTATTGATCCAAGCGTCCTTTGCTGTTTTTCACTTGGTCTTGGGAAGCGGCGCCGTAGAGACGGTTTTCACCAACTTCTTTTTATAGGACTATTTTACCTATGACCAGAAGGTCATGTCCACCCTTTTTTTTATTCTTGCTCACGATTCCCTTTCGGGTTTTCACCTTGCCAGGGTTTTTTATTCACGGAACTCTTTACTCATGGTTTTGTGACCATGCCCATCCGTCATTTTTACTCATAGCATTCCCTTGTTCAGCTATACAATATGCCAATTATTCTTTTCTCTTTTTCATTGTGAAGGCGTGTTTAAGGTCACGCCTCCGGGACCTGTACGAAACAGTTTAACATCATGCGGCCTGGACGTGCACTATAGTTTAAGGTCATACAGATGGACCGTGACTGTGATGGATGACAGGTTATGAAGTTCATGGAGTGAGTATGGAGGTGGTTTGGTTCACTTGGGGAGATGGCTCGGGGCTACTTATGAGAGATGGACGATTTATGAAATGTGAGTGGTCGATGGTGACTCACTAACTTACAACGAGTATGGATGGCAGGATGGTTCGCCGTTTTGTGAGCTTGGGTGAGGCTCACTGGGGAATGAGGTATGGTGATGAAATGAATGAACTCACTAAGGAGGTAATGAAGGTGGTGTGCGCACACTATCAGGTAGGTTAGAAAAGGCATGCGTGAAAGTGCATGTAAAGGCATGTACGCGTATGTGGGGGCGAGTTTATGGTCATTCCTCTGTGACCTGGGCAAAGCAGCTTATCGTCATGCCAACAGGACGTGCATTATGGTTTAAGGTCATACAGCTGGTTCGTGGTTGCTGAGCCTTTTAATGTCATGCGGCTAGGACGTATGTTATGGTTTAAGGTCACACAACTAGACTGTGGTTATGTAGTTTAAAGTCATATGACTATGACCATGCAGTTTAAGGTCGTGCAACTAGACCTCTGTTATAGTTTAAAGTCGTATAGTTTGGACCATGGTGCTGTGCAATTTAAGGTCATGCAGTACGGACCACCACTACAGTTTAAGGTCATATAGTTTAGACCTTGCAGCAGAGACCACTGCTACAGTTTAAGGTCAAATAGTTTGGACCATGCAGTTTAGGGCCGAGGCTGTGCAGTTTTAGGATCATGCAGCATAGACCGAGGCTGTGCAGTTTAGGGTAGTGCAGCACTGACTGAGGCTGTGCAGTTTAGGGTCGTGCAGCAAGGACCAAGGTTGTACAGTTTAGGGTCGTGCAGCACCGACCGAGGCTATACAAATTAAGGTCATGCAGCACGGACCGAGGCTGTGCAGTTTTAGGGTCGTGTAGCACGGACCGAGGCTGTGCAGTTTTAGGGTCGTGTAGCACGGACCGAGGCTGTGCAGTTTAAGGTCATGTAGCATAGACCGAGGCTGTAAAGTTTAGAGTCATGCAGTACAGATAAAGGCTGTGCAGTTTAGGGTCGTGTAGCACAGACCGAGGCAGTGTAGTTTAGGGTTGTGCAAGACAGACCAAGGCTGTGCAGTTTAGGGTCGTGCAGCATGGACTGAGGCTGTGCAATTAGAGTCGTACAAAATGGACCGAAGTTGTGCAATTTAAGATCGTACAACATAGACCGAGGTTGTGCAGTTTAGGGACGGGTGCAGTTTAAGGTCATGCAGTACGGGCCGAGGCTGTGCAGCTTAGGGTCATGTAGCATGAAACGAGACTGTGCAGTTTAGGGTCGTGCAACATGGACCAAGGCTGTGCAGTTTACGGTCATGCAACACGGACCGAGGCTATGCAGTTTATGGTCATGCAGCACGGACCGAGGTGGTGTAGTTTAAGGTCGTGCAGTGCAGACCGAGGCAGTGCAGTTTAGGGTCATGGAGCATGAACCATGGCTATGCAGATTAGAGTCATGCATCATGGATCGAGGCTGTGTAGTTTAGGGTCGTGCAGCATGGACCGAGGCTGTGCAGTTTACGGTCATGAAGCACGGATCGAGGTTGTGCAGTTGAGGGTCGCGCAGAATGGACCGAGGCTGTGCAGTATAGGGTCGTGTAGCACAGACCGAGGCTGTGAGGTTTAGGGTCATGCAACACGGATTGAGGCTGTGCAGTTAAGGGTGGTCAAACATGAACTGAGGCTGTGCACTTTAGGGTCATGCAGCATGAACCAAGGCTGTGCATTTTAGGGTTGTGCAGCACGGACCGAGTCTATATGGTTTAGGGTCATGCTACACGGACCGAGGCTATGCAATTTAGGGTCGTGCAGCTCGGACAGAGGCTGTGCAGTTTAGAAACGTGTAGCATGGACCGAGGTTGTGCATTTTAGGGTCGTGCAGCACGGACCGAGGCTGCTCAGTTTAAGGTCATGCAACATGGACCGAGGCTCTGCAGTTTAGGGTCGTGCAGCACGGACTGAGGTTGTGCAGTTTAGGGTGTTGTCGCACTGATCGAGGCTGTGCGGTTTAGGGTCAGGCTGCACGGACCGAGGCTGTGCAGTTTAGGGTCGTGCAGCAAGGACCGAGGCTATGCAGTTTAGCGTCGTGCAGCACAGACCGAGGCTGTGTAGTTTAGGGTCGTGCAGTGCGGACCGAGGCTTTGCAGTTTAGGGTTGCGCAACATGGATCAAGGCTGTGAAGTTTAGGGTCGTGCAGCACGGACCGAGGCTGTGCAGTTTAGGGTCATGCGACACGGACCGAGGCTGTTCCATTTAGGGTTGTGCAGTTTAGGGTTGTGTAGCGAGGACCAAGGCTGTGTAGTTTAGGGTCGTAAAACACAAACCGAGGCTATGCAGTTTAGGGTCGTACAGCACAGACCAAGGCTATGCAGTTTAGGGTCATACAGCATGGATAGGATCATGCAGCACAGACCGAGGCCCTGCAGTTTAGGGTCATGCTGCACGGACCAAGGCTGTGCAGTTTATGGTCGTGCAGCATGGATCGAGGCTGTGCAAGTTAGGGTCGTGCAGCACAGACCGAGGCTGTGCAGTTTAGGGTCATGCAGCACAGACCCTGGCTGCAACATGGACTGAGGCTGTGCAATTTAGGGTCGTACAGAACGGACCGAGGCTATGCAGTTTAGGGTCGTGCAGCACGGACCGTGGCTGTACAGTTTAGGGTCTTTCAGCACGGATAGAGGTTATGCAGTTTTGGGTCATGCAGCATGGACCGAGGCTGTGTAGCTTGGGGTCGTGCAGCTCGGATCGAGGCTGTGCAGTTTAGGGTCGTGCAGCACGGACCGAGCCTGTGCAGTTTAGGATCGTGGGGCACGGACCGAGGCTATGCAATTTAGGGTCATGCAACACAGACCGAATTTGTGCAGTTTAGGGTCGTGCAGCACGGAGCATGGCTGTGTGGTTTGGGGTCGTGCAGCACGGACCGATGCTGTGCAGTTTAGGGTCATGCTGGCCGGACCAAGGCAATGCAGTTTAGGGTCTTGCAGCAAGGACCGAGGGTGTGTAGTTTATGATCGTGCAGCACGGACCGAGGCTGGGTCGCCATGTAAGTGGATCGCCATGGGAATAAGTCTGTGGATGGTGATTCGACTCCCAGGGGATAATGGTTAGGGTCATTCACAAACTGAAGGCCTAGATGGAAATGGTGAGCTGATGAAGGCTAGTAAACAGAGGTTTAAAGGAGGTAAGCGTACTCTTTGGAGAATTGGTTATGAGGATAACTCGACTCCCTATGGATAAGATAGCTTGGTGTGAAATAAACCCAACGAGAATTGAAGAGGTAAGAATGACCCTAACCCCACTGGGTATAATGGGCTGTAGTATGGGTGTGACTCCTACTGGGGGATGAGGGACAACTCCTGACTTCATTTGGGGAGTCACGGTTTGGGTGCAATGGCTCGTGTGTAACTCCACTGGGGATGACACATCATGGCTTGGGTGCAACGACCCGTGTGTAACTCCACTGGGAATGACACGTCATGGCTTGGGTGAAACTTCACTAGGGATAGGGATAGGGCATACACTGCTTGAAATACGGTCGGTGCCATGTGTAGCGCTAATGGTCTATTGCGAATATTCAACTGGTGCTGAGTTCTCACAACATAACCGACACTGGGTTGTTAAAGACTCCGCTGGTGTTGTGAACGACCCGTGATGTTATCTGGAGTCAACTGGCGTTGAGTTAACCGGCGCTAGAGTCGTTTCTGGAAACACACCCGGCATTAAGTCAACCGGCGCTAGGGTTGTATCTGGATTTACACCCGACACTAAGTCAATCGACACTGGGGATGAGAGTTACCTCGGGCTTCGGGTCGAGGCCCAACCCGGCTAGTTGTTGCTTGGCTTCCCTTAGACGCAACTTGAATTTTGAGTTTGTGAGGGGCATTTGAGGGCAGCGTAGTCTATATAAGGGGGTAAAATCCCGTTTTTTCTTACTTTTCACCAAGGGTAAAAACTTAAGCAACAATTTTCTTTAACATTGAGGAGAGGGTGTGCTTGATTGAAGTTTCGGCAAGCAGTAAGAGTTCAGCAAGAGTTTTGCAAGGAAGATTCTTACGCAAATAGCAGGATCTCGGCAAGGGTCTTGCAGAGAAAACCTTCAGCTTGTGGACTTTGCCCAGAATTCCCGAAGTTGCAGAGAGAGTAGCAGGGCGAGGAGAATCCTTTGAGAAGTTTTCGCGAAAGAGAGGAAATTATGGGTGCATTTTTCCTTTCTGGTAGGGATTTCTAAGGATTTCCCGGCGATTGCAGAAGTTTTCCTGCACTGCTCGTAGTGTTGTAGAAGTTTATGGGAACTTAGGGGAAGTTTGTAGGAGTTTTCTGGTGAGGTTCTAGTGACACTCAGGCCAAAAACATAGGGGGGAAAGTTCTTCAGTGGGTTTTGGGCCGTATAGGAAAAGTTCCGATGGGAGACGAACGGTCATAGGGGGTGGGCCATACGATTGTAGGAGGTGAACCGTCGTGGGAAATGTGTACGATTGTTGACGGTTTGGCCTTCGTCCTTTGAAATTGTGTGACCATTAAGGAGGTGCGAAAGCTTTAAGTTTTGAAAAAAGAGGAGTCTTAGGAGGTGAACAGTAGCAACAGAGCCAGCGCTAACAGAAGTGCAACTGGTGCTGATGGTTTGGAGTGCGGACTCAGCCGGCGCTAATAGAAGTGCAACTAGCGCTGATGGTTTGGAGTGCCGACACAATCAGCGCTGAACCTCAAGAAAGGCAACCGACGCTAAGGGCTAGGAGCACAACCGGTGCTGGCCTTTGGAGAACACAACCGGCGTTGGCTTCAGTCGGCGCTCGTCAGCACATGTGGCTTATCACAATGCGATGAAAGATGGTCGCGTATGGCGGTAAGTCACGTGCGGGGCTCGCGGCGCTCGGCGATGAGCTACGTACGACCATGTTCATGGGGCCGGTAAAAAGTGGCCAAGGATGAGGCGTGGCTTGTGGTACCTGTTGGAAGCCAAATCCTCCAGGACAATAGTGAGGTCCATGTTGTTATGTGGAAGGGCATCCACTGTGAATAGGGCATGCTTTCCATCATACGCTAGCTCCTTGCCAGCGCAGCCCCTCTTGTATGTTTGATATACACGTCGAATGGATCCTACATCGTATGTTCGATATACACGTTAGATGAGGTATTTGGTATGTATTTTTGACATACACGTCTGATGGATTGAGTCTAACTTCTTGGAGTGGTTGTTTGAACGTATTTTTCATCACCTTGGTTCCTGGTAGGAAGCAGGTCAATAAAGCCTACAAAAAAATGGAAAATTCTCGACATTCTTAAAATGGTCACAGACTTGCTCAAGATCGTCATTAAAACTTCAAAAGACCACCAGCCAAGTTTCGTCATGATCAGACATGTCTAAGACAGTGAACATAAGGAAAACGTTTTCGAAAAATTGGCCTCTTGCACCCTGAAATGCACCTTACAACTGGAGCTACATTTCGGTATCTCAAATTTCTGTGGGACCACTGCTATTGGATTCGACACAGTCAAACCCCTATGGGCCAAGTTTCGGCTTGATCAGACACTCTAGAAAAAAGATATGAGCAAAACATTGAAACAAGAGAGGTCTCATACTATTCCCGTATGGCCTCACTGCATCAAAACACAATTAAAGGTGGCTGTTTTTACAATCACGGGCAGTCACTTTCAGGGCCCATAACTCACTCGTTCCCAGTCGGATCAATCCCAAGTTTGTTGAGCATATTCATCTCATCAAGACGAACAACTCGATATGTGGCATCGAGACAATATCCGAGTAGGGAGCAAAGCTAGAGAAAAGTGGGCGATCCGTGAAGAAATTACAGAAAATTCAGCAGCGACAAGTCTCGCTCGATGAACCAAAGGACATCACACAAACCCCCCACCACCACTCGATCTTGAGTGGATTCTTTGAAGATTCAATAAAAATTTTGATTCCTTGCTTGAGCTTGTGAGTATGTCTTAGAGAAAGAAAGAGGAGAGAGAAGAAAAGGGCCAGTACCCTTCAGGCAGGAAAATTTCTCTCTCCTCCCCTCTCTCTTTCTCTCTCTTTTCTTTCTCTCTCTCTCTTTCTCTCTCTTCTCTCTTTGTCAACTAATGAGACCTAACGTCAGTTGGTCTCCTCTCTCTTCGTCTATCAGTCGGCGAGACCTAACGCCGGTTGGTCTCCTCTCTCTTCTTCTGTCAGTTGGCGAGACCTAGCGTCGGTTGGTCTCCTCTCTCTTCTTCTACTAGTTAGTGAGACCTAGCGCCAGTTGGTCTCCTCTCTCTTCTTCTGTGAGTCGGTGAGACCTAGTACCGATTGTTCTCCTCTCTTCCACTACTAGTCGGCGAGACTTAGCGTTGGTTGGTCTCCTCTCTCTTCTTCTACCAGTCGACGAGACCTAACGCTGGTTGGTCTCCTCTCTCTTCTTCTACCAGTCAACGAGGCCTAGCGTCGGTTATCTTTTCTCTCTCTACCAATAGGCACGGCTTAGCACCAGTTGGTCTTCTCTCTTTTCTACTATCAGTCGGCAAGGCCTAGAGCCAACTGGTTTTTCATGTCTTCTTCTGTTAGTTGGCGAGACTAAGCACCAGAAGGCTCCTTCCTCTCTTCTCATCTGACACAGTTAGTGAAGCTTAGTGCCGACTGCTTTGTCTCTCTCCTATCTCATGAAACAGTCGACTATGTCTAGCGTCGACTGCATCTCTCTCTCCTTCTCTCTATCCCCTTCCTCTCTTTAACCATTCCTCTGCTGCTCTCTCCTTCGACCAAGGGGGATTGAGGTTAGCAGCACATGGCAGTTCTGTCATCTAGCAGTAATGTTGTCGCTCTAGGTTCGCTTGGCTCACTTTACTGCCATGACAAACCGACCATTGTGCCTAGCTAGGCGATATCGGCAATAACATCTAGTAGCAATCCCGTGAGTTGGTCTCAGTTACCGAGCCCGTTTCGCCACCACGCTATGTTAATTATCCATCAGTCTAGTCACTGCCCTGACCTTCTTGCTTGGTTGAATTCTTCTCTCCCCCTGTCTTTTTTTCTTCTTCTTGAATGCACATGCATGTGTACCCTCATCCGAGAGGAAAAGGGTGAGGTTTGACCCATTTGTCCCATAACCTTTGCCATATATGTGTGTGATTGCATAAAGTAGAAAATACGAAGAATACGCGCTAAGGGAGGTTATTTCGAACCAGTTTCATTATTGGGGGGCTTTCTTCATGATTTAAGAGGGTGCCCACGCGAGTTAGCCTGAGTAAGTCCCTAACCCACCTTTTAAAATTCTTCTCTCACTAGTTGGTAATACCTACGCTCATTTTTGAACGAGCGATCTCACAAATGTTCTGAGTCTTCCCCGAAACCTGAGGTGTGAGCCGCCCGATCCCCAGGGGATCTGGAGGGTGAGATCGAGGCACCTAACCAGCTTGGCGACTCCACTAGGGACTTACTATCCCTTAGTCGGATCCTTCTTATTAGGCTAGTTTCTTCTTTATCTGCTTTCATCATCTTTTCACATTAACTTATAGCTGCTGGGTTCTATGACCCATTCATCGGGATCGGGGATTTTCTTATTCCATTATTCGAGAGTGTCCTTAGGGAACAAGGTCCTTCAACTTCATTCTCGACCATCCTCTTGAGCAAAGATCCCTTGCATAGCTCCCAGGTCTTAACCTGGACCAGTATGAGGAGGGACTTGAAGGTCCCTCACTCCCCACCTCTTCGCTCTAGTGGAAATTCCACCAAGGCGCCTTGCATGAGTAGCACTTATGTTGCCCCACACAGCATGCACCCAGCCACTGGCGAGTCACTTACCGGTCATGTTTCTGAGGTACGCTGGAAGGTAGCCCAGTCCCTTTCTGCAAAAGGCAAGCGAGTTGCCATTGCTTCTGTGGGTCGCCATAAGGCTATCCCCCACATTCCTACATTAGAGGTCTCTATCCCTAGAGGCTCAACACAGAGAGGTGGAAACCCCACAGTCTCCACCCCTTACACACACCACAAAACTCACACTTCGGGGCAACCTTTTTGTTATCTCAAGTCCGTGTCCAAGATCGAACCTTCCAAGGCCAGATCCTCCACATGTCACTCATGTGCATCTCACTACTCGGGGCAGCACCATTACTGCACCAACCTGAGTACATAGGAGACGACCTCCTCGTCCTTCTCCTATGCACACACAAGCGCACCCTGTAAGGGGCAGGTCTGCACCTGTTCTCCTACATATACCTGCTTGTAGTTCTCGACCTCTTAAGGCCAGCTCACCTACACGAGCACGGGTGGACCCCTAGGTCCCTTAAGAACCTTATTCAAGGGGCCACACGTGTCGCCATCTCAGGCCTTCCCTTGTCTTCGACTCAGGCCTCCTCATGAGTCAACCCTGCTCTCGCTCGCTCCTTCATCGAGCAAACACCTTCAGCCTTGACACTCGAAGGTTTTCGCCAAGAGTACCATCGTGAACCAGCCCCAACACTTTGGTCATGTCTCTGGGGCTCATAAGAGAGCTCAAGGCATGGACCTCACAGAAGATCGAGTCCTTCATCCTCTCCGACCCAAGATGACCCATCCTTTGCCACACCTGATGGAGACACTTCTCTCCTGTGTAAGCAGAGTTGACCAACCGCGTCCTAGATCGCAGTTTTAGCAAGAGGTCCATCAAAACCTCAAGGCTAAACGCGATAGAGGTCTGTAAATTTTGACTAGGGAGGTGTCCAAGGAAGTCAAAACAATCGATTTCGATAACCCTCTTCACTTAAACCCCTTCTATCCCCTTTAGACGATGAAGCTTGAAGAAGAGCTCTATGAGCCATGTGCTGTGGTTACTGTCGCAGAAGAAGACCTAGCCACTCAAAAACCACGGTCCCAAGATCGTCGTGAACTGGCTCCCCAGCCACGGCCCCAAGACCGTTGAGAATCGGTCCAAACGTGATCTGCATACAAAAGTTGAGTTTAGTCAGGGCATGTTGACCGCTTACTAACTGAGCTACCATGTACGGCCTATCAAACTCGCAAGCCTTCAGCTGCCACTAACATTGACCTCCTTAGAGAAATGGTTAGTGTAATGGTTGTAAGCGAGCCCAGTGATGCGCTGAAGGATTGCATGAGCAAGTTTGAGGATATGGTGCTCGTGATGATGGAGAGATAGACCATATTGACATTGCACGCCAATCGGCTAGCCATGAGGTCAATTCCCATCACTCTGATGGTATACCTCCATGGAAGCCTCCTCCATCTACCTCGCAGGACAATTCTGTCCCTCATCCGGTCACTCAATCTGATGTTGACACTATGGTCACCCATAGCCTAAAGAATAGGCAAATTCTAGGTATACAGGGGGCGATGCCTTATCAAAGACCATACCCTTCCTATATTGATCAAGTCCAGTTCCCTCAGACTATAAGAAAGGGTAGTTTCCTCTATTCAGTGGAGCCACCTCCCCAAACCAGCATATCGCCCACTTCCAGGCAGAATGTAGGGAAGCGACAGGTGAAGGGAGACTTCTTCTTTGCTATTTCGTCGAAACCCTTGATGGCCCGGCATTTCAATGGTATGCCCGACTTCCTTCAAACTCGGTGCATACATGGGAGGAGATGGAGAAACTGTTCTATCAACGCTTCTATGAGGTCAAAAGAGGTGTTCAAACCATCGAGCTTCTCACCCTCACTCAAGACCCCGATGAGCCGGTAGATCAGTTCATATCAAGATAGAGAAACTTGGCTTCCCGCCATCCTAATCCTATGCCTGAGAAGGAAGGAGTCCAAACTTGCATGCGGAATATGCGACCTAAGATTGCTCTACATGTCTAGGCCTCCAATCCGACCTCCATGTCAGATTTGATCTCCAAATCAGTTCGCATAGAAAGTTTGTCACACCATCATGGTGCGACACAACAGCCATCTACAAGTTCAGCAAATAACCGGGGCAATGGTAGCTCTAAGAATAACACACGGGGAAGCCAACAGAAAGGTGTGATCAGTGCAGTTGTCATGGTCACAGATTCAAAGAAGGCTTCCCCAGAAACCTTAGACCTCTCTAAAGGGGTATCCGCAGCAATAGTAACACCCCAGGCTGGCAAGCAACATTCGTAGTACAATAGGGTACCTCCACCAGCCAACTTTGATAAGAAGGATTATCTCTACAGGCATAGGAACAAGGTCTATCCCTTCGAGAAGGAATGGGTCCCTGCGTTGTTCCAGTTATTATTGGAGTAGAATATGATCCAGCGTTTAAAAATCAATTTCCCCTAGCAATCTGGCCTCGACGATCAGGAGAATTATTGTGCTTACCATCGGAGGATTAATCATTCTACTGATGATTGTGACATGCTGAAGGACATCATTGAGGCCCTGATTCTGAAGGGTCAGATAAAGCTCAAAGACTTAAAGAAGGCATTCGTTGCAGCTGAGGCCTCCCATGTTGTAACCATCCAGGAGGAGGATGAAGTGTCTGGAATTCTCTACACCTGCTTCATTATAATGCTTCAGGAAGGCATAATGACACCAAAGCAGGCAAGGCAACCCCTTCACCTTGTTAAGGGGACTGAAGATCGTTGGTGTCCATACCATCATATAAGAGGCCATTACTTGTCAGAATGCACAGCTTTCCTTGACATATTCGCAAAGAACATGCGGGAGTATCAAGAATTCTACAATCTTCCCGTAAGTGATCCTCAAATCATTCCCTCATAGGGACAAGAAGATCTCACAAGGAAGGACCTTCCCATCAATGACTCAGCCCCTGCGGAACCATCAACTTCCCAGCCATGGATGATTTACCATGACTGAAGCATACTCAAGTCTTTGAAGCGAGAAGCAGTTGGTCAAGCTAAGGCTGTTCATCATCCCAGAGAGACGAATCACACATTATGTCAGAAAACTAGAAAGAGACGGGCACCAAGGGCTGCTCGTCGAAGAAATAAGACCGCTCAACCCATAGTTGAGCAGCAATTTCTCAGGCCCCTTCCTCTGTTGCCAACTTTGCTGGACTTCATCCCCGGCATGATCCTTTTTCCTTCTTCGTCCTATCAAGAAGATGGCCCCATCTTATCTTCCACTCAGCAAACGTCCGATGAGGGTGACGACGTTAAAAGCATTTCCCAACGGTCTAAGCAAGGGAAAGACTTAAAAGATCCCCTGCAACTATCCAATCTTGGTGATGACGTAAAAAGCTACCTAGATCAGTTTGATGAGGGGAATGACCTTAAAAGTCCCCCACTTTCCAACCCTTATCCACCTTCTTTTCCTGCTTGTCATGCCCTTATGTCTTCTGCGAATACAACCTTGATGTGCCCAGACTTCAAGGCTCTCGACCGGGAATTCGAAGAAATCAATATTTGCAGGATGCATCAGAAGCGATTGAGAAAGACCCTGACCCAGGCAGCATGATTCTTAGCAGTTGCTGATGCTCTGGCAGTTAAAGCCAAAGAGCCACCTTCATCAAAGAAGCACAAGAAGTCAAACCCAAAGAAGCCCCAGTGGCCCCTTGAGCCTGACTTCGAGCAGAGATTGAGAGAATCAAGAGAACATAGCTTCTATTCTCTAGAGGTTTGCCACATAATACAAGTTTGTGAAGAACCAGCTGGCTTGGAACAAACACTCCAGGCATCCGCACAAATACCATATGGTTTGTACAAAGACACTCTTCACATAATCATCACTGAAGCTCAATTCCCCGCTAACATTCAAGACAAGCCTCTCCAACCTGACGTGTTCACCAAGTTTGAGGTTGACCTTTCCATCACTCGAATAGAGGAAGGTGCAGGAATCACTATGGACCTTTATCAGAGGTAGAAATGTCAAGATCATGGGTCTCTGCATTTAAGGTTGATAAAAAAATCTCTGAGAATGACGATGAAGAACTTCAAGAGGCTCCAGAAGAATGGGTAGAAGGTGGTCAGGCCACAGTTGACGAACTTGAGGAAATAAATCTTGGAGACAAAGAGGATCCCAACCCACTTTCATTTCAGCGAATATGTCTCCAAGAGAAAAAGAAGATTTCACCACCTTCTTGAAAGCAACCAAGATGTCTTTGCTTGACACTATCATGAGATGCCTGGGTTAGACCCTCAAGTAGCAGTTCACCATCTCGGCATCGATCCAACTATCAAACCAATTAAACAGAAGTCGAGAAGGTTCAGGCCTGACTTTGAGATGCAGATAGACGCTGAGCTAACCAAGCTCAAAGAAGCAGGTTTCATTCGCAAAGTCAAATACCGGAAATGTCTAGCAAATTTCATTCCAATCAAGAAAAAGAATGGTCAAATCAGAGTGTGTATAGACTTTCAAGATTTGAACACCGACTGTCCTAAAGATGACTCACCTTTGCCATTCACCGAGATGCTCATCAACTCTATTGCCCACTGTCAGATCTTTTCCTTCATGGACGGATACTCCAGGTATAATCAAATAAGAATGGTGCATAAAGATGAAGAGGCCACCGTATTCTTAACTCCAAAAGGGGTCTTCTGCTACACAATGATGCCTTTTGGATTAAAGAATGCTGGGGCCACATATTAGAGAGCAATGACGACCATTTTCAAAGACAAGATACACAAAGAGGTGGAGTGTTATGTAGATGACTTAGTGGTAAAATCTAAAGAGAAGGATGCTCACATGAAGGACCTTGAAAAAGTATTTGAGCGACTACGTCTTCATCAACTTAAAATGAACCCGCTGAAATGCGCTTTTAGCATACGCTCCAAAATTTTTTTGGGGTTCATCGTCAGACATCGAGGGCTTGAAGTTGAGCCGGTTAAGATCAAGGCAATCCAAGAAATGTCGTCACCCACTACACCTCGAGGACTGCGATCTCTTCAAGGGAAACTATCATACATTCGCAAGTTTATCTCGAACCTCTCAGGTTGTTGTAAACCCAGTGTTCTCTACATCAGTATTAGGGAAACCCCTCATTTTGTACGTGACTACTTTAGACGAGTCACTCGGAGCATTGTTGATGTAAAACAATGAAGAGGGAAAGGAGACTGCATTATAATACCTCAGCCGAAGGATGCAAGGAGCCAAGAGGAACTATCCCCCTAATGAGAAAATGTGTCTGGCTCTGATCTTCACGGTACAACGCCATCAAGGGCCAAGCTATGGCTGACTTTCTAGCAGAAGACCCCATGCCGGCCGAGTCTCCTCTATCAGACTTGAGATAGCTTTTGATCTCGGCTTGGAGTAGCTCAAGATTTACGGCGACTCTGAGTTGGTTATCCGATAGCTCCAAGGGATTTATGATGTAAGAAAAGACACCCTCAAGCCTTATCACGATACTACAAAATCCTATATGGCCCAATTCGAAGATGTATCCCTGAGTCACATCCCTAAAGGCTAAATTCGCAGGCTGATGCACTTGCGAAACTCAGGGATAAACTTCAGTTATCCTCATAAGGACCCATGCTTATTCGGATGGCAGAATGGAGACACATCGAGCTGGGAACTGAAGTTGATGCAGATGACGAGAGAAATATCTTCCCCGAGTGTCCTCCTTATCCATTTGGAGCACTTTTATCAGCAAAAAAAGTAATCAAGACAGAACAAGAAATAGCACAAAGTCGAGGAGCTAAGGGTCGAAATCAAGGACCACAATTCCTTGACCTAATATGTGCAGAAATTGAGCCGGTCGAAGATTGGAGAGACCCCATTACTAGTTTCTTAAAACATGGTAGGCTCCCGAAAGATCGTGCCGAACGTAACAGTATACGTTGAATGTCCACCAAGTATACCCTCCTCGAAGATGATGTTCTGTTTAGACGGTCATTCGACGACATTCTTCTGAGATGTGTCGACATCCAAGAGGCAAATAAGGTGTTAGAAGAAGTCCACTCAGGCATTTGTGGGCTGCACCAGTTCGGTCCTAAGCTCTATGAACCACTACGCAAGTTGGGATGGTATTGACCTTCTATGATCGCCGATTCCTTAAGCTACACTAAAAAGTGCCAGATATGCTAAATACACTCCAGCATGGTTCACCAGCCTCTAGAGCCCTTACACCCTACGGTTGCATCATGGCCCTTCTCACAATGGGGTGTGGATATCGTAGGGCCCATTGACCCCCCTTCTGCAATGGGCCATGTTTTCGTCCTAGCTACAACAGATTATTTCTCTAAGTGGGCTGAAGTGGTCCCCCTTAAGCAAGTTCCTGGGACAGTGGTGGCCTGCTTTGTTCGTCGTCATATACCGCTTCGGAGTGCCCGACTGGATCATAACTGATAATGGCCCTCAATTTAAAGTCATCGCATCGATCGCCTAGTTAACCAGTTTGGTTTCGAATGGAGGTACTCGATTATGTACCACCCTCGGGCGAATGGATTAGTTGAGGCTTTTAATAAGACTCTATGCAATGTTCTAAGAAAGTCAGTTTCAAAAACAAGGAAGAACAGACATGAGAGGCTTCCCGAAGCACTGTGGGCTTGTCACACTACTATACGAAATGCTACTGATTCCACACCTTATTCTCTGGTTAATGGGGATGAAGCAGTTTTACCTCTCGAAATACAGATCCCTTGCGAGTAGCTAGTCACCACAGAATAATCAAAGATGAGAAAGTCAAGCTTTGGTATCAAGAACTAGATGCACTTGATGGAAAAAGGCTAGATGCTCAGCAGAACCTTGAACTCAACCAAGGGAGAATGAAGAGGGCTTTTGACAAATCTGTCAAGATCCGCTCATTCCTCCGTGGTGATTTAGTCTTAGCCATCAAGAGGCCTATTGTTATTCATGGCTGGAGTAAAGGGAAGTTTGATCCTAAGTGGGAAGGTCCCTTTATAGTAAAAAATTTCTCGCTCAACGGGGCCACCTTACTAGCACATCCTGGTTGAGAAGAGGCAATGCCCCTATCAATGGGCGATACCTAAAGAAGTATTATCCGTGATGCGTAGGGACTCAATGCAAAAACAAACAAGATAGTCCAAACAAAATGCTAACTTTTTTCTTTTATATTGCAGTAAAAATGAGTTACAAGTTACAAGAACCCATTACTAGGGAGGTTACAAGTCTCTTATGTCTGAGGATAAGAGGAAGGTTACAAACCAAAAATTGTGCTTTTGCTCTTGCATATGAGTGTAAGAGGATGGTTACAGGCCAAAAAAATTCCTGTCCCATGAAGAAGAAGCAAACCCACAAAAGGAAGGACCTCCTCATGAAGAAGAAGCGAAACCACTTGGAGAGTTTTCTTGAATTCATCTGATGAGTAAGAGGATGGTTACAATCTAGATGACAAAGCAGAGCCACTCCAAGAAGTTAGCCTCAGTCCATCCGACATGTATGTCAAACATACAAGCCAAATAGCTCATCTGACGTGTATGTCAAACATGTGACGTAGGATCCATTCGACGTGTTTACCAAACATACAAGAGGGGCTGCCCTGCTAAAGAGCTGATCTATGACGAGAAGCACACCTTGTTCATGGTGGATGCGCTTCCACAGAACAACGTGGACCTCACTACTGTCTTAGAAGATTTGGCTTCCAACAGATACCACAAGCCATGCCTCATCCTTCGCCAATTTTTGCCTGCCCATGGACATTGTCGTACGTAGCTCATCACCGAGCGTCGCGAACCCCGCATGTGACTTACTGAAACATGAAAACATCTTTCTTCGCACCGTGATAAGCCACTTGTGCTGACAAGCGCCAACTGAAGCCAGCGCCGGTTGCATTCTCCAAAGGCCAGTGCTGGTTGTGCTCTTAATCCTTAGTGCCGGCTGTTTTTCTTGAGGGTCGGTGCGGTTGTTTCAGCACACCAAATCATCAGCGCCGATTAACTTAACTTCAGTTGGACTTTTGTTAACACTGGCCCTATCGCTAATGCTCGCCTCCCGAGAATCCTCATTTGCACACCTCCTTAAATGGTCGCAGGATTTCCAAGGATGACAGCTCACCTCTAGCAATCGTACGCCTTCCTCATGATGGTTCACCTCCAGCAACCATATGCCTTCCTCACGACAGTTCACGTCTAGCGACTGTATGCCTTCCCCATGACGTTTCACCTCGCGTAGCCATACAACCCACCTCAGGGGACTGTTCGTCTTCCATCAAAATTTCTCCCACGCGGCTGAAAAAGAACAAAAAACTTTCTCGCCTATCTTTTTAGATTGAAATTCACTAGATCCTCGTTAGGAAACCTCTACAACACCACGAAAGTGCTAGAAAACTTCCACAACCCCCTGGAAACCCCTTAAAAACCCCCGGAAAGCCCTCAATACGTGCATAAATACTCACTGATGTGTTTCCCCCCTCTTCCCGAAAGGAAAACGATAGTTGGAGCCTCCTCTGCTTCTCGAAAGGAAAAAGCTCTCCTTTCCCTGCTACTCTCTCCGCAACTTCGCCAAATTCTGGTCAAAGTACGCACACCGAAGGTATTCTCAATAAAACCCTTGCCAGAATTCTGCTGTCTACCGAAGAACCTTCCTTGCAGAGACTGTTGTTGAAGTCCCACCGCCCGTCGAAAACTTCAACCGAGAACTCTCTCCTCGCGGTCAAAGAAAACTTGCTTAACTTTTTACCCTTGGTGAAAAATAAGGGAAAAAGGGGGTTTTACCCCCTGATATAGACTACATTGCCCTCAAAAGCCCTTCACAATCTCGGAATACTAGTTGCGTCCAAGGGAAGCCAAGTGACAACGAGCCAGGTCGGGCTTCAACACGAGGTCCGAGGAACTTTCATCAATCCATCCCCAGCACTGGTTGACGCAGCGCCAGGTAAATTTCTAAACAAACCTAGCGCCAGTTGACGTAGCGTCGGGTGTGTTTTCAAATACAACCTAGCGCCAGTTGACTTAGTGCCGGGTGTGTTTTCAATTACAACCTAGCACCAACTGAGTTAGCGCCCGGTGTGTTTTCAAATACAACCTTAGCGCCGGTTGACTTAGGACCATGTGTGTCTCTAAAACGACTCTAGCACCGGTTAACTCCGTACCAGTTGACTTCATATGATATCACGAGTCATTCACAATGCCAGCTGAACAGCGCCGATTGTGTTACAACTCAGCGCCGGTTGTGTTGTGAGAACTCAACACTTGTTGTTGTGAGAACTCAACGCTGGTTGAAAATTCACAACAAAACATCAGCGCTACACATGACATCGATCGTATTTCAAGCATTGTATGCCCTACCACTATCCCTAGTGGACCTACACCCAGGTCGTTGCACTTAAACTGTGACCTCCCTAGTGGAGTTATGAGTTGTCCCTCATCCCTCTCTAGGAGTCACACCCATACTGCGGCCCATAATCCTCAATGAAGATAGGGTCATTCTTACCTCTCCAATCCCCAGGGAGTCGGGTTACCAGTCATAAAGTCTCATCTTTCACCCCAGAGAGTGCCTTACCCCCTTAAAAACCACAATAAGGTCCACTTCTGTTGGTCATCCTTCATCAGGTCACCATTTCCACCTAGCTCTCAGTTTGTGAATTGTCTTAGCCATGTTATCCTCAGGGAGTCAGATTACCGTTGATAGGCCTATTCCCCATGGAGCTCCACCTACATGGCGAACCACACAACGGTCTGTGCTGCATGACCCTAAACTGCACAACCTTGGTCTAGACATATGACCCTAAACTCTGTGGTCCAAACTATATGACCTTAAACTGTAGCGAAGGTCTAGTTGCACGACCTTAAACTGCATGGTCCAAACTATATGACCTTAAACCATAGTCTACATCCCGATCGCATGACATTAAAGTGCACAACACTACGGTTCAAACTATACAACCTTAAACTGTAGCGGAGGTAAATTGCATGGTCTTAATTGCATGACTTTAAACTACATAAGTATGGTCCGAACTATATGATCGTAAACTATAGCGGAGGTCTAGTTGCACGACCTTAAACTGCATGGTCCAAACTATATGACTTAAACTATAGTCTATGTCCTGGTCACACGACATTAAACTGTACAACACCCTAGTTCGAACTATATGACTTTAAACTTTAGCGGAGGTCAAGTTGCATGACTTTAAACTGCATAGTTCTAGTTGTATGACTTTAAAACTACACAACCATGGTCCCACTATAAGACCTTAAATCATAGTACATGTCCTGACCGCATGACGATAAACTACTTTACCCAAGTCAAGGAGGCATGACCATAAACTCGTCCCACATATGCACACACGCCTTTATGTGCACTTTCACGCACGCCTTTCCTAACCTACCTGTTAGTGTGCACGTATCACCTTCATTACCTCCGCATGAGTTCCTCACCCTACATCATTCTCCAGAAAGTCTCACCCATGCTCACAAAATGGCGAACCATCCCATCATCCATACTCATTGTAAGTTAGTGGGTCACCATCGTCCACTCACCTTTCATACATCACCCATATCTCATGGGTAACCTCGAGCCATCTCCCCAAGTGAGCCAAACCACAGCCATACTCATTCCATAGCCTTCATAGATTGTCATCCATCAACATTACGGTCCAGCTATATGACCTTAAACTATAGCGCACATCCAGGCCGCATGACGTTAAACTCTTTCGCATGGGTCTCGAAGGCATGACCTTAAACACGCTCTCACAAAAAAAAAAGAAAAGAAATAATGGGCATGGTGTATACCTGAACAAGGGAACACTATGAGCAAAAATGACAGATGAGCATGGTCACGAAACCATGAGTAAAAGAGTTTCGTGAATAAAAACCGGGCACGGTGAAAACGCGAAAGGGCATCGTGAGTAAAAATGGACAAAAAGGGTGGACATGGCTGAAAGGTCATGGGTAAAAGAGCCCCAAATAAAAAGAAATTGGTGAAAACCATCTCTACGATGCCGCTTCCCCAGTCTAATTGAAAACCTGCAAAAGACGTTTGGACCAATAAACATGTGACTTTAGCCAACACTCCCTTCATCGTCAAGATGTTTAACAAGGTGTAGACATTAAAATCTTCCCTAGACATTTCTTCTTCAGTCCTGGGTGAATTGGTAGCCCAGTCGACGCCCCTTTTTAGTCTTAGCTGAATAGGTAGCCCATTTGACGCCCTTCTTTAGTCTTGGGTGAACACGTAGCCTAGCCGACGTCCTTCTTCAGTCTTGGGTGAATAGGTAGCCCAAACGACGTCCTTCTTCACTCCTAGGTGAACGGGTCTCCCAATCTACGTCCTTCTCCAGTCCTGGGTGAATAGGTAGCCCATTCGATGCCCCTCTTTAGTCCTGAGTGAATAGGTAGCCCATTCGACGCCCCTCTTAAGTCCTGGGTCAACAGGTAGCCCAATCGACGTCCTTTTTCAATCCTGGGTGAATAGGTAGCTCAGTCGATGTCCCTCTTCAGTCTTAGGCGAATAGGTAGCCCAGTCGATGCCCCTCTTCAGTCCTGAGTGAACAGGTAGCCCAACCGATGTCCTTCTTTAGTCCTAGGTGAATAGGTAGCCCAATCGACGTCCTTCTTCAGTGCTGGGTGACAACATAACCTAGTCATTATCCCTTCTCTTACAAGACCTCCTCCCCATGCACGGAGTGTGCATGCCTTCTCCTTCTCTTACAATACCTCCTCCCCATACATGGAGTGTGCATGCCTTCTTCTTCTCTTACAATACCTCCTCCCCATACATGGAGTATGCATGCCTTCTCCTTCTCTTACAAGACCCCCTCCCCATGCACGGAGTGTGCATGCCTTCTCCTTCTCTTACAAGACCTCCTCCCCATGCACGGAGTGTGCATGCCTTCTCCTTCTCTTATAAGACCTGCTCCCCATGCACGGAGTGTGCATGCCTTCTCCTTCTCTTACAAGACCTTCTCCCCATGCACAGAGTGTGCATGCCTTCTCCTTCTCTTTGAAGACCTCCTCCCCATGCATGGAGTATGCATGCCTTCTCCTTCTCTTACAAGACCCCCTCCCCATTCTTGGAGTATGCATGCTTTCTCCTTCTCTTATAAGACCCCCTCCCCATGCACCGAGTGTGCATACCTTCTCCTTTTCTTATAGACCTCTTCCCCATGCACGGAGTATGCATGCCTTCTTCTTCTCTTATAGACGTCCTCCCCATGCCTGGAGTGTGCATGCCTTCTCCTTCTCTTATAGACCTCCTCCCCATGCATGGAGTATGCATGCCTTCTCCTGCTCTTATAGACCTCCTCCCCATGCACAGAGTGTGCATGCCTTCTCCTTCTCTTATAGACTCCTCTCTCCATGAGGCTAGGTGACAAAGTAGCCCAGTCATCATCCCCTCAAGGCAAAAACTGACAATTCCAGGGCAGAACCTGCCGGAGACTTCAGCTCGCCTAGTCGACATGACCAGACCTTCGGGATCGGCTAATAGAACCTGCCCCCCGGTTGGACTCCGTAGATGAGACTAGTAGTGGTACACTAATCGTTAAAAGGAAACTTGATGTAGCAGCAAACAAATGCCACTAAAAAGTCTTATCTCCCCTTAACGTTTCCATGGACGGACCTGCGAACAATGCATCCCTACGTCTGAGCAGCCTAGTTACACCTTTACGTGAATCTCCTCAGCGTTCACGTGGTCTTGTGGCTAGGAAGGAAAAAGTAAAAGCCAACAACTTTCCAAATGATTGTCCTTCTCCCTTCTCTTGAAGAACAACATTTGGCGGGGTAAGTTGTTTGAACGTATTTTTCATCACCTTTGTCTCTGGTTGGAAGCAGGTTAATAAAGCCTACAAAACAGTGGAAAATTCTCGATAGGCTCAGAATGGCCATAGAATGGCTCAAGATCGTCATCAGCACTTCAAAATATCACCTGCCAAGTTTCGTCATGTTCAGACATGTCTAAGGCAGTGGACACAAAGAAACAATTTTCAAAAAATTGGTCTCTAGCACCTTGAAACGGACCCTGCAACTAGAGCTACATTTTTGGTGTCTTAAATTACTATAGGACCACCACTATTGAATCCAGCACGGTTGTAAACCCCTATGGGCTAAGTTTCGGCTTGATCAGATACTCTAGAACAAGGATATGAGCAAAACATTAAAACAAGAGAGGTTACACACTATTCCGGTATGGCCTCATTGCACCAAAACACTTTTAATGGTTGATGTTTTCACAGTCATGGGTAGTCACTTTCGGGGCCTGTAACTCACTCATTCCAAATCGGATCGCTCCCAAATTTGGTGAGCGTATTCATCTCATCAAGACGAACAACTCGATATGTGGCACACCCCAAGACGATATTGGAGCAGGGAGAAAAGATTGAGAGAATTTACCGATCCGTGAAGAAATTGCAGAAAATTCAGTAGTGACACTCCTCTCTCAATGAACCAAATCACAACTCTCGCACAACGAGTCGACGTAAAACCAATTCCATTATGTGCGTAAGGTTCTGGGCTACCATTGGACCGAACCATGTATGTAGTTGACGGTTAGATTTCATGCACGAAGCCGACGAAGTTACTGAAATTTTGGGCGCCGGATTTTAGATTCCAGTAAAAACTCAAAAGTTGCAAAATCTTCGTTCGGGCTCCAAATCGCGTTCCGATTGTTGCCACGCGAATCGTGATGACATGCTTAGTGTGCTACGACAAAGAAATCACTGAAAAACATTAAGGAAAGACCATATTATTGATCCAAAGTTTCCATGATTCAAATAAATTTCAAGTCTCGTGATCATGACTCAAAAACATGTGGCTCGGAGTTGGTATCAAAACAATCGCCATATCGAGCCCTACAAGAAAACAATATTCTTTAGATCAAATAGGCATCAGAACAACCTTGGGTCAGCCACAGAAGATCATGCAAGTTCTCGGGCAGCTATAGGAACTGTTCTAAAATTCCACACATTACTAGGCAGGGGCAAAATAGTCCTTTTACACCCATTTTTAGAATTTATTTTAATTCAATTAAATCTTAATTTTCAACAATTAGGTTTAATTTTGATCAATCCACCCATGTTTGGGTACAACTCTATATAAACAGGCACTGCCTCAATGTAAAAGGACAACACGCAAACCCCCCCCCACCTCTCGATCTTGAGTGGATTCTTTGAAGATTCAATAAAAATTTAGATTCCTTGTTTGAGACTATGAGTACATCTCGGAGAGAGAGAGAGAGAGAGAGAGAGAGAGAGAGAGAGAGAGAGAGAGAGAGAGAGAGAGTGAGGAGAGAGAAGAAAAGGGTTGGTACCCTTTAGGTAGGTAACTTTCTCTCTCCTCCCCTCTCACTTTCTTTATTCTCTCTTTCTCTCTCTCTCTCTCTTTCTCTCTCTTTCTGTCTCTGTCAACTAGTGAGACCTAACACCGGTTGTTCTTCTCTCTCTTAACTATCAGTCGATGAGACTTAGTGCCGGTTGGTCTCCTCTCTCTTCTTCTATCAGTCGGCGAGACCTAGGGCCGATTGGTCTCCTCTCTCTTCTTCTACCAATCAGCAAGTCCTAGCACCGGTTGGTCTCCTCTCTCTTCTTCTGTCAGTCGATGAGACCTAGCACTGGTTGGTCGCCTCTCTCTTCTGTTACCAGTCGATGAGACTTAGCGTCGGTTGGTCTCTGCTCTCTTCTTCTATCAATCAGTGAGACCTAACACCGATTGGTCTCCTCTCTCTTCTTCTACCAGTCGGTGAGGCCTCACATCGATTGTATTTTCTCTCTTTACCAGTCGGTGAGGCCTAGCACAGGTTGGTCTTCTCCCTCTTCTTCTATCAGTAGGCAAGGTCTAGAGCCAACTGGTTTTCCCTCTCTTCTTTTGCCAGTTGGTGAGTGTAAGCGCAAGTTGGCTCCCTTCATCTCTTCTCATCTGACACAGTCGGAGAAGCTTAGCACCAACTACTTCCTCTCTCTCCTATCTCCTGAAATAGTCAGCGATGTCTAGCGCCGACTGCATCTCCTCTTCCTTCTTCTCTCTCCTTTTGTCTATCCCCTTCCTCTCTTTAACCATTCCTCTGCTGCTCTCTCGCTCGACCAAGGGGGATTGAGGTTAGCATCTCATGGCAATCCTGTTGTCTAGCCGTAATGTTGTCGTGCTAAGTTCGGTTGGCCCACTTTACTTCTATGACAGACCGACCATGGTGCCTAGCTAGTTGATATCGACAATAACGTCTAGTAGCTATCCCATGAGTCGGTCTTAGTTACCGAGCCCATTTTGCCATCATGTTATGTCAAAGAGGAAAAGGGTGAGGCCTGACCCACTTGTCCCATAACCTTGGCCATACATGTGTGTGATTGCGGGAAAGCAAAAAGTAAGAAGAATACAAGCCAAGGGAGGCGATTCCAAACCAGTTTCATTACTGGGGGGCTTTCTTCGTGGTCTAAGAGGGCACCCACGTGAGTCTGCTCGAGTAAGTCCCGAACCTTTTAAAATTCTCTCTCACCGGTTGGTAGCACCTGCCCCCGTTTTTGAATGAGGCTCCCGAGAGAGCGATCTCACAAATGTCTCGGGTTTTCCCTGAATCCGGAGGCTCGAGCTGCCCGATCACCTAGAGATTCGAAGGTCGAGATCGAGGCACCTAACCAGTGGCTTTGCTTTGTCTTCTGGACTGTAACCATCCTCTTACTCGTTGGATGAATTAAAGCTACTCTCCAAGTGGTTTCACTTCTTCTTTCTGAGGAGGGTCTTTCTTTGGTGAGTTTGCTTCTTCTTCATGAGAAGGGCCTTCCTTTCATTGGACCAACATTTTTCTTGGCCTGTAACAGTACTCTTACTTTCAGATGCAAGAGCAAGATACAAGTTTTGGCTGGTAACCGTCCTCTTATCCTCAGACGCAATAGACTTGTAACCTCCCTAGTAATGGGTTCTTGTAACTCATTTTTACTGCAAAAAAAAAAATCAAAGTTTGCATTTTGTTTGAACTATCTTGCTTGTTTTTTCATTTAGTCCCTTTCTTTTGATTGCACATCACGAATAATACTTCTTTAGGTATCGCTTGTTGATAGGGGGCATCGCCTCCTTTTCATCAAGTTGTGCCAATATGTAGGCTCCGTTGGGTGAGACCTTTTTTACTATAAAGGGACCTTCCCACTTAGGCTCAAACTTCCCTTTACGCCGGCCATGCATAACAATAGGCCTCTTGACAGCTAAGACTAGATCACCATGGGTAAACGAGAGGATTTTGACAGACTTGTCAAAAGCCCTCTTCATTCTCACTTGGTTGAGTTCAAGGTTCTGCTGAGCCTCTAGCCTCTTTCCATTGAGTGCATCCAATTCTTGATACCGAAGCTTGACTCTCTCATCTTCGGTTATATTTGCAGCACTGATGCAACGTTGATGGAACCATCCCATGGTCATGAAGCCATGGCCAACCGAGGAGGATATTGTAAGAAGTGTCGATGTTGATTACATGAAATTGGGCGTAATCGTTCAGCTCATCGATCTTAAAATGAAGGTGTACCGTGCCAACTGGCTTCTCCCCTGATTGGTTGAACCCTTGAACTGTGACGCGGGTTGGGGTAAGATCTTCGGACCCCAATCCTAATCGAGTAAGGATCCACCTTGGAATGAGGTTGACTACCCTCCATCAACATGATTCGTTTGATGTGCATGCATGTAATTCACCAGTAACAAAGAGAGGGCGATTACAAAATTTTTCCCTAGCTGCGTCTTCTGAAAAGGTGATTGACATACATCCTAGTAGAATTGCTGGGTCTACCTCGATAGGTTCTACTTTGGTCTCGTACACTTCTAGGTCAGAGAGAGCTTGAATCAAAGCCATTTGATAACCCTTTGAGAGCATGAGGGCGTCGTAGACACTGAGAAGGGCTAGAAGCTTTCGTAGATGTCCTATCACATCATATGTCACCTTTTCTTAATCAAGGCCTTGTGCTCATGGTTCTGCCACTGATTTGGTGGGTATATTGTGTTGAGGAGTAGGTTTGGGTAACGCGGGTTTATTTTGGCCGACTGGTTGACATGATTACTTGGCGGGCTTGGTTCGAGTGACGGAAGTTTGAGGTTTTGAAAGGGGCTTAGTGCATGAGATAAAAGGGGTCCCAGGAAATTGGAGAATAGGAGGATTGTTTAAGGTATTGGGATTAGGAAGAAGCCCAGGGAGCTGTAGGATAGGCAGACTAGCCTTTGTATTAAGGGGCAGTGGCAGACTGGGGAAGTTCAAGGTGCCCGACTTCTACGGTGGAGGTTGCAACATCCTCGTGGCAAGTTCCCCAAGAATAGAAGCTTTGCCTTCTCGACTCTCTCAATCTCTGCTCGAAGTCAGGCTTAGGGGGCCACTAGGGTTTCTTTGGCTTTGACGTTTTACGCTTGTTTGAAGATGGTGGCTCTGCCTTGGCTTTAGCTGCCAGGGCATCAACAATTGTTAAGAATACTGCTGCTTACACCAGGGTCATTCTCAATCGTTTCTATTGCGTCTTTGTTATGTTTGATCCCTCAAGTTCTCTATTGAGAGAATTGAAGTCCGGACATATCAAGGTTGTTTCTATAGGAAACATAAATAAGGAAGAATGAGAAGCAGGAGAAGAAGCAGAAGAAGGAGAAGTAGGGTTAGAAGGTGGGGGACTTTTAAGGTCGTTCCCCTCATCAGACTGTTCTGGGTAGCTTTTTACGTCATCGTCAGAGTTGGAAGGGTGCAGGGGATCTTTTAGGTCTTTCCCTTGCTTAGACCTTTTAGGAGTGCTTTTAATATCGTCACCCTCATTGGATGTGTGCTGAGTGGGAGATGAGACGGGAGCATCCTCTTGACAAGATGAAGTAGGAAAAAGGATTGTGCCAAGGATGAAGTCTAGCAAGATTGGCCACGGGGGAAGGGGCCTGAGAAATTCTTGTGCGACTCTAGGTTGAGCGGTCTCGTTTCTTCGACGAGTGGCCCTTAGTGCCTGTCTCTTTATGGTTTTCAAAGGTGATGTCGGAATCTCCTCCCTTGGCTCATATTAATCTTATTTTCTGCTTTTCTGATATCACACACATATATGGCAAAGGTTATGGGACAGGTGGGTCAGACCTCACCCTTTTCCTCTCCGATGAACGTACAAAAGCGTACGCATCCAAAAAGAAGAAAGAAAGACGGGGGGAGTGACGTATGCGACAAAGCGAGAGGATCAAAGTATAAACTAGGTTGGTTGATAATTGGTCTAACGTTTTAGCCAAACGGGTTCGGTAACGAAGACCGGCTCACGAGATCACCATTAAACATTATTACCAATATCGACCAGCTAAACATGATGGTCGGTCTGTCGTGGCAGTAAAGCGGGCCAAGTAATCCAGGCGCAACAACATTACGTCTTGACGACAATCTTGCTATGAGATGCTAACCTCAATTCCTCTTGGTCGAACGCAAGAGTAGCAGAGGAATGGTTTGAAGAGAAGAAGGGAATAGATAGAAGGAGAGAGAAGAAGAAAGAGAGGAGGGAGAAGAAAGGCGAGAAGATGCAGTCGACGCTAGACGTTGTCGACGGTTTCAGGAGATGAGAGAGGGAGGAAGCTATTAGCCCTAAGTCTCGCCAACTGACAGAAGAAGAGAGAGAGGACCAATCAGCGCGAGGTCTCACCAAATAAACTGTGTGAGGTCTTGCCGACTGACAGAGAAAGAGAGAGAAAACTAATCCGTGCTAGGTCTCACCGACTAATAGAGGAAGAGAGAGAAACCCAGTTGGTGCTGTGTCTCATCGATTGATAGGGGAAGAGAGAGAAACCCAGTCAGTGCTAGGTCTCATCGACTGACAGAGGAAGAGAGAGAAACCCAGTCGGTGCTAGGTCTCCTCAATTGACAGAGGAAGAGAGAAATCCAATCGACGCTAGGTCTCGGCGACTAACAGAGGAAGAGAGAGAAACTCAGTCGGTGCTAGGTTTCGTCGACTGATAGAGGAAGAGAGAGAAAACCAGTCGTCGCTAGGTCTCATCGACTGACAAAGGAAGAGGGAGAAATCTAGTCGGCGCTAAGTCTCATCGACTGACAGAGAAAGAGAGAGAAGGCCAGTCGGTGCTAGGTCTCGTTGACTGACGGAGGAAGATAGAGAAAACCAGTCTGTGCTAGGCCTCGTCGATTGACAGAGGAAGAGAGAGAAAACCAACCGGTGCTAAGCCTCGCTGGTTACATCAGAAGGTGACAAATGGAGATAGAGATGAGAGGAGAAGATGGAGAAAAAGACAGAGAAAAGAGAGAGGGGGAAAGAGAGAAGAGAGAGGGGGAAAGAGAGAAGAGAGAGACAGAGAAAGAGAGAGAAGAGAGAAGACCAGTCGGAGCGAGGTCTTACCGACTGACAGAGGAAGAGAGAAAAAACCAGTCAGCATTAGGTCTCACCGACTGATAATGAAAGAGAAATAAAGTCCAGTCGGCACTAGATCTCGCCGACTGACAGAGGGAGAGGAGACCAACTGACGCTAAGCCTGGCTGGTTGCATCAAAAGGGGACAAATGGAGATAGAGATGACCGGAGAAGATGGAGAAAGAGATAGAGAAAGAGAGAGAGAAAGAGAAAGAGAGAGAAGAGAGAGAGTGAGAAGAGAGAGAAGAGAGAGTAGAGAGAAGAGAGAAAGTGAGAGAAAAGAAGGAGAGAGAGGGAGGAGAGAGAAAGTTACATGCTCGAAGGGTATCGATCCTTTTCTTCTCTCTCCTCTCTCTCTCTCCAAGACGTACTCATAGGCTCAAGCAAGGAATCGATATTTTTATTCAATCTTCAAGCAATCAACTGAAGGCCGAGGGTCTTGTTTACATTGAGGTAGTGCTTGTTTATATAGAGTTGTGCCCAAACATGGGTGGATTGATCAAAATTGGACCTAATTGCTAAAAATTAAGATTTAATTGAATTAAAAGAAATTCTAAAATGGGTGCAAAAGGATTGTTTTTCCCCTACCTAACAATGTGGTGAATTTTAAAATAGTCCCTACTGTTGCTCGAGAACTTGCATTATATTTCGTAGCTGACCTAAGGTTGCTTTGATTCCTGTTTGATCAAAAGATTATTGTTTTCTTGTAGGGCTCGACATGACAATCATTCTGATACCAACTTCGAGCCATGAATCATGTTTTTTTAGTCATGATCACGAGACTTGCTATTTGTTTGAATCTTGAAAACTTCGGATCGATAGTGCGCTCATTCCTTGATATTTTTCTATAATTTTTTCATCGTAGTACACTAAGCATGTCATCCCGATCGCATGGCAACAAAAGGGACGATATTTGGAGCCCATACCATGATTTCGCAAATTTTGAGTTTTGGTCGGAATCTAGAATTCGATGGCCAGAATTTCAGTTACTTCATCGGCTTCGTGCATAAACTCTGACTGTCCATCATCTTTGGGGTTCAGACCAATGATAGCCTTGGACCTTACGCAAACAATGGAATTAGTTTTGCATTGATCCGTTGCGCGAGCATCGTGATTTGAACCATCAAACGAGGCATGCCGCTTCTGAATTTTCTGCAATTTCTTCACAGATCGACAACTTCTCTCTAGCTTTTCTCCTTGCTCAGACATCGTCTTTAGGTGTGCCACATATCGAATTATTCGTCTTGATGAGATGAATACGCTCACCAAATTTGGGAACGATCTATCGTAGAACAAGTGAGTTACAGGCCCCGAAAGTCAGTTCCCGTTACTATAAAAGTAGCCACCTTTAATTGCGTTTTGGTGCGGTGAGGCCACACGGGAATAGTGTGCGGCCCCTCATATTTCATTGTTTTGCTCATATCTTTGTTCTGGAGAGTCCGATTATCTGAAACTTGGCCCATAGGGATTTTTGATCGTTGTAGATCTAATGGTGGTGGTCCCACAGTGATTTGAGACACTAAAAATGTAGTTCTAGTTGTAGGGTCCATGTAAGGGTGCTAGAGGCCATTTTTCTGAAAACTGCTTCGTTGTGTTCACTGCCTTAGACATGTCTGATCGTGATGAAACTTGACAAGTGGTTTTTTAGAGTGCATATGACGTTCTCAACCAATTTTGGTCCCATTCTGAGATTGTCGGGAAGTTTCACTGTTTTGTAGGCTGTATTAACCTGCTTCATATCAAGGACCAAGGTGCTGAAAAGAACGTTCAAACATCTAGCATAGGTCTAAGTTTAGAGTTGCCTCTAGAGATACACTAAGCTTACCCTAGTTCAAGGTCTGAACCAAAACCCATTGAGTCTAGCAAGTTTAGTTTTATCCAGTCTAGTCTTTGTCTAGGTCTCTGTTAAGGTTTTTCCCCTAGAGTCAAGCTAAGTCTGCCTAAGTCATTGAGTCTAGCTCTTACCTAAGTCTAGATTCTAGACCACCAAAAGCAATCACCATGTCAGTCACTCAAGGTGACTATGATGATCACTCCATGGCCGACTCTAAGCCTAGCCTTCTCAACCTAGGGACCAATGTGCCGCGATCCCTTGAGATTATCGACAAAACTCAGGTCAATCCATTATCCAACGCTCAGGTCTTCAATTAGAGGCAGAATCTCATGAGTCCACTCTTAATCCTTAAATCTGTGTAGCTTCAAAAGTCGATTCCACTTGAAAAACTCTGAATAGTTAAGGGGTCGAACCGAGCATCATCCTACAGGGGCTTTTAGGCAACCAAAGTAGAGAGAAAATGTTCATGTAGTATCAAATGCCAATTCCAGTAACTTGAACCAAGATAACCCTGAGGCAAAACTATCTCAAAATCAAGACTCACCTAGGTCCAGGGGATCTAACCCAACCTCGAGCCACCATAGTATAACTCATGATGTCCTGAACACTATACGAAGCAGAGGTGTCACAATTCATGCCCTAGCCTATGGGTCGATCCTAAACCAACTCAGTGGTATAGGTCAACCCCTAGCACAATCGAGTCAGCCGATTCTTCAATCGGTCCCTCTAGTTCATCGGATCAAAAAAGCTGTGCAATTTCTGCAACCGGTAGCGACACCTATTGGTTAGTATGCCCCTCAAGCTTAAATGTGTCAAACTGCCACAGTGATTGTGGCTCATCAATCTCAAGCCCGTGCAGACCAACATACACCCCAAGTCTCAACTCATCAGTCTACGCTTGAGAACCCACCGACTGGTTGGCCTATTGTCATGCCAAATACTCCATACGAAGGCACCTTAAAAGCAATGTAGGATATGCTTGTAAGAATGGGCATGCATGAAATTCTACCCCTGAAGGCTTATGTTCATGAGACCCTTGGAGGCATGGAAGACCGTCCCCTAAGATTTGTCGTCCCATAATTTAGAAACAACTTCAATGGGAAGAGCAATCTAGATACTCACATCTACGCGTATCTCCTCTCCATTCGAGCTTCGCGAGACATGCCTAACCAACTGAAGGCCATATTTTCACAAACATTGATTGACGAGGCCTTGAACTGGCATCGGAGAACAATGTCCACTCGCCTACACACGACTCTAGATGAAATATTCAACCTATTCATCTCTCGCTATCGCGGGTCGACACCAAGACCTCTCTCCTTAGGTGAGCTCAGTGCAACAAAACAAAACCCAAGAGAATCCTTTGAGGATTTCATCGGTCGATTCTACGAGGCGGGGATGTAGGTCATAGAATGTCCACTTACGGACCCAGCCAAGATCTCCATAGTCTTAGAGAATGCCACTCCTGAATACAAGACCTTCTTCAGATAAGGTCTTATCCCTCACTCCTTCGACTCCATGATTGAGTGGGTGTCGTAACATGAAAGGGTCAGAGGGACACCCCTCAGCACCAAGCCTGAAAATAAACCGAGAACAAATTCCCAAAATAAGAATAAAAACAATAACAAGGGGAATGCTTCTAGTCAAGTTAATGAGATTGTCGTTAATGGATCGGCTCAAGGTTTAGGTACTCAACACAATAATCGGAACCAAAACCAAAGGGGTCAGCCTAGAGTCAACGCTCAAAATAATAACCAAAGCTGAGAGGATAGTTTCACTCTTCTCAAAGACCCATTAGAAAAGGTGCTGGAATTACTCTTAACTAAAAATATGGTTTATCTCCCACCACCATTTGAATCACCATTTCAAGTCAAGGATAAAAGCAAGCGGTGAAAATGGCATCAAAACCATGCTCATGATACCCAAAACTGCTTGTATTTGAAACGAGTGATTCAAGGGTTAATCAATCGGGGGGACATCTATGTTTCACCTAAAAATCAACATGTCGAAGAACCTAATCAAATGATGGGTATCTTCGCAAATCCTCTCCCAAAAATTATGGTCACAATGACTGAAAAGCCGGGAGCTCAAGACAACTCGAAGAAGAATGTCATCATTCACATGATTGAGTGTGGAGATGAAGAAGATGATCCCAATCAATTCATATTTGCATGTGATCATTGGTTAGGTGCCTCTATCTCCCCCTCCAAATCTCTAGAGGATCGAGCGGCAAACGTATCGGGTTTTAGGGGAGACCTGGGACGTTTGTGAGATCGCTCTCTCGGGAACCTCGTTCAAAAACAGGGGTAGGTGTTACCAACCGGTGAGAGAGGACTTTAAAGGTGGGTTTGGGACTTGCTCGGGACTGACTTGTGTGGGTGCCCTCTTGGATAATGAAGAAAGACCCCCAGTAATGAAATTGGTTCGAAATCACCTCCCTTGGCTTGTATTCTTCTTATTTTATGCTTTCCTACAATCACACACATATGTGACAAAGGTTATGGGACAGGTGGGTCAGACCTCACCCTTTTCATCTTTGATGATCATACGCAAGCATACGTATTCAAAAAGAAGAAAGAAAGACAGAGGGAGAGAGGAATTCAGAGCAGTGACTAGGTAGGTGGATAATTGGTGTAACGTGGTAGCGGAATGGGCTCGGTACATGAGACCGACTCAACCGACTCACGGGATTGCTACTCGATGCTATTGCCAATATCGACTAGCTAAGCACGATGGTCAGTCTGTCTTGACAGTAAGGTGAGCAAAGTAAACCTGACACAACAACATTACGGGTAGACGACAGAACTGCCATGATATGCTAACCTCAATCCCCCTTGGTCGAATGATAGAGTAGTAGAGGAATGGTTAAAGAGAAGAAGGGAATGGATAGAAGGAGAGAGAAGAAGGAAGAGAGGAGGAAGAAGAAAGAAGAGGCGATGCAGTCGGCGCTAGACATTATCGACTGTTTTAAGAGATGGGAGAGAAAGAAAGCAGTCGGCGCTAAGCTTCCTTGACGATATCAGATGAGAAGAGAGGAAGAGAACTAATTGGTGCTAAGTCTCGCCAACTGACAGAAGAAGAGAAGGAAAACAAGCCGGTGCTAGGTCTTGCCGACTGACAAAAGTGGAAAGAGAAGACCAACCGACGTCGAGTCTTGCCGACTGATAACAGAAGAAAGAGAAGACCAATCGATGCGAGGCCTTGCTGACCGATAGAAGAAGAGAGAGATGACCAACCAGTGCTAGGTGTCTCCGACTGATAGAAGCAGAGAGAGAAGACCAACTGGTGCTAGGTCTCGCCGACTGATAGAAGCAAAGATAGAAGACCAATAGAAGCTAGGCCTCGCCAGTTGACAAAAGAAGATGGAAAAGATGAACCGACATTAGGCCTCGCCAGTTGACTGAAGATAGAGAAGACCAACCGGTACTAGATCTCACCAGTTGACAAAAGAAGATAGAGAAGACCAACCGACGCCAGGTCTTAACAGTTTACAAAAGAATATAGAGAAGACCAACCGACGTTAGGTCTTGCCATTTGATAGAAGAAGATAGAGAAGATCAATCGGCGTTAGGTCTCGCCAGTTAATAGAAGAAGATAGAGAGAGAGAACGAGAGAGAAGAGAGAGAGGAGAGAAAAAGAGAAAAAGAAAGAAAGAGAAGAGAGAGAAAGAGAGAAGAGAGAGGAAGATAGAAGAGAAAAAGAATGAAGAGAGAGAAGGGAGAGAAACAGAGAGAAGAGAGAGAAAGAGAGAGGAGAGAGAAAGAGAGAAGAGAGATGAGAGAGAAAGAAGATGAAAAGAGAAGAAGAGAAAGAGAGATGAGAGAGAAAAAAGAGAGAGAGAAGAGAGAAGAGAGAGAAAGAGAAGAGAGAGAAGAGAGAAAGAGAGAAGAGAGAGGAAGAGAGAGAATATAGAGAAAGTTATCTACCTAAAGGGTACCAGCCCTTTACTTCTCTCTCCTCTCTCTCTCTCTCCAAGACATCCTCACAGTCTCAAGCAATGAATCAAAATTTTATTGAATCCTTAAAGATGAATCGAGTGTTGAGAGTCCTTTTTTGCCTCTTTTTTTAATAATGAGGCGGTGCCTGTTTATATAGACTTGTGCCCAAACATGGGTAGATTGAACAAAATTAGACCTAATTGCTAAAAATTAAGATTTAATTGAATTAAAAGAATTTTAAAAATGGATGCAAAAGGACTGTTTTGCCCATGCTTAATAATGTGTGGAATTTCAAAATAATCCCTACTGCTACCCGAGATCTTGCGTGATCTTTCATGGCTAACTCGAGGGTGTTTTGATCTCTGTTTAATCGAAAGATTATTGTTTTCTTGTAGGGCTCGGCATGGCATCGTTTTGATACCAACTTCGAGCCATGAATCATGTTTTTGAGCTATGATAACGAGACTTGAAATTTGTTTGAATCTTGAAAACTTTGGATGGATAGGGAGGTTTTTCCTTAATTTTTTTCTATGATTTCCTTATCGTAGTGCACTGAGCAGGCTGTCACGATTGTGTGGCAACAAACGGAATGTGATTTGGAGCCCAAACGAAGATTTCATAACTTTTGAGTTTTGGCAAGAATTTGAAATCCGGCGACCAAAATTTCAGTTATTTCGTTGGCTTCGTGCATTAAATCTGACCGTCCATCATGTACAGGGTTCAGACCAATGATAACCCTGGACCTTATGCACACAATGGAATTAATTTTGTGTTGATTTGTTTCGCGAGCGTCATGATTTGTTCCATCGAGCGAGGCATATCACTGCTGAATTTTTTGTAATTTCTTCATGGATTGGCAACTTCTCTCTAGCTTTTCTCCCTCCTCGAACATCGTCTCAGGGCATGCCACATATCGAATTGTTCGTCTTGATGAGATGAATACGCTCGCCAAATTTTGGAGTGATCTGACTTAGAACGAGTGACTTATGGGCCTTGAAAGTGACTGCCCATGACTATAAAATAGTCACCTTTATCGGTATTTTGGTGCAGCGATGCCACACGAGAATAGTGCATGGCCTCTCCTATTTCAATGTTTGGCTTATATCTTTGTTTTATAGTATTCAATTAAGCCGAAACTTGGCCCATAGGGGTTTTCACCCTTGCCAGATCGAATGGCGGTGTTCCCACAGTGATTTGAGACACCAAAAATATAGTTTCAGTTGTAGGGTCCGTTTCAAGGTGCTAGAAGCCATTTTTTCGAAAACTGTTCTGTTGTGTTCACTGCCTTAGACATGTCGGAATGCGACAAAACTTGACAGGTGGTCTTTTGAACTGCTGATAACGATCTTGACCAATTATGGTGCCATTATGAGACTATCAAGAATTTTCACTGTTTTATAGGCTTTATTGACCTGCTTCTTACCAGGGACCAAGGTGCTGAAAAATACTTTCAAACAGCTTGCCCCACCGAATGTTGTGCTTCAAGAGAAGTGAGAAGGACAATCATTTGAAAAGTTTCCTTCGGCTTTTACTTTTTTCCTTCCTAACCACAGGACCACGTGAACGCCGAGGAGATTCACGTAATGGTGTAACTAGGCTGCGCAGACATAGGGATGCATTGTTCGTGGGTCTGTCAATGGGGACTTTAGGGGGAGAAGAGAATTTTTTAAGGGATCTTGTCGAATTCCTCAGCTTCATGTGGATTGTTTGTGATTCTGAATTTGAGGATTTTGTACAGACCTCGTCAGTCAGAATCAAGCCCATCTGGCAATTGAGTGCCATGTCGAAGGGCATTCTTCCCATTTGGTCTAGGTTTGCTTGCATCCTCTGGTGTTGAGCAGCGTTTTGAAGATGAATGGTGTGCAGAAGGCCTTGCATCGATGTCGTCTGCTTTACGAATTAGTCGTTCTTTGGTAAGTAGGGTACCTCAGTTTGTCGAGGTGATCAGCTCTGGGTACAACCACCCCTACCCATTGCTGTGCAGTTAGGACAATCACCCCGATTGTCAGTCCAAAGTCTAGCTGACCTATTATTCCTTGGCGAGTAGGGAACCTCAGTTTGTTGAGGTGACCAGCTCTAGGTACAACCACCCCTTCCCACTGCTGTCTTGGCGAGTCTTCTGTCTTTCAAGTCCTTTTTGCAACTGGACTCAGACTGTTGGAATCTTTTCCTTGAAGCTCATATTTTTAGATCCTTGGTTTTATGCCACCAGGGATTTTCTTCCTTTGAGTAAGGGTTCAAGTTGCCTGTTCAGATGAGTGTGACATCAACCTATTCATTGGTCCAAGTGTCCTTTGAGGATTTTCGCTTAAACTTGGGAAGCGGCGTTGTGGAGACGGTTTTCACCAACTTATTTTTTTGTTTAGGGCTCTTTTACCCATGACCTCTCGGCCGCGTCCACCCTTTTTGTCCATTTTTACTCACGATGCCCTTTTGGGTTTTCACCGTGCCCAGTTTTTATTCACGAAACTCTATTACTCATGGTTTTGTGACCATGCCCGTCCGTCATTTTTACTCATAGCGTTCCCTTGTTCAGGTGTACACCATGCTTGTTATTCCTTCATTTATTTTTGTGAGGGTGTGTTTAAGGTCATGCCTTCAGGACCTGTGTGAAATAGTTTAACATCATGCATCCTGGACGTAGACTATGGTTTAAGGTTGTACAGCTGGACAGTAATGGTGATGGATGACAGTCTATGAAGGCCATGGAGTGAGTATGGTGGCACTATGGCTCACTTGGGGAGATGGCTCGAGGCTACCTATGAGAGATGGACGATGTATGAAATGTAAGTGGATGATGGTGACCCACTAACTTACGACGAGTATGGATGGCGGGATGGCTCACTGTTTTGTGAGAATGGGTGGGACTCACTGGGGAATGATGTATGATGATGAAAGGAATGAACTCACTGGGGAGGTAAAAAAGGTGGTGCGCGCACACTAACAAATAGTTTAGAGAAAGCGTGAGTGAAAGTGCGTGAAGAGGTGTGTGCGCGTATGTGGTGGCGAGTTTACGGTCATGCCTCCGGGACCTGCGCGAAGTAGTTTATTATCATACCAGCAGGACATGTATTATGGTTTAAGGTCATACAGCTGGACCGTGGTTGTACAGTTGAAAGTCGTACAACTAGGACCATGTAGTTTAAGGTCATGCAATTAGACCTCCGCTACAGTTTAAGGTCATATAGTTCGGACCATGTTGCTAAGCCTTTGACCAACTTGCAGTTGGGACGTGTACTATGGTTTAAGGTCATACAATTGGACTATGGTTATACATTTTAATGTCATACAACTAGGACCATGCAGTTTAAGGTTGTGCAACTAGACCTTCACTACAGTTTAAGGTCATATAGTTCGGACCACGGTGCTGAGCAGTTTAGGGTCATGCAGTAGGGACCGAGGTTGAGTAGTTTGGGGTCATGCAGTATGGATCAAGGTTTAGCAGTTTTGGGTCATGCAGTATGGACCGAGGCTGTGCAGTTTAGGGTTATGCAGTATGGACCGAGGCTGAGCAGTTTAAGGTCATGTAGTATGAACCGAGGCTGAGCAGTTTAGGGTCATGCATTATGGACCGTAGTTACAGTTTAAGGTCATATAGTTTGGACCATGGAGTTTAAGGTCGTGCATCTAAACTAAGGCTGAGCAGTTTAGGGTCATGCAGTATGGATTGAGGCTGACCAGTTTAGGGTCATACAATATGGATCGAGGCTGAGCAGTTTAGGGTCGTACATCTAGACTATAGCTACAGTTTAAGGTCATATAGTTTGGACCATGGAGTTTAGGGTCATGCATCTAGACCATTGTTTAGGTCGCCATGTACGTGGAGCTTCATAGGGAATAGGTTTTTGGATGGTAATTCGACTCCCTGGGGATAATGGCTAAGACTATTCACTAACTGAGGGCTCAGAAGAAAATGGTGGCCTGATGAAGGATGACCAGCAGAAGTGGACCTCACTATGGTTTTAAAAGGAGTAAGCGTACTCTCTGGGTGAAAGACGAGTTTCTATAACAGGTAACCCGACTCCCTGGAGGTAAGGTGGCTTATTGTGAAGCTGACCCACTAAGGATTGGGGAAGTAAGAATGACCTCAACTTCATTGGGGATGATGGGCTGTAGTATGGGTGTGACTCCTAGTGGGGGATGAGGGACAACTCCTGACTCCATTGGGAAAATCATAGTTTAGGTGCAACAGCTTGCGTGCAAGTCCACTAGGGATGACACATCGTGGATTGGGTACACAACTCCACTAGAGATTATGGTAGGGCATACACTGCTTGAAATATGGCCGTTGTCATGTGTAGCGCTGATGGTTTATTGCAAATATTCAATAGGCGCTGAGTTCTCACAACAGAACCAGCGCTGTTCAGCTGGTGTTGTGAATGACCCGTGGTATTATCTAAAGACAACCGGTGCTGAGTTAACCGACCCTAGTTTCGTTTTGGAGACATACTCGGTGCTAAGTCAACCGGCGCTGAGGTTGTATTTGGAAACACACTCAGTGCCAAGTCAACTGACGCTAAGGTTGTGTTTGGAAACTCACTCGGTGCTGGGAATGGATTGAAATTCACCTGGTGCTGCATCAACTGGCGCTGAGGATAGATCGATGAGAATTACCTCAGCCTTGTGCCGAAGCCCGCCCCTGCTCATTGTCGCTTGGCTTTCCTTGGATGCAACTGGTATTTTGAGTTTGTGAAGGGCTTTTGACGGCATCGTAGTGTATATAAGGGGGTAAAATCCCGTTTTCCTTTATTTTTCACCAAGGGTAAAAACTTAAACGCAAGTTTTCTTTAACCGTGAGGAAAGAATGCTCGGTTGAAGTTTTCAACGAGCAGTGAGGATTTAGCAATAGTCTCTACAGGGAAGGTTCTTCGGCTGGCAGCAGGATTTCGATAAGGGTTTTGCAGAGAAAACCTTCAGCGTGCAGACTTTGCCCCGAATTTGGTGAAGCTGCAGAAAGAGTAGTAGGGAAAGGAGAATGCTCCGGGAATTTTTCTGCAAAAGGGAAGGAATTTTGGCTACAAATTTCCTTTATGGTAGGGATTTTTAGGGGGTTTTTTAGTGGTTGTGGAAGTTTTTTGACATTGCTCGTGGTGTTGCAGAAGTTTTCAGTCACTTTCAAGAGTTTTACCGAGGTTATCTCCACTTTTCGACACTGTTAGTGGTGTTGCAGAGGTTTTCTGGTGAGGTTCTAATGAAGTTCAGGCCAAAAATATAGGAATGAAAGTTTTTCCCGTGAGTTTCTGACCTTGTGGGAGCAATTCCGGTGGAAGGCGGACGGTTGCAGGAGGCGAGCCATACGACTACAGGACGTGAAACTTCGTGGGGAAGGCGCACGATTACTGAAGACGATCCTTGGAAAGTGTACGATTATCAGTCTCTCGTGTGTGAGACAGTGCCGAAGGCCGTGGCGACGGTTGTCAGTAGGTGCAACTGGATTCGAGGTGTCACGACTAGGATTCGTGGCATGTGTTAGGGATTTGCTCTCAGCCAGCGCTGGCCTTTGAAAAACTCAATCGGCGCTGGGGTGTTGGCAATCTGAACTGGCGCTGAGTGCTGAAAGACTCAACCGACGCTAGTTGTTCGCGCTCAACTGAGACTAGGCATTGAGAAGTTCGACCAGCACTGAAAGTTTGATCGGCACTGAGTGTTCAACAAACTCACCCGACGCTAATCATTAACACGTAATCAGCGTTGGGTATTGAGGAGCTCACCAAGCGCTGAGCATTGAGGGGCTCACCTGGCACTGAGCGTTTGAGAGGCTCAACCTGCACTGAGTGTTGGACAGACTCAACCGGGGTTGTTCCAGTGCCTCAGAAACTTTTTAGGAGTGGACCACTAAGTCCTTTGTAATGATTGGTTCTTCTTACCAAATCCCCGATGTGAAGAGGCTCCCAAGGGAAGGGGAAATCGGCGCCTGTGACTTTATGGGTGAAGTTTTATCAAGGGGCGTACCCATTTGGCTGACCCAGCCAGCGTGTGAACTAGAATGGCCCCTTAGTGTTGCACTCATTTTTTACCCTGTATTCTTCGAAGTGAGGGAGGGCAATGATGGTAACGTCTGCATTGAAGAAGGGATGGCACTTCTTCATTGTATGCAAAGGAAAATAGCTTCTGGGGAGAACTTGCCCACCTTGGGGAAGTGAATGCTCCAAGTGAAGGGATTACTTAGGTGGTCAGCAAAAGGCCCCCAGATTCAGGGAGAGCACCAATATCTGATGGGATACGCTTCCTAGACTGCCAAGGTATTCGCTTCATATGTAAAGCGTTATTGAGCGTGCTTCGCTAATAGCAAAGGTCCAATGTTAGGGTAGCTACTACGACCGTTGCTCTAATACAATAAAGGTATTGCTGGAGACATGGAGCCATGTGAGCAATACTTTGCTTCTTGGTCATGGCGAAGCGGGAATCTCTTTACTGAATCTTCACTTTATTGGAGGTCTCCCGATGCCCGGGGCCATGTATGACGAGTTTGTGCCCACAAACTCAGTCATCTTCGGTATTGTTAACTTGGGAGATGAAGAGCTGTCGACCAGTCTTCCAAAGATCTTTGAGGCCAACCAGTCTATTCTCGGCCACTCTAATGGCAAGGTCACCTTTATAGAATGGGTGAAATTCTTTTATGGGGATTATCTTGAGGGCGGCTAGGTTACTCCGAAGGGAAAAGGGAAGGCATCTGCAAAAGAGACACCTCCCATATATCAACTCGAGATTAGCAATGACCATGTCTTCTTGGCTGCCTGCCTGGCCTTATTCTTATGCAAATTCGTGTTCCTTGGCTGGTGGGAATACATTTGTCCAGGGGTATTGTACGTGACCTGTGACATGGCCAGAGGGCGTGAGTATGCCCTTGCTCACCCAGTCCTGTGCAACATATACCTTGGCTTGGGGGCCATCTCCAGAGGAAAATCCTATAAAGGCAAAGAGGGAGGGAACGACATCGTAGGAGGAGAAGCTTTTCTTGGAGATTTTAAAACTTCATTCCCTGTGCATTACATGTACGTGTGGCTAGGGGGTTATTTCCTTGATACTTATGTCGAGCATCAGTGCTCAGGAAATAAATTGTGGCCCTTCTAGATGAGGATTATGAACCAAAGGGCTATCTTCCATACCCCAGGGGAGGCTCGGGGTCTGTTCGGGAATGATTCTTTGAACATGAGGAGAGAACTCATGTTCATGTTGAGCATCAGAGGGGGAGTCTTACCTTATTGGACTCCACACAGTGCCTGGCTGGAGTGGTATTTCCTCCACCGCTACGCCCATCAGCATGGCCTTGACCAAGGCTGCCCCTTCTCGGTATTCTTCGAGAAGCACCGGAGTATGGTTTATAAGGGGAGGGCGGAAGTGTTTTGAACTTTTCGAGAGTGTTGGCTGCCGGAGCATATATGGACTGCTTGGTCCATGTGTCTTGAAATGACAGAGACCAGCAAATAAGTGCTGCCTCACTTTGGTAGAAGAGTTCGAACAACCAGGGCATACGTGAACTGGTGGAGAGTCACCAATAAGGGCTATTGGGATAGGGATCACCCTTGGAAAGGGGTGAATGGTAACTGACACTAGAACACCCGGCAAAGGAGGCTGACAGTTGCTCCTACTCCTGACACAGTGTTTGCCTTGGATTATCCTTATAACTGGCGGGCTTTGGGGCTTTCGAGCGAGATAGCTACTGATGAGGCCTCACCAGAGTTCCGTACAATGAAAACGATGACTGGGAGTGTCTTCGAAAATCTTAGCTCAATCTTCGAATGGGATGAGGGGTGACAAGTCCCTGGTTATGAGAAGCATCCACCATAGGACTTGAACGTCCTAATCAGGAGCAGTCCTCAAAGCAAATTGGCTGGAAGGCCTTCTCAGGGAGGTGGATCTGAGGCGGCAGCTTCTACTCTAGGAGGGGGAAAGAAAAGAAAGCGCCCGACTGCTGCGGATACCCTTGCAGTGTCTTCAGCTAGTGGGGGTATTCGAAGGTGGAAGAGCGACAAGCTTCCTGTGATGTTCGAAACAGGAGGTACACCTTCCTCTTCTGATCTTTTAAGAATTCTTCTAGTATTACCCTTTGTTCTTTTTGAACCATCTTCTGTTTCTTACTAAAATGTTTTCTCTTTCTTCAAAAACTGAGGCCGATGACTCTAACATTTCTGAGCCTATTGATGTTGCTTCTGATCAGGAGGGGACGTCGGATCTTAGGGAGACACCCTTAAGTCCAGGGGTAGTTCATGAGTCTGAGGCGGCTCCGATGGAGACTGAAGAGGATGAGAGCCCTGAAGGAACTGCTCCAGATAGGGGGTCTGTTGTCGATGTGGCCTCCATGCATGAGGAGTTTAGTGCGCCGACCGAGGCATGGGCTATGGCTTGAGGAGAAGAGCCCGAAGTTGATGACGTGCCCAAGCACCAAGAGATTGTTGCTCTCATGGTCCCGAGTTATGAAAATGGGGGAACTAAGCTCTTTGTGGTCGAGGTTCTAGCTGTTGAAGGCGAGGGCCAAATGGAGGAAGCCATTGCTAGAGATGAGTCAGCTGAGGAAAGCCAAAGAGAAGAGGCAATTCCTGTACTTAATGATGCGGAGGTGATAGTTCAGGAGGGTGAAGAGCAAGGGGAACAGGCTCCTTTACAGCCTGTTGAGACAGTAGCAGAGGTTCCCATAAGAGAGGGTCAAGACGACGAGGTTGACATCGAAGAGCCCGTGTAGATTAAGGCCGGGACCGCTTATGAGCCTGAAGGGAAAGAAGCTCTAGGGTTTGCCCTTGTTTCAGAGGAGCTAGTGGCTCAGACAATTATCGCTTCAACAAGACCGATTCTTGAGGTCGAGGTGTCCTCCGCAGTGGTGGCCTTAGTAGCTTCATCCCAGCCTGTTTTTGGTGGTGTTTCCAGCATGATTGAAGGCATGTTTAGAGCAGGCCTTCAGGGCTTGAGGGAGCTGCCTTTCGATGAGATGGGAGAATGTTTGGCTCGGCTGAGAGAGTTCATCGCAACTTCTGCAGTCGCGACGGTGCTAGAGGTGCTTTCCCATTTCGATGCAACTCTAAACAAGTTGGAGAACTGGCTGTTGGGACGACTGCATCATGAGGAAGAAACCAGAAGGGTAGATTCCTTGGAAGGGTTGATTTTACGCAGTCGTGAGAAGATAGATGCTTATATTGAGAAGAAAGTCTAGATAACTGGGCACCGCAGGACCTCATGAGAGAGGCACAAGGAAGCTTCAAGAAAATGATCTAAGTCAGGGAGGCAATGCGAATACTGAAATAAGAATTCACGGGCCTCGAGACGGAGATGGTTCAAAGGAAGGCCATGGAGGCCTCTTTGGTTGCAGATTTGTCTGAGCTCGATGACACAATTGAGTTGGAAACTATGGTGATGACAGAGGCGACTCAATCAGTGGCGGAGCTGAAGGCATGTGTTCAAGGCACCGAGACTTCTCCTATAGTGCGCAGCGCAGAGATCAACAAGATGATTGATCGTTTCTGAGCATGTCATTCCCCCTTTTTTTAGTACTTGTAAAAGTTTTGACTGATGAATAAAACACTTGTCTTTTTAATGGACTTTATTGCATAATTTCATTCTCTCTTTACTTTTGCTACACTTCATGTGATTCTTCTGAATGCCTCTCCATACTTTTCATTATCCAGAGAGACTAATAGCCTTGGCCTTGTCTAGCCGCATGGTGGGTTGCCACAGCTTGGATAGCTTTGAAATAGGGAGTAGTTACTTTATGTCCTTTCAATTTCTGAATGGCCAAAGGCTCATAGTTCATCTTCCTCATGATTTGGTGAGCCTGGTTGCTATAAACAGTCCAATCAAGAGGGACCTCGGCCTTTGTTGGTGGTGTGTTTATTTCAAGATCATGATAGCTTTTAGTCTCTGGCACAAACTCTTTGAGATTCTCTGAGGCAGTATCCATGACCTTCAATTGACTCTAAAGACTGCAGACTTTGGTCCTCAAGTCTGCTAGAGGATCCTTCCCTTGAGAGGGGGGAAGTTGTCCTTCGCCGAACTTCTCTCCCGAGAGGTCGAAGAAAAGTAAAACTTTTAACTGGATAACGGTTTGAGGAACATCCTTTATACTTCTAGCAACAGGACATTGAAAAATTTTCGTGGCGGTTGTTGCACTGCTTCGACTTTCAATAGTGCAATGGGGATATGTAGGAATTTCTAATGGTCTGGCGTATAGGTGATCCTTGGAGCCGAGAATTCTAGCCCCATGGCTTGCTCGATCTTAGAAATGACTTTTGGTTCATTTTCCGGCCAAGGTGGCTCAGAACTGGGGGCAGAAGGTGAAGACCCTTTTTCAAACGAAGAGGGAGTTTCTTGAGGGATGATGGTTGGGATGTTGGAATGAAGAGTAGTTAGGGGTAAAATTCTGCCCTGCCTTTCTTCTTCCTTGAACATGTTCACTAACGTCCTTGCAACATCCTCAACATCTTCATGAGAGTATGACACAGTCTTGCTTGTAGACTCATGACCTTCATCACTCGGCTTTTGAGGCGACGCCAGATCTATGAAATAATATTTAGCGTCGGCGTAGTGAATTTCGGCCACAAGAAACAGTCTTTTGTCAGCATAGACCGTATGTTGCCTCCCATCTTGGCGATGTTTGAAGCACTGATGCAACATTGATGGAACTACCGCCTGGTCATGGAGCCATGGCCGACTGAGGAAGATATTGTAAGAAGTGTCGATGTCAATTAAATGAAACTAGGCGTAATCGTTCAGCTCACCGATCTTAAAACGTAGGCGTACTATGCCAGCCAACTTCTCCCCTGATTGGTTGAACCCTTGAACTGTGACATGGGTCAGGGTAAGATCTTCAAACCCTAACCCTAATCGAGTAACGATCCTTCTTGGAATAAGGTTGACTACTGATCCTCCATCTAACATGATTCGGTTGATGGGACATGCATGTAATTCACCAGCAATAATGAGAGGGCGATTATGAAACTTTTCCCTTAATTACAGATCATCTCTGAAAAGGTGATTAGCATACATCCTTGTAGAATTGTCGAGTCTACCTCGATAGGTTCTACTTCGGTCTCGTACTTTTCTAGGTCAGAGAGAGCATGAACGAAATCCATTCAGTAATCCTTCGAGATAATGAGGGCATCTTAGATACTGAGAAGGGCTGGAAGCTGCCGCTGATGCCCTATCACATCATATTTCACCTTTTCTTGATCAAGGCCTTGTGTTCCTGATCCTGCCACTGATTTGGTGGGTATATTGGGTTGAGGAGCATGTTTGGGTAAAGAGGGTTTATTTTGGCTAGCTAGCTGGCTGACTTGATTGCACAACAAGCTTGGTTTGAGTGGTGGAAGTTTGAGGTTTTGAAAGGGTTGAGTGCATGAGATAAAAGGGGTCTCAAGAAATTGGAGAATAGGAGGATTCTTTAAGGTATTGGGATTGGGAAGAAGCCCAAGGGCAGTGGCGGACTGGGGAAGTTCAAGGTGCCTGACTTCTGCAGTGGAGGCAGCAGTGTTCTCCTTGATCTGTGATTTATCTGCCTCGTGTTGGGTATTGCTTCTGAAATTTGCACCATGTGGCAAGCTCCCTGAGAATAGAAGCTTTGCCCTCTTGACTCTATCAATCTCTGCTCGAATTCGGGCTCAGGGGTCCACTGGGGTTTCTTTGGCATCAACTTCTTGCGCTTCTTTGATGAAGGTGGTTCTACCTTGGCTTTAGCTGCCAGGGCATCGACAACTGTTAAGAATCCTGCTACCTGTGTCAGGGTCTCTCTCAATTGCTTCCACTGCCTCCCTATTGATTCCTTCGAATTCCTGATTGAGACCCTCGAAGTCTAGGAACATCAAGGTCATACCTAAAGAAGACATAGGAGAAAGAGAAAGAGAAGCAGGAGAAATAGAAGGGTTAGAAAGTGGGAGACTTTTAAGTCCCCTCATAAGACCGATATGGGCAGCTTTTTACGTCATCATCAGAATTGGACGGGTGCAGGGGACCTTTTAGATCTTTCCCTTGCTTAGACCATTGGAGAGTGCTTTTAACGTCGTCACCCTCATTGGATGTGCGCAGGGTGGAAGATTACACGGGGATGTCTTCTTAACAGGATGAAGAAGGAAAAAGGATCGTGCCAGGGATGAAGTCCAGCAAAGTTGGCAACGGAGGAAGGGGCTTGAGAAATTTCTGCTCAACTGTGGGTTGAGCGGTCTTGTTTCTTCTGCGAGCAGCCCTTGGTACCCGTCTCTTTCTAGTTTTCTGAAGTGATGTCTGAATCGTCTTGCTGGGGTGGAAAACCATTGTAGCTTGGCTAATCGCTTCTCGTCTTAAGGACTTGAGTCTGCTTCGGCCATGGTAGATCATCCATGGCTGAGAAGTCGAGGGTTCTGCAGAGTCTGAGTCATTGATTGGAAGGTTATGCCTTGTGAGATCTTCTTGCCTCGATGAGGAAGTGATTTGGGGATCATTTATGGGGAATATATTAAGGAAAGTTGTGCATTCTGACAAATAATGACCTCTTATCTGATGGAATGGGCATCAACGATCTTCAGTCCCCTTAGCACGGTGGCGGGGTTGCCTTGCCTGCTTTAGTGTGATTATGCCTTCCTGAAGCACTATAATGAAGAGGGTGTAGAGGATACCCGACATTTCGTTCTGCTCTTGAAATCTTCAAGATTTATCTGACCTTTCAAAATCAGGGCCTCAATGATATCCTTCAACGTGTAGCAGTCATCTGTGGGATGATTGATCCTTCGATGGTAGGCACAATAATTTGCTTGAGTGTTAAGGCCAGATTGCTCAAGGAACCTGGTTTCTAGAAGCTAGATCATATTTCGCTCTAATAGTAATTGGAACAATGCGGGGACCCATTCCTTCTCGAAGGGATAGACCTTATTCCTATGCATGGTGAAATAATCACTCTGATCAAAGTTGGCTGGTGGAGGTACCCGATTGTACGACTGTTGCTGCTTACCAGCCTAGGGTGTAACCTTCGCCATGCTTACCTCTTTAGATAGGTCTAAAGTTTGGGAGGGAGCCTTCTTTGAATCAGTGACCATAACTGCTGCACTAATTACTCCTTTTTGTTGGCTGCCCCATGTGTTATTCCGAGAGCCACCATTGCCCTGGTTGTTCATTGAACTTGTAGGTGGTTGTCGTGCCCCATCATGATGGCATGAAAAACCTTCTTTGCGAACTGATTTAGAGATCAACTCTGACATGGAGGTCGGATTAGAGGCCTCGACAGGTAGAGCGATTTCAGGATGCATGTTTCTCACGCAAGTTTGCACTCCTTCCTTCTCGAGCATAGGATTAGGATGGAGGGAAGCCAAGCTTCTCCATCTTGATATGAACTGATCTACGGGCTCCTCAGGGTCTTGAGTCAAGGTGAGAAGATCGTTGGTTTGAACTTCTCTCTCGACCTGATAGAAGCGTTGATAGAACAGTTTCTCCATCTCCTCCCATGTATGTACCGAGTTTGGAGGAAGTCGGGCATACTATTGGAATGTTGGGCCATCAAGGGTCTCAACAAACTGGCAGAGAAGAAGTCTTTCGTTAGCTGCTGTTTCCCGACATGCTGCCTGGAAGTGGGTGATAAGCTGGTTTGAGGAGGTGGTTCCGCTGAATAGAGGAAACTTCCCTTTCTTATAGTCTGAGGGGAACGAGACTCGATCAATATAGGAAGGATATGGTCTTTGATAAGGCGTCGCACCCTATATGCCCGAAATTTGTCTGTTCTTTAGGCTATGGGTTACCATAGCATCAATATCTAATTGAGAGACCGGATGAGGGATAAAATTGTCCTGTGAGGTAGATGGAGGAGGCTGCCATGGAGGTACACCATCAGAGTGATGGGAATTGACCTCATGGTTAGCCGACTGGTGTGCCACATCAATACGATCGATCTTCTCCATCATCGCGTTCACCATGTCCTCAAACTTGTTCGTCCGATCCTCCCGGGCATCGCTGGGCTCGCTTTCGACCATTATGCTGACTGTTTCATTACGGGGGTCGACGTTAGTGGCAACAGAGGGTTTGCAAGCTTGACGAGTCGTACATGGTAGGTCAGTCAGTAAGGGGTCAGCATGCCCTGACTGAACTTGACTTTTGTAAGTAGATCGCGTTTGAACCGGTTGTCGACGGTCTTAGGACTGTGGCTGAGGAGCCAGTTCATGACGATATTGGGATCGTGGCTGTTGAGTGGCTGGGTCTTCTTTTGCGACAATAACCACAGCACAGGGATCATTGAGATCTTCTTTAGGCTTCATCATCTGAAGGGGGTAGAAGGGATTCAGGTCATCAAAATTGGTTGTTTTGACTGCCTTGGTCACCTCCATAGTAGAAATTCACAGACCTGCATCACGTTTAGCCTTGAGGTTTTGATGGACCTCACTTCAAAACTACGATCTAGGTCGTGGCAGGTCAACTCTTCTCACAAAGGAGAGATATGTCTCTATCATGAGGGCCAGGAACTGGAGTCATCTTGGGCTAGGTAAGATGAAGGACTCGATCTTCTGTGAGATCCATGCCCCGAGCTCTCTTATGAGCTCTAGAGACATGACTAAAGTCTTGGGGCTGGTTCAGGATGGTATTCATGGGGAAAACCTTCGAGTACTAAGGCTGGAGGTGCTTGCTGGATGAAGGAGGAGCAGGGTCGACTCATGAGGAGGCCTGAGTCGAGGACGAGGGGATGTCTGAGATGGCGACTCATGTGCTCCCCTTGAAGAAGGATTATGGGAGACCTGAGGGTCAACTTGAGCTTGTGCAAGTGAATTGGCCTTAGGAGGCCGAGAACTACGAGCAGGTGCCTGTAAGAGAACAAGTACATTCCTGCCCCTTACAGGGTGCGCTTGTGTTTGCATAGGAGGAGGACAAGAAGGTCGTCTCCCGTGTACTTGGGTTGGAGCAATAACAGCGTTGCCTCGAGCAGTGAGATGCACATGAGTGCGTGCACAGAATCTGGCCTTTGAAGGTTCAATCTTGAACACGATCTCGAGGCAACAGGAGGGTTGCCCCGAGGTGTGACTCAAGTGGGTGACCCACGAGCCTTGTGGTGTGTGTGAGGCGTGGAGACCGTAGGGTTTCTACCTCGAAGTATTGAGCTCTAGGGATAGAGACCTATGGTAGAGAAATGTGGGGGGTAGCCTTATGACGACCCACGGAAGCAATGACAGCTCGCTTGCCCTTTGCAGAAAGGGACCGGGCAGCCTTCTGGCGTACCTCAGAGACACGACCGGCAAGTGACTTGGAAGTGGCTGGGTGCATGCTGTGTGAGGCAACATAAGTTCTGCCCATGCAAGGTGCCTTGGTGGAGTTTCCACCAGAGCGAAGAGATGGGGAGTGAGGGACCTTCAAGTCCCTCCTCACACCGGTCCAGGTTAATACCTGGGAGCTAGACAAGGGGTCTTTGCTCAAGAGGATGGTTGGGAACGAAGTCGAAGGACCTTGTTCCTTAAGGACCTTCTCGAATAAGGGGATAATAAAATCCCCAATCTGGATAACTGGGTTACAAAACCTAACAGCCATAAGTAAATGTGAAAAGAGAATGAAAGCAGATAAAGAAGAAACTAGTCAAACAAGAATGATCCCACTAAGGGATAGTAAGTCCCCAGTGGAGTCGCTAAGATGGTTAAGTGCCTCGATCTCACTCTTCGGATCCCAAGAGGATCAGGCGGTGTGCGTCTTGGGTTTTGGGGGAGACTCGGAATGTTTGTGAGATCGCTTTCTTGGGAACCTTGTTCGAAAACGGGGGCAGGTGTTACCAACAGGTGAGAGAGGAATTTAAAGGAAGGTTCGAGACTACCTTGGGCTGACTGGCACGAACGTCCTCTTAGATCACGAAGAAAGTCCCCCAGTAATGAAACTGGTTTGGAATCGCCTCCCTTGGCTCGTATTCTTCTTATTTTCTACTTTCTTGCAATCACACAAATGTATGGCAAAGGTTATGGGACAGGTGGGTCAGACCTCACCCTTTTCCTCTTTGATGATCATACACAAGCATGCATATTCAAAAAGAAGAAAGAAAGACAGGGGGAGAGAGGAATTTGACCAAGCGAGAAGATCAGAGCAGTGACTAGGCTGGTGGATAATTGACGTAATGTGGTAGCGAAATGGGCTCGATAACTGAGACCAGCTCACGAGATTACTAATAGACATTATTGTCAATATCGACTAGCTAAGAATGATGGTCCGTTTGTCGTGGAATTAAAGCGAACCTGACACAACAACATTACAGCTAGCCGACAAGACTGCCATGAGATGCTAACCTCAATCCCTCTTAGTCGAATGAAAGAGTAGTAGAGGAATGGTTAAAGAGAAAAAGGGAATAGACAAAAGGAGAGAGAAGAAGGAAGAGAGGAGGGAGAAGAAGGAAGAGGAGAAGCAGTCGGCGCTAGACATTGCCTACTGTTTCAGAAGATGGGAGAGAAAGGAAACAGTCAGTGCTAAGCTTCACCGAATGTGTCAGATGAGAAGACAGGAAGATAAACAACTGACGTTAAGTCTCGCTAATTGACAGAACAAGAGAGGGAAAACCAGCCGACGCTAGGTCTCACCGATCGACAGAAGAGAAAAGAGAAGACCAACTGACATCGAGTCTCGCTGACTGATAACAGAAGAAAGAGAAGACCAACTGGTGCTCGGCCTTGCCAATTGATAGAAGCAGAGAGAGAAGACAAACCAGCACTAGGTCTCACCGACTGATAGAAGCAGAGAGAGAAGGCTAACTAACGCTAGGTCTCGCCGACTGATAGAAGCAGAGAGAGAAGACCAACCAGCGCTAGACCTCACCAGTTGACAGAAGAATATGGAAAAGATCAACCTGTGCTAGGTCTCGTCAGTTAATAAAAGATAGAGAAGACCAACTGACGCTAGGTCTCGCCAGTTAACAGAAGAAGATAGAGAAGACCAACCGGTGTTAGATCTCGCCATTTGACAGAAGAAGATAGAGAAGACCAACAGACACTGTGTCTTGCCAGCTGACAGAAGAAGATAGGGAAGACCAACCGGCTCTAAGTCTCTCCAGTTGATAAAAGAAGATAGAGAGAGAAGAGTGAGAAAGAGAGAGAAAGAGAGAAGAGAGAGAAAGAGAGAAGAGGTAAAGAGAGAAGAGGGAAAAAGAGAGAGAAGAGAGAAAGAGAGGAGAGAGAGGAAGATAAAGAGATAAAGAGAGAGAAAGAGAAAGAAGAGAGTGAACAGAGCGAAGAGAGAGAAGAAGAAGAGAGAAGAGAGAAGAGAGAAGAGAGAGAAAGAGAGAAGAGAGATGAGAGAAGAGAGAGGAAGAGAGAGAAAGAGAGAAAGAGAGAAAGAGAGAAAGAGAGAAAGAGAGAAGAGAGAGAAAGAGAGAGAAGAGAGAGAGGAGAGGAGAGAGAAAGTTACCTACTCGAAGGGTATCGACCCTTTCCTTATCTCTCCTCTCTTTCTCTCTCCAAGACGTCCTCATAGGCTCAAGCACTAAATCTAAATTTTATTGAATCCTCAAAGAATGTATCGAGCGTTGAGAGTCATTTTTTGCCTCCTTTTTTTACAATGAGGTAGTGCCTCTTTATATAGACTTGTGGCCAAACGTGGGTGGATTGATAAAAACTAGACCTAATTGCTAAAAATTAAGATTTAATTGAATTAAAAGAAATTCTAAAAATAGGTACAAAAGGACTGTTTTTCCCCTGCTTAAGAATGCGCAGAATTTCAGAACAATCCTTGCTGCTGCTCGAGATCTTACGTGATCCTCCATGACTGACCCGAGGGTGTTCTAATGTCCGTTTAATCAAATGATTATCTTTTTCTTGTAGGGCTCAGCATGACGATCATTTTGATACCAACTTCGAGCCATGAATCCTGTTTTTGAGCCATGATCACAAGACTTGAAATTTGTTTGAATCTTGGAAACTTTGGATCGATAGTGAAGTCGTTCCTTAATGTTTTTATGTGATTTCTTCATCTTAGTGCACTGAGCATGCCGTCATGATCGCGTGACAGCCAACGGAATGTGATTTGGGGCCCGAACGAAGATTTCACAACTTTTAAGTTTTGGCCGGAATCTGGAATCTAGTGGCCGAAAATTCAGTTATTTCGTCGGATTCATACATGAAATCTGACCGTCCATCATGTATGGGGTTCTGACCAATGATAGCCCTAAACCTTACGCACACAATGAAATTGGTTTTGTTTTGATCCGTTGCATAAGGGTCATGATTTGGTCCTTCGAACGAGGCATGTTACTGTTGAATTTTCTATAATTTCTTCACTGATCAGTAACTTCTCTCTAACTTTTCTCTCTGCTCAGACATCGTCTCGAGGCATGCCAAATATCGAATTGTTCGCCTTGATGAGATGAATACGCTCACCAAATTTTGGAGCGATCTAACTTGGAACGAGTGAGTTACGGGCCTCGAAAGTTACTGCTTGTGAATGTAAACCAGTCACCTTTAATGGTGTTTTGGTCCAGCGAGGCCAAGTGAGAATAGTATGCGGCCTCTCATGCTTCAATGTTTGGCTCATATCTTTGTTCTGGAGTATCTGATTAAGCTGAAACTTGGCCAATAAAGGTTTTCAACTATACCGAATCTAATGATGGTGGTCCCATAGTGATTTGAGACACAGAAAATATAATTCTAGTTGTAGGGTCTGTTTCAGGGTGCTAGAGACCCTTTTCTGAAAACTGTTCTTTTGTGTTCACTACCTTAGACATGTTAGAATGCAATGAAACTTGGCAGGTGATCTTTTGAAGTGCTGATGACGATCTTGACCAATTATGGTGTCATTCTGAGATTGTCAAGAATTTTCACTATTTTGTAGGCTTTATTGACCTGCTTCGTACCAGGGACCATGGTGCTAAAAAATATGTTCAAAGAATCATCTCTTTCAAGAGTCTGTAGAAGATCTTTTGAGCCTTCTAAGAGGAAACTCTTCATCTCCAAACCTCGATAACCTTCCCAAATGGGATCGATATGATGAACATGACACACTAGAGATCGATATGGTCAGGATCAACGAAAAGGGACCATCTTCTAAACAAGGGGCCAACACCCCAAAGTCTCCCATTACTCTTGCTAAGGCTGACCCTATTGAGCTTTAGGCTGATGAGGTTGATTCCCTTACTTGAAAAGGCCGAGTGTTCAAACCCATTCAATTGATGGCCGATACTCTCGATTAAAGAATGAGAAACACCTCAAAGCCAAACAACTAACATGGGTCACAGATCAAGAGCCGAATAAAGAAATTCAAGGATCCGCAACCACCTACGATCTATTGACTCATCTCAGGAAGAATCATGCTCAAATCTCCATCTTGGAGCTGCTTGTCGATTCACAAGCACACAGGGCCCAGATCGAAAAGGTCCTCATCAAGACACAACCCGAGCAACACATAGCCGGATGGGTTGTTCGAAATGATCAACCAATTGATGGAACCAATGCCAATCGTGTTCATGGACAATGACACCCTAGCCAGCTTCAACCGCTTTCATGTCCAACCTCTGCACATCATCATTTTCATGCAAGGATATGAGATACAAAGAGTGCTTGTTGATAATGGGGCATCCCTAAACATATGCCCTATGAAAACAATGAAGCAGATAGGCAAAAGCCTGAATGACTTCGAACCAAGCCAGCTAATTACCGCTACATACAATTGGACTAAGTGACAAGCTGAAGGCATACTGCCTCTCACACTCAAGATCAGCCCTACCGTCCAAGTGATAAAGTTTTATGTTTTTGACATAAAACCTTCATTCAACAAGTTGTTAGGAAGATCGTGGCTGCATGAAAACCTCGTGGTCACCTCTACATTCCATCAATGCCTCAAATTTTCAACAAAAAATGGCGTCGTGAAGGTATATGTTGAACCCCCTTTTCTCAATCCTAGTATACATAACGGGAAGCTAGTCGTAAGGGGTCAAGCTTTGAGAAATCTCGCTTCCTTTGAGAAAGTCGATTGTGCCACCTTACGCCTAGAGGCCGGCGGCCCTGTTCCTCAAATCTTGCAAACTTCCACATCGATACGGTTTCGAGTCCCTCAAGGCTTCTCTTCTCCCAAGGATTCCAACTAGGCCAAGGCTAGGGAAGTCAAGGACAAGGTGTAACATACGTAATTTCTGAATCATCCCAAGCCAAAACTGAAAACAGGGATCGAAGAGGACTCAGGTGTTCTCTCACCTTATTTAAAAGCCGGATGAAGCCTCAAGGTATCCGGGCTTTGTATATGGAGGCATTCAAAGCCTTGACCCTCTCAATACCCACCCTCAAAACAGCCAAACGTGATCCTTGATTTCCCAACCATCGGGATTTCTTCTTTCACATCACAGCACACACAAGAACTGGGATTTGAAGACCTTTTTGCAAACCTGGATTTGAAGGTATGCACAATTGGTTCTAACACAGCTAAGCATGCTCATCCCCCGATACAAACTCAAGAATGAAATTGGTCAATCAATCCTTTATCTCGAGAATCGCTGGAAGCATACCAGTGACACCTTCAAGTCCCGATACGAAAAAATAGATAGGCGCAGGGTGGCCATCTAACCACCTTGCGCACCCAGTCCCCAGCATATATCTCGCAAGTCTCATAAAGGGCACCTGTTGTGTTATTTCAAAAACCATTGAAAATTCAAAACATGATAAAATTAACAATAATGAAATTTTTTTTTCAAAAACGGCGAGGACTCAAGATAGCCCAATAACGGTGCACAATACCCAAGATGATGAATTGGATGACCAAGACGAAGATCAAGAGAGCCAAGAGTTTGAAGAAACCTCTCAACCTGAAGAACTCACTTTCCATGTTGAGCAATTCAAGAAGAGGTACGATAGTGACCCAACGACTATCATCGAAGAGACGATTGACATAAACCTAGGAACTGAGAAGGACCCAAGGTTAACCAAGATTGGAACCTCCCTATCCCCTGAGGTGTGAGAAAATATGATTTCCTTTCTCAAGAAATATCACGATGTCTTCGCCTGGTCATATGATGATATGCCAAGGTTAAATCCCACATTGGTGCAACATCATCTAATATTCAACGAAGGGGCGAAGTCTGTAAGGCAGAAACTCCGACGTCAAAAGACCCACCTTGAGCTCAAAATTAAGGAAGAAATCGACAAACTGCTCAAGGTGAAGTTCATTACCCCCTGTCGATTACTCAAAATGGTTGGCCAACATAGTGGTCATACCCAAGAAAGACAGGAGGATCTGAGTGTGTGTCGATTACTGAGACCTCAACAAGGCATGCCTAAAGCGCAATTTTCCATTACCAAACATAGATGCCTTCGTCGAAAATTTTATCATTCATGAATGGCTTCTCAAGCTAGAACCTCATCCTCATGGTAGAAGAAGACCAGACCAAGACTTCTTTCATAACGCAATCAGGAACTTATTGCTATTGTGTCATGCCCTTTGGCCTAAAAAATGTAGAGGCAACTTATTGTTTACGATGAAAATATGACAGATCTTCTAATGAAGATTTATCGGATTTTGACACCTTACAATTATGAAAATGAAGGAAATAAAGTGGTAAAGAAAGTGGGACAAATCGAATTCAGATCTGAGGCCAGATCTACTCAGAAACGAGCAGATCTACTCTTAGAACTGTGTCAGCACCAACATGATCCAAGGCATTATAAAATAAGATTTTTGAGGAAATGAACATATCAAAATAAGATGAAATTAATAAAGCAATAGAAGTAAAAGAGAAGGAAAAATGATACCGAACCGAGCCGGATGGCTTGGGACTCTCAAGCCTTCTAGGGCTCGCCTGTATCAGAATCGGTCCTCTTTTGCCTCTCTGATTCGGATGTCAACCAGCCAGCCTCTGGTGTAAAGGGTTTGATCTAGGGTTGTTGTGCCCTAGGTCTAGGTTTTCTCAGACTTAAGGGTTAGGGCTTCAGGATGCTAAGGTTTTTGATTTCTCTCACATTTTTTTATCTCTGTCCCTTGTCAAATGGCCACGAAAGGAGGCTTTATATGAGTCAAAATCCGCTGGGGAGGATATACTCATGTAAAAAATGCATCCCCATCCAAAAAAACATGTTTTGAGGGTCTCGGATTTGGGCGACATGGGCAGTGTCGCTCAAATCTGGGCGACACTTGGCATGTCACCCAATCTAGGTTGGGTCGCCCAACTCAAAAGTGGTCCAAATTATAATATTTTTTTCAGTGCGTTCCTCTGCCTTTTGTGAAGCTCTCAGAAAAAAATTGGGTCAAAACAGATTTGTTTTACTAATTTTAATGATTTTTTTGGTTTTGAGACATAGTGTAGCCTGTGTGAACTACAGATTTTGAGTTTACTAGGATAATGTAGTCCTAAGGGTTTAGAAAACCATCAAACTTGTCAGATTTAAAATGGGGTGTCTACAGTTGCCCCTCTTTGGCACTCCCTGTCCTTCAAGGGACAGGTGAGTGGCAAAGAAGTAGACACTTTGGCGTTCCCTGTCCTTAGAGGGGTGGGTGAACGTCAAAGACAAAACATACATTTTAAATTTCTTCCTGAGGTCACGTGGTCAGGGGGAACCCAACTATCCCTCCAAGTCATTGTGCTCACCGAGCTCACCCACCTAGGGAATTTTTCCTCCTAGGGTTTTCGGCATGAGATGTCGGTGAGTTACACAAGCTTGAAACTCGAGTTGCATTTTTTAGTCATGCTACTTAACTTCAGGGAGTTTTACAGTTTGAAAATTTTAACCCTGACATCTTCTTTGATCTCCTTAGGGTTTCCTAAGGCTGTCTATTGGAAAGGCTTTCTATTGGAAGAGACTTGTCTAGCCGAAACCGAAGAGAGAGACGAGGCAGCAGTGCGGTAATCACGGCAACACGGTAATCATCATATACAAGTGTCCAAGATCCTTTATTTTGAAAGTCGTTTTAGAAAATTTTAAATAAAACCCAGAGCAAGGACATGTTACTATTTTAACAAAGAAATTAAAGTTTTTGAAAATACAGATATACAGTGAAAGTTTTTTAAAAGGGATAGATATTTCGAGAAACAAAGATGGTTAGCAGTTTCAACTCCTGCAACGGTTAGCAGTTTCAACTCCTACAACCATAAAGCCCTCTAAGCAGTTTAACATCATGCAGTGATGGACCATACACCCAACCCTTTTACGTCAATATGGGGATAGACATAATACACTCGACCCTTTTATGTCAATATGGGGATAGACAGAATACACCCGACCCTTTTACGTCATATGGGGATAGATGTTTTCATTGAACAGGATGGTTGGGCCCTGAATACACCCGACCTTTTGCGTCATACGGGATTAGACATTTTCATTGACCAGGGTGGTTGTGCCCTAAACACACCCGACCTTTTGCATCATACGGGGCTAGACATTACATGTCTTGTCTCTTTTACATCGCACGAGTTTGACATTTGAACTGGGTACACCCAACCTTTTGTGTCATACGGGGCTAGACGGTACCTACCTCGCCTTTTTTACATGGCAAGAGTTTGATAGTTTTCCATTGAACAGGGTGGTTGTGCTCTGGTCACACCCGACCTTTTGCGTCATGCGGGGTTAGACGTTACCTGTCGGCTATTTTACATCGCACGAGTTTGACATTTTTTCCATTGAATAGGGTGGTTGTGCCCTGGTCACACCCGACCTTGTGCATCATATGGGGCTAGACGTTACCTGTATCGGCTCATTTAAATCGCACGAGTTTGACGTTTTCTAAATTGGATGCTGGTTGGCAGTTTAGACTCGTGCCACGGAGGAGCATTGTCTTTTGATTTTATTGAAAATTTTATCTTTCTGGAACACTAGTTGGCGGTTTAGACTCATGCCACCGAGGAGGGCTTTCTTTTTTATCATATTTTTTGAATTTTTTTTTTTTTTTGAAAATTGGGTGGCAGTTTAGGCTCGTGCCATTGAGGAGCGTTTCCTTTTTGAATTTTTTTTGAAATCATTATCTTTGGAAAATTGGGTGGCAGTTTAGGCTCATGCCACCGAGGAGAATTTTATTTTTGATTTTATTTTATTTCTTGGCATGAATAAGTTGATCTCGTGATCAACATTAATTTTTAGTAGTTTTATTTTTGTTGAAGTTTGTTAGGACAGTAGAAATTTAGGTCTCGTGACCAGAGTTGATTGCATAAGTGTGTGTAATAAGTCCATTTTCAATGGATGAATAAAATTGGAATTTTATTTCTCATTTTGATTGGTCCTCTGGGATTGTGGAATCCCTTCTACTTTTTTATTTTCTCCTTGTTGCTACCCCTGTTGGAGGGTTCTTGTTCCTCTCTACGTGTGCATTTGATTCATTGAAGCATAGCAGATCATATTTTTTTTCCCACACTTTTCAAATTGAATTCCTACACATTCAGTTCCCTAATTGTAGAATTTTTGTCTCGAATTTCTAGCTATTGGATCATCATACACACACATAGGGATGAGATTTCCTCATTTTTCCTCAAGGGATCCAATCGAGGGAAAAATGCTCCCAGACTAGCAAATTTCATCATTGGCGAGCTTCACCCATCTCCTATATGTGGAAGTTGACAGTTATACTCACACAACCATGGAGTGCCTGACTAGTTTTAAGCCTTCATAATAAGCATAAGAAGTTGGCTTTGAGAATGAGGCTAGATCGACTAACAGTTTAGCCACTTATAGTGAAGGACGAAGTCCTTTCTAAAAGGGTTTTGAAAATAGACGGTTTTAACAATCAAATTGAAAGATCATTTCTTTAAAAGGGATGGGCCTTACAGTTTTTGCCACCTGTGGCCCCTTAGGTGGCTATTTTCTTTATTCACGTTTTACCCAAAGATGATGAAAGGATTTTCTTGTGGGATCGTGAGAATTCAAAGGTCTTGAAGTTGTCCTTTTACCTTTGAAGCTTTCATCCTGTGCCTCGTGGGTCCATGAAGAGTTCTCTGGATTCTTGCGGGCTTCCATCTTGGAGAGGTCTCGACCTTCTTTCAGGGTTCGTCGAAGTCACTTTGGTCTTCCATTCATGTCACCCTCCCGCATCTTTCTGAGATGGTTATGTTGGGAACTTGCAAGGTTTAAGTGGAGTCTTCGTCCTTAGGGTCAACTTGTGCAGTATTGTTAGAACTTGCAAGTACTTGTTTGTACTTGAGTGTTTTGAATCGAAAGCTCCTTCTTGGAGATTTTTTTATTCTTTTTTTTTTTTGACCTGTGATGCCTTTTCCGGTTTTCACCACGTTCATTTTCTTTTCTTTTTTTTTGTTTTTTGCTTTTTTGTTTTTCTTCTTTTTGGTGCCTTTTCAGGTTTTCACCATTCTTTTGAGCCTGTTACGGGTTGTATTTTTTGAGATACATCACATTAATGGGTTGAGCTCATACCCTCCCGATTCTTGATCTTGTAAGAATTGTCTGTGCGCACTCGGGTAACCACGAATGGCCCTTCCCAATTAGGTTTGAACTTGCCTAAAGGGTGTGGACTTGGAGAAGTGTGGAAGTTTTTATTGAGTACCATGTCTCCTTCTCAGAATTATCGAGGAACAACTTTTCTTTGGTATGCCCTCTCGATTCTAGCTAGTAAGGAATGATATTTTGTGTTTCTCGTAGTCGTCTTTCATCCAAATTAATGAAGGCAGTGATTCGTGCTTCGATCTTTTTTTCTTCATCTGAATTTTTATGAATGAGTACTCAGAAAGATGGTATATCAACTTCAATGGGTAGCATTGCTTCCATAACATACACCAATGAGTATGGGGTCATGCCAGTAGGAGTCTTCTCTGTTGTCCGGTAGGCTCATAGTGCATCATTCAGCTGTTCGTGCCAATCTTTACCACCTTATATTATTCTATCTATAATTCTGAGAAGTCCTTTGTTTGTGGCCTCTGCTTGTTCGTTTCCTTAAGGGTAGTAAGGTGTGGAGAATGTCTACGTTATTATGAATTTTTTGCACACCTTAGTGACCTTTTCATTCTTGAAATTGGATCCATTCTCAGTAATGATTGACTCAGGAAAACCGAATCTGAATACAATGTTGTTCTTTATGAAACGGACAACATGTTGTCCTTCAATTTTGACAAATGATGCGGCCTCTACCCATTTGGTGAAGTACTCTATAGCTATTTAATATAAAATCGTGGTCATTTAAGGCTTTTGGTGATAACACTCCAATGATATCAACTCCCCACATGGAAAAGGGCAATACCAGCGGTGTTGAGTTAGGTAGTACGGACGATGCATGGATGAGGTCTCCATAAAGTTGACATTTGAGACACCTCTTAATGAACTTCCAACAATCTTCAGCCATGGTGGTCCAGTAATAGCCTTGGTGCCTGATTTTCTGAGCTAAGACAGCCTCTCCAAAATGACCTCCTTCGTTGTGTAGCTTTATCATTACTTGGTCGATTTTCGGCTGATCGAGATGCCTTAGAATGATGCCATCGAAGGATTTCTTGAATAGGAGATCACCTCTTACTAAGAATCCCATAGAAAACCTTCGAAGGGCTTCTTTATCCTTTTTGGTGGCTCCTTTGGGGTATAACCCATCTTTCAACAGGGACAGAACATCGTGGAACCATTGTTTTGCCTTAACTAGCACATCTGAAGCCACGAGAGACACTTCCCCATCGTTCCCATTTTCTGTCTCTATTTCTTCTTCGATCCTTGGTGGGGAAGAATCATGTTAGTTCTTGATGTAGAATGGCAACCTGGTGATTTCTGGAGGAATATCAACCATTGAAGCAAGGGTCGCAAGGGTGTCAGCAAATCGATTATTTTCCCTAGTTACATGCTGAAAGGTGATTTTCTTAAAATATGGGATCATCTTTTTCACCTTTTCATGGTAGGGTTTGAGTAGCGTTCTCGAGCCCGACTATCAAGGCTTCATATTCAGCAACATTATTGGTACATGAGAAATTCAATTTGATGGCTTGTTGCATTATAATCTTCTGAGGTGAGCATAATATGACTCCAACACCTGATTCGTATTCGTTCCTTGCACCGTCGAAGTATAGCTCCAAAATTGAGCCCTCAATTGTGAAGAGGTTCTCATTAAGGAGATTCGTGTTGATGGGAGTGTTATCCGGCAGTGTGTATTCAGTCAAGTGGTCAGTGATGGCTTGTCCTTTGGCCTATTTTTGAGTGATATATTCGATCGCAAACTCACTCAATAGATTCTCCACTTCGTCAAATGTCTGTTAAGGACTGGTCTTTCCAATAGGTACTTGAGTGGGTCAATATTTGAGATGAGATTGATTGTATGAGACAAGACATAGTGTCTTAACTTCTCCACATCCGTGTATCTCGTCTCATAGTCGATCGTGGTTTTCCTGATATAATATATTGTTTGTTCTTTTTCATGGTCGTCGTACTATCCTAACATTGCCCCCATGGTCTTGTCTTTCATAGATATGTATAGGAATAGGGGTTTATCCAGACTAAGAAGACTAAGGGTGGGAGGTTTTGTGAGGTACTCCTTGATTTGATCGAACACTTCTTGGCATTCACTATCCCATATGAATGGGGTATCCTTCTTAAGGAGTCTATTGAATGGTGCGCACTTTCCTGCCAGTTGTGAAATAAAACACCTCATGGCTTGTATGCGACCTTGAAGCTCATGGATTTCTCTAATGTTCTGAGGAGAAGGCATTTCAGTGATGGCTCGTATTTTGAACGGGTCCACCTCGATGCCCCTTTGGCTTACCATAAAGCCTAGTAATTTGTCAGATTCAACTCCAAAGGCACATTTCTGTAGATTGAGTTTGAGTTGATGTTTTCGAAGTCTTTCGAAAATGGTTCTCAAGTTGGTGAGATGATCAAACCTGGTCTTCGATTTGACCAGAATGTCGTCGACATTGTCTTGTATAATGGTATGCATTAAGTCGTAGAAGATGCTAGTCATTGCTCTCTGATAAGTTACCCCTGCATTTTTTAAGCCAAAGGGCATGACACAGTAGCAGTAAGTTCCCCATTGTGTTATGAATGAAGTCTTGGCTTGGTCTTCTTCTGCCACGAGGATCTGGTTATATCCTGAGAAGCTGTCCATGAATGACAACATCTCGTGCACCGCAGTGTTGTCGACCAAGGCAGCTATGTTTGGTAATGGGAAATTATCTTTGGGACATGGCTTGTTGAGATCTCGGGAGTCGACACACACTAGGATCCTCCCGTCTTTCTTAGGTATGACCATTATGTTGGCCAACCACTCTGAGTAATCGATGGGGGTAATGAACTTTGCCTTGAGTAGTTTATCGATTTCTTCTTTGATTTTGAGCTCAAGGTGGGTCTTTTGATGTCGGAGTTTCTGCCTTACAGCGTTTGCCCCTTCGTTGAATATTAAGTGATATTGCACCAATTTTGGATCTAACCCTGACATATCATCGTATGACTAGGCGAATACATTGTGATATTCCTTGAGAAAGGAAATTATATTTTCTTGCTCCTCAAGAGATAGGGAGGTTTCAATCTTGGTTAACCTTGGATCCTTCTCAGTTCTTAGGTTTATGTCGATCGTCTCTTCTATGATTGCCATTGGGTCACCATCGAACCTCTTCTTGAATTGCTCAACATGGGAAGTGAGTTCCTCAGGTCGAGAGATTTCTTCAGGCGCTTGGCTCTCTTGATCTTCGTCTTGGTCATCCAATTCATCGTCTTGGGTATTGTGCACTGTTATTTGGCAATCTTGAGTGTTCGCCATTTTTGAAAATTCTTTTTCATTATTATCAATTTTATTATGCTTTGAATTTTCAACAGATTTTGAAATATTGCAAGAGGTGCCCCTTATGGGACTCACGAGAGATGTGTTGGGGACTGGACGCGTAGGGTGGTTGGATGGCCACCCTGTGCCTATCTGTTTTTGGGCACTGGGACTTGAATGTGCCGCTGGCATGCTTCCAACGATTCTCGAGATAGAGGAGTGATCGATCAATTCCGTTCCTGGGTTTGAATAGGTGGATGAGCCCGCTTGGCTAGGTTAGAGTCGATTGTGCACACCTTTAAATCCAGACTAGCAAAAAGGTCTTCAATTCTCAATTCTTGTGTGTGCTGAGATGTGGAAGAAGAATTCCTTACCATTGGGGATTCGAGGATCACCTTTGGCCGTTTTGAAGGATGGGCATCGAGAGGGTTGAGGCTTTGAATGCCTCCACATACAAAGCCCAGATAGTTTGAAGGCTTCATCCGGCTTTGAAATAAGGTGAGAGAACACCGAGACCACTTTGATCCCTGTTTTCAGTTTTGGATTGGAGTGATTCAGAAATTGCCTCCGTTACGCCTTGCCCTTGACTCCCCAAGCCTTGACCTGGTTGGAAGCCTTGGGAGAAGAGCATGTACCAAGCTTCGAGGGACACGAAACCATCTCGATGTTGACATTGGATGATGTCCTCCATTGATGCGGAAGTTTGCAAAATTTGAGGAATAGAGTCACCTGCCTCTAAGCGTAAGGTGGCACAATCGGCATGCTCGAAGGCAGCGAGCAGGATTTTCCCAAGCTCGACCCCTTCGGCTTGCTTCTCGTTATGTATACGAGGATTGAGAAAAGAAAGGGGTTCAGCACATACCTTCGCGACTCTGTTTTTAGTCTGAAATTTGAGCCATTGATGGAGCATAGAGGTGACCACGAGGTTTTTATGTAACCATGGTCTTCCTAGTAGCATGTTGAATGAAAGTTTTATGTCCAAGACATAAAACTTTATTACTTGGATGGTAGGGCCCATCTTGAGTGTGAGAGGCAGTATGCCTTCAGCTTGTCGTTTGGTGCAGTCGTATGCAGCGATAATTAGGGGACATGGCTCGAAGTCATCCAAACTTTTGCCTATCTGCTTCACTGTTTTCATAGGGCATATGTTTAAGGATGCCCCATTATCAACAAGCAATCTCCGTATTTCATATCCTTGCATGAAAATGGTGATGTATAGAGGTTGGACTTGAAAATTGTTGAAGCTGGTTGGGATGTCATCGTTCGTGGACACGATTGACATTGGTGTCATTAATTGGTTGATCATTCCGCACAACTCATCCGACTGTGTTGCTCGGAATGTGTGTCTTAGCAGGAACCCTTTCGATTTGGCCTCTTTGTGCAGGTGAGTTAGTGAGTAGCCCCAAGATGGACTGGATCCTCCTGAGATGAGCTGGTAGATTGTAGGTGGTTGCAGATCATTGAGTTTCTTTATTCGGTTCGTGATCTATGACCCTTGCTGGTTGTCTAGCTTTTGAGGTGTTTCTCATTCTTTCATCAAGAGTATCTGCCATCAATTGAATGAGTTTGAACACTCGGCCTCTTCGGTTTAGGGAATCAACCTCGTCAGCCTGAAGCTCGATAGGGTCAGCCCTAGCCAGAGTAATGGGGGACTTTGGGGTGATAGGTCCTTGTTCTGGAGCTGACGCATTTTCATTAGTTCTGACCACATCAATTTCTAGTGTATCATCTTCGCCATATTGGTCCCTCTTGGGAAGGTTATCGAGGTTTGGATAGGAAGGGTTTCCTCTTAAAATGCTCAAGAGATCTTCTTTGGGCTCTTGAAAGTGATGGTCACAAGGTTCTTCTTCTTCATCATCTCCACTCTCAACCATGTGAATGACAATGTTCTCTTTTGAGTTATCTTGAGCTCCCGGCTTTTCAGTCGTTGTGACCATATTTCTAGGGAGAGGATTTGCAAAGATACTCATCTTTTGATTAGGTTCCTCAACAGGTTGATTTCTAGGTGCGACAATGATGTCCCCTCTATTGATTAATCCTTGAATTACCTGTTTCAAATATATGCAGTTTTGAGTATCATGAGCATATTTTTTATGCTATTTGCACTACTTTCTCTTATCAGTGACTTCAAATGGTGGTACCGTTGGTGGCGGGAGATAAACCATATTTGTAGCCAGGAGTAATTCTAACACTTTTTCTAGTGGGTCTTTGAGAGGGGTGAAATTATCCTCTCACCTTTGGTTATTATATTGAGAATTGGCTCTAGGCTGACCCCTTCGATTTTTTTTTTGATTGTTGCGTTGAGCGGATGAACTTGAGCCATTCCATTAATGACAATCTCATTAACTTGATTGGAAGCATTCCCCTTGTTATTACTTTTGTTCTTGTTTGGAGGAGTTGTTATCGGTTTATTGTCGAGCTTGGTGTTGAGGGGTGTCCCTCTGGCCCTTTCATGTCGTGCCACCCGCTCAATCATGGAGTCGAAAGAGTGGGGGATAAGACCTTGGCTGAAGAAGGTCCTGTATTCAGGAGCGGCATTCTCTTAAGACTATGAAGATCTTGGCTGGGTCCATAAGGGGACATTCTAAGACCCGCATCACCTCCTCACGGAATAGACAAATGAAATCCTCAAAGGATTTTCTTGGGTTTTGTTTTATTGCAATGAGCTTGCCCTGGGAGAGATCTTGGTGTCGACCTGCGGTAGTGAGAGACGAATAGGTTGAACATTTCATCTGGAGTAATGTGTGTTTGAGTAAACATTGTTCTCCGATGCCAGTTCAAGGCCTCGCCGGTCAATGTTTACGAAATATGACCTTCAGTTGGTTAGGCCTATCTCGTAAAGCTCTCACAGAGAGGAGATACGCGTTGAAGTGAGCATCTAGATTGCTCTTCCCATTAAACTTGTTTCTAAATTCTGGGACAACAAATCCCAGGGGATGGTCCTCCATGCCTCAAAGGGTCTCTTGAACATAAACGTGTGGGGGTAGAATTTCGTACATGCACATTCTTCCGAGCATATCCTGCATCACTTTTAAAGTGCTTTCTTGTTGAGTATTTGGAACGAGAATAGGCCCACCAGTAGGTGCGTTCCCAAGTGTAGATTGGTAAGTTGAGATTTGGGGTGCATGTTGACCCGAATGGGCCTGAGGTTGATGGGCCGCGGTCATTGGGACGGTTTGATACATTTGTGCCTGAGGGGCGTACTGACCTATAGGTGTCACCACCGGTTGTGGAAATTACACAGTTTGTTGGATTGGATGAACTAGAGGGACCGATTGAAGAATCAACTGACTTGGTTGTGCTAGAGACCTAGACCATTAAGTTGGTTTGGCCTCGACCCGTATGCTAGGCCATGAATAGTATAACCTAGGTCAACTAGACTTTTAAGGGCAACTCGAAAGCCCATCTTGCCTGAGGGTTGGTCTAGATTGACGCCTCCACTACGTGCAGTGTTAAGAACATCATGAGCGATAATATGATGGCTCAAGGTTGGGTTGGATCCCCTAAACCTAAGTGGGTCTTGGTTCTGAGATCGTTGCACCTTGAGGTTATCTTGGTTTGAGTTGTAGGAATTGGCATTAGATGCTGCATGAATTTCATCTCTCACTCGAATTCTACTTTGTATGCCTAAAATCCCTTGTAGAATAACACCTGGTCGGACCCCCTGACTATTCAATGTTTTTTGGGAGGAACCGACTTTTTGGGCCTTACAGATTTCAGGATTAGGCGTGGACCCTTGGGACTCTGCCTCTAATTGAAGACCTGAGCATTGGATAATGGATTAGCCTGAGGTCTGATGATAACTCCAAGGGATTGCAGCATACTGGTCCTTAGGTTTGAGCAAGTTAGGCTTAGAGTCGGCCATGGAGCAATCGTCATAGTCACCTTGAGTAATGGACATGGTGACTCTCTTTAGTCGGGTTATAGAATCTAAACTTAGGTAAGATCTAAACTCGATGACTTAGGGCAGACCTAGCTTGACTCTAGGGGCAAAACCTCAACTAAGACCTAGGCTAAGACTAGACTGGAACTTAGACTTGCTAGACTCAATGGGTTTTGGTTCAGACCCTGAACTAAGGTAAGCCTAGTCTAGCTCTAGAGGCAACTCTAAGCTTAGACCTATGCTAGAACCTAGACTAAGATTTAGACTAGCTGGGTACGAGTCTCAGCTCGGACCAAGAGTGGGTCTAGGTTCGGACCTGGGCGTGAGCTTGGTTTGGACCGGGACAGAGCTGGGTGCAAGCCTAGGCTTGGACCGAGAGGGTTGTGATAATCAGACTGAGTAGGGATCCGGACTGGATCAAAGTTGAACTAGGAATGAGCCTTCGGATTGGACCAAGAGGGGACTAGGGTGGTCGGACAAAGGCGAAACTTTGTTTGGACCTGAGCTAAGCTGAGTACAAGCCTGGACTTGGACTTAGAGGCTTCAGCTCAGACCAAAGGGTCCGGACTGGGTTCTAATATTAACTAACAAAAAATGAGCAAGCAAGGCACTCGAAATCTTTTGACCTAGTGTTATAGGCTCGGTTTGATAATGGGCTCCTAACTATTGAAATGCGGCTAGGCTGATATAGGTCCCCACATAAGTCCTGCCCTCCTGTTATAGAATGTTCACCACGTCCTACTATACGTGGAGTTGCTTTGAGGTAAAGGATTATGGAGGGGTGCTCATAGTTAAAGTTACGCGAATCCCAACCGCCTCGACTCTCAAAGCTAGGTTCCCCTCACGCCATTAACATAGATTTTGGGGGTTTTCAAAATATTTGTTTGCTGGTTTCCTAGGAATTCTTGGTCCAATGTGTGTTGGAGTGTATAAAGAAGCACGCAATCAAAAATAAAGTCAAGCACACAATTCACACAAAACAAGAACGAAAATGAATGAGCGCTCGGCACTGATCACGTCTAGCGATCCGTGTTTCGAGGTGAAACTTGCTTGAAGCACAGTATAGATGGAAGGGTATATGACCCCTAAGAAGGTAAAGTCAGAACAATGAGACCAGTCACAGTCCATGCTAATTCGAGGGTGACTCAAATGAGAAACGGTTCAGGGAGGGTGCAAGCAGCCCTCGATGTATTTTTTTTAATTTTTTTAAATTTTTTTATCTTTTTATATTTGATGAAACACAATTAAGCTAAGCATGGTGAAAGCAGGGAAAACATGGTTTTAGTCAAAGTTAACAAACTAAAATAAAAATAAAAAAATCAAGAACAACATAGGCCTATCTGAAGAAAAATATCTTTTTTATATTTTTAAAAAAATTATTTTGAGAAAAACCTTGGTCAACAGGGAGACAAAAGGCTCTGGAACAAACTTGTGGGGTCCCAAAAGTGTTTTGTGACACTTGAAGTTGGGCGACATGGGTGGTGTTGCCCGGGCGGCACTACTGGAGTCGCCCTTGCAGGGTGGGCGACACTGCTAGTGCCACCCAAAACATATATATATATATATATATATATATATATATATATATATATATATATATATATATTGTTATTGTTTTCATTTTAATATTGATGAAATAAGACTACTTTAAACCTGGAAGAATCAGGAAAAAAATATATTTATGATGAAATAAATTAAAACAAAGTAAAGTAAAATAGTGCGGACAGAATAGTAAAATATTTTTTTGGTATTTTTAAAAAATTTATTTTGCTTTGAAATTGTGAATAGTCACAAAAGATACTGTAGAACAATTCTGAAAAATGTTCAGAAGATTCTGAAACTTTTGATTTTGGGGGACACGGGGAGTGTCGCCCTGGATCTGGGCTAGAAAAAGAAGGGTTTCGGGATCATGGTCATAGCTGACTCTTGGGACCCTTTGTGAATGAAATCAATGAAAAAAAATGAAATAAAATTGTATTTTGGTACTTGGATCAAGCTCGAAATACCCCACGGTGGGTGTCAAACTGTTTACGATGAAAATATGACAGATCTTCTGATGAAGATCTGTTTGTGTTTGACACCTTAAAGTTATCAAAATGAAGGAAATAAATTGGTTAAGAAAGTGGGACAAATTGAATTCAGATCTGAGGCCAGATCTGCCCGGAAACTAGCAGATCTACTCTCAGATCTGTGGCAGGGCCAGCATGATCCAAGGCATTATAAAATACGATTTTTGAGAAAATGAACATATAAAAATAAGATGAAAATAATAAAGCAATAGAAATAAAATAGAAGGAAAGATGATACCGAATCGGGCCGGATGGCCCGGGACTCCCGAGCCTTTTAGGGCTCACCCATATCAGAACCGATCCTCTTTTGCTTCTCTGATTCGGATGTCGACCAACCAGTCTCTAGTGTAAAGGGTTCGATCTAGAGTTGTTGTGCCCTAGATCTTGTTCTGATCTAGGGTTGTTGTGCCCTAGGTCTGGGTTTTCTCAGGCTTAGGGGTTAGGGTTTCAGGAGGTTAGGCTTTCTTAAAGCTATCTCTAGGGTTTCTGATTTCTCTCACATTTTTTGATCTCTTTCCCCCATCAAATGGCCATGAAAAGAGGCTTTATAGGAGTCAAAATCTGTTGGGGAGGATATACTCACGTGACAAATGCATCCTAGTCCAAAAATACACGTTTTCAAGGTCTTGGATCTGTCACCCAAATCTGCACAACACAAGGCATGTCGCCCAGTCTAGGCTGGGCAACATTGCTAGTTTCGCTCAACTCAAAAGTGGTTCAAATTAAAATATTTTATTCAAGTGTGTTCCTCAGCCTCTTGTGAAGATCTCAGAGAAAATTTGGATCAAAACGGATTGTTTTAGTATTTTTAATGATATTTTTGGTAAAACATGATCATTTACAGGATTCTGGGTCAAAACAGGGTTTCTGCACCGGACAGGCAGATTGGTTCTGGGACACAGGGTAGGCTGTGTGAACTATGAATTTTGGGTCTACTAGGATAATGTGGTTCTAAGGGTTCAGAAAACCACCGAATTTGCCAGATTTAAAATGGGGTGTCTATACTAATCAGCGGGCAATGACTAACATCTTCCATGCCTTTGATACTTACCATCATGAAAGACTATATCGACGACCTTCTGGTCAAGTCGAAGGTTGGGTCTAATTATCTCACCAACCTAATAACCATTTTCAAAAGACTCTGAAAACATCAACTCAAACTCAATCCACAGAAATGTGCCTTTGGGGTTGAATCTGGCAAATTACTAGGCTTTATAGTAAGCCAAGGGGGCATTGAGGTGGACCCGTCTAAAATACAAGCCATCACCAAAATGACCCCTCCCGAGGACATCAGAGAAATGCTTCAAGGTCGTATACAAGTCATAAGGCATTTTATTTCACAACTGGCAGACAAGTGCGCACCATTCAATTGGCTCCTTAAGAAGGATACCCCATTCAAATGGGGTAATGAATGGCAAGAAGTGTTTGATAAAATCAAGGAGTACCTCACGGAACCTCCCATCCTTAGTCCTCTGAGTCCAGATAAACCTATGTTTCTATACATGTCAGTGAAAGATAAGACCATGAGAGCAATGCTAGGACAATACGACGACCATGGAAAAGAACAAACCATATACTACATCAGCAAAACCATGGTTGACTATGAGACAAGATACACAAATGTGGAGAAGCATTGCTTAACACTTGTGTGGTCTATGCAGAAATTAGGACACTATGTCTTATGTCATACAGTCAAGCTCATCTCAAAAATAGACCCACTCAAGTACCTATTGGAACGACCAGACCTTAATGGACGTTTGACGAAGTGGAGAATGCTATTGAGTGAGTTCGAGTTTGAATATGTTACCCAAAAATATATCAAAGGACAAGCATTGCTGACCACTTGGCTGACCACAATGTTTGAATGTATTTTTCAACACCTTAGTCCCTGGTAGGAAACAGGTCAATAAAGCCTACAAAACATTGAAAATTCCCGATAGTCTCATATGGCCCCAGAAATGTTCAGGATCTTCATCAGCACTTCAAAGGACCACCTGCCAAGTTTCATCGTAATCAAACATGCCTAAGGCAATGAACACAAAGAAACAAGTTCAACGAAATAAGTCTTTAGCACCATGAAATGGACCCAGTCATTAGAGCTATACTTTTGGTGCATCAAACAACTGTGGGACCATTGCTATTAAATCCGCCAAGGTTGAAAACCCTTATGGGTCAAGTTTCGGCTTAATCGAGCACTCCAAGACAAAGTTATGGGTAAAATACCAAAAAGGGTAGGCCGCACACTATTCTCGTGTGGCCTCACTGCGCCAAAACACCATTAAAGGTGGCTATTTTTACAATCACAGGCAATCACTTTTGGGGCATATATCTCACTCGTTCCAAGTCGGATTGCTCCCAAATTTGGTGAGCGTGTTCATCTCATCAAAGACAAACAATTTGATATGTGGTACGCCCCTTGACGACATCCGAACAGAGAGAAAAACTAAATGAAAGTCACCGATCCATGAAGGGAGTTGTAGAAAATTTAACAGCAGCATGCCTCGTTCGAGCAGCCAGATCACGAGGATCGCATACCTGATCGACACGAACCAATTGCATTATGTCATGAGGTCCGAGGCTATCTCTGACCTCATGAACGAAATCAAGCTACTTTCATTGCAACATGATCGTGACGGCATGCTCAGTGTGATTCAATGAAGAAACCACGAAAAAACATCAAGGAACAAGCACATAATCGATCTGAAGTTTTCAAGATTCATCCAAGATTCAAGTCTCATGATCATGACTAAAAAACATGATTCATTGCGCCAAGTTGGTATCAAAATGATCGTCATGTCGAGCCTTACAAGAAAACAATAATCTTTCGATCAAACGGACATCAGAACGACCTCAGGTCAGCCACGGAAGATCACACAAGTTCTTGGGCAGCAGCAGGAACTATACTGAAATTCCACACATTATTAGGCAAGGGCAAAACAATTCTTTTTCCCCTGTTTTTAGAATTTCTTTAAATTCAATTAAATTGTAATTATCTTCAATTCTATCTAATTTTTGGGCGTACACCCATGTTTAGCCCAATTCTATATAACATGCAAAGCTAAATTGTAAGGGCCTTTGGTTCATTTTTTGATTGATTCAATAAAATTTCCATTCCTGCTTGAGTTTGTGAGTATGTCTTGGAGAGGGAGGGAGGAGAGAGAAGAAAAGGGTCGGTACCCTTCAGGCAGGTAACTTTCTCTCTCCTCCTCTCTTTCTCTCTCCTCCCATCTTTCTCTCTTCTCCTCTCTCATCTCTATCTCTATCTCTTTTTCTCTCCTCCTCCCTTCTCTCTCCTCTCTTCTCATCTCTATCTTCTTCTCACCTATATCTCTTTCTCTCTCCATCTCTCTTTCTCTCTCTTCTTTATCTCTCCTCTTTTCTCATCTCTATCACTTTCTCATCTCTATCTCCTTCTCATCTTTATCTCTTTCTCTCATGTCATATTCTAAAGCAAACGGCGAGGCCCAGCGCCGTTTGGTGTTCTTCTTCTGTCACAATTGATAAGGCTTAGCGTCGGTTGGTTTTCTCCTTCCTCTGTCAGTCGGTGAAACTTAGCATCAGTTGATTTTCTCTCTCCTTCTGTCTATCAGTTAGTAAGAACTAGCACCGATTGGTTTTCTCTCTCATATCCTTCTGTCTGTCAGTCCGTGAAGCCTAGCGTCGACTAATCTTCTCTGAGTCGGTGAGACTTAGCACCAACTAGTTTTCTCTCTTCTTCTATCAGTTGGTGAAACCTAGCACCAACTGATCTTCTCTCTCCTCTCCTATCAGTCGACGAGACCTAGTGCCGACTTGTTTTCTCTCCCTTCCCCTGTCAATCATGAGGCCTAGTACCGACTGGTTTTCTCTCTTTCTTCTGTCAATCGGTAAGGTCTAGTGCCGACTGGTTCTCTCACTTCTCATATCAGTCGGTGAAGCCTAACGCTGACTGGTTTTCTCTCTCTTCCTTTTAAACACAGTCGGTAATGCTTAACCCCGACTGTGCCTTACTTCCCTCTCTCTCATTTATTCTCTCATCTTTCATACTCTTCTATTCTTTCTTTCTCCCTCCTTTCTCTTCCTTCTTATCTTCTTATTCTCTCCTCATAGACTTAATTCTACTACTCTTTCATTCGACTAAGAGGGATTGAGATTAGCCTCTCATGATAGTCCTGTCGTCTAGCCGTAATTTTGTTGTGCTGGGTTACTTAGCCCGCGTTATTGCCACGACACACTGACGATCATACTTAGCTAGTCGGTATTGGTAACGACGTCTAGTAGTAATCTTGTGAGTCGGTCTTAGTTACCGAGCCCACTTTACTACCACGTCAGGCAAATTATCCATCAGCCTAGTCACCGCTCTGATCCTCTCGCTTAGTCGAATTCTTCTCTCCTCAGTCTTTCTTCTCTTCTTATTTTTGAATGCGCATGCTTGTGTACATTCATCAAAGAGGAAAAGGGTGAGGTCTGACCCACCTATTTTATAACCTTTGCCATATATGTGTGTGATTGCAGAAAAGCATAAAACAGGAAGAATACAAGCCAAGTGAGGCGATTCCGAACCAGTTTTAATACTGGGGGGGACTTTCTTCGTGATCTAAGAGGGCACCCACCTAAGTCAGCCCTAGTAAGTCCCGAACCCACCTTTAAATTCCTCTCTCACCAATTGGTAAAACCTTCCCTTGTCTACGAACAGGGTTCCCGAGAGAGCGATCTCAAAAACGTCATGGGTCTTCCCTCGAAACCACCCGAGACACTGCCACCTGATCCCCAAAGGATCCAGAGGGCGAGATCGAGGTACCTAACCAGCTTGGTGACTCCACTGGGGACTTACTGCCCTTCGTCAGATCATTCTTGTTTGGCTAATTTCTTCCTTTATTATCTGCTTTCTGTGTCTTTACACACTTGATTATGGCTTGTGGGTTCTATAACCCATTGCTCGGAATCGGGGATTTTCTTATCCCCGTATTTGAGAGTGTCCTTAGGGAACAAGTTCCTTGAACTTTGTTCCCAACCATCCTCTTGAGAAAAGACCCCTTGTCTAGCTCCCAGATCTTAACCTGGACCGGCGTGAGGTGGGACCTAAAAATCCCTCACTCTTCATCTCCTCGCTCTGATGGAAACCCCACCAAGGCACCCTGCATCGACATCACTTTTGTTGCCCCACACAACATGCACTCATTCACTGGCAAGTAACTTGTCGGTCGTCTTTTCGAGGTACGCCAGAAGGCTACCTAGTTCCTTTCTACAAAAGGCAAAAAAGCTACCATTTGCTTCTGTGGGTCACCATAGGGCTACCCCCCACATTTCTGCACCATTGCTCTCTATCCCTAGAGCATCATCAAGTCGAGGTGGACCCTCACAAACACCATAAGGCTCGTGGGTTACCCACTCAAGCCACACCTCGAGGCAAGCCACACTCAAGATCGAGCCTTTTAAGGCCAGATCCTATGCACGCTACTCATATGCATCGCATTGCTCGGGGCAACGCCGTTGCCACGCCAACTCGAGTACATAGGAGACGACCTTCTTGTCCTCTTACTTTGAGCACACAAGCGCACCCTGTAAGGGGCAGGTATTTACCTATTCACTTGTAGACACTTGCTTGAGCTTGGGTTGACCCCCAGGTCTCCCGTAACCCTTCTTCAAGGGGCACACACGCGTCACCATCACAAACACCCTCTCTCCCTCGACTCAGGTCTCCTCATGAGTCAACCCTGCTCTGGCCCGCTCCTTCTTAATCGAGCATGCCCCTTCAGCCTTGGTATTAGAAGGTTTTCCCTAAGAGTACCATCCTGAACTAGCCCTGTCACTTTGGTCGTGTCTCTCGAGCCCACAAAAGACCTCGTGGCATCGTCCGGATGGAAAATTGAGTCCTTCATCCTCCCCGGCTCAAGATGATTCCAATTCCTGGCTCTCATCTATTGCCGCACTTGATGGAGACAGCTCTCTCTTATGAAAGACGAGCTAACCAGTTGTGACCTAGATCGCAGTTTTGGCACGAGGTCCATCAAAACTTCAAGACTAAACACGATAAGGGTCTACAAATTTCGATTAAGGAGGTGACCAAGGCAGTCAAAATAAACAATTTTGACGACCCTCTTCACCTGAATCCCTTTTACCCCTTTTAGACGATGAAGCCTGAAGAAGATCTCCATGAGCCCTGTGTTGTGGTTATTATTGTAGAAAAGGGCTCAGCCACTCAGTAGCCATGGTCCCATGTCTGTCGAGAACCCATCCAAACATGATCAGCATACATGAGTCGAGTTTAGTCAAGGCATGTTGGCCCCCTGCTGACTGGCCTACCACGTACAACCCATCAGGTTCGCAAGCCCTCTGTTGCCACTAATGTTGACCTCCATAGTTAAACGATCAGCGTAATGGTCATAAATGAGCCCGACGATACGCAGGAAGAGCGCATGAACAAGTTCGAAGATATGGTGCACGTGATGATGGAAAAGATCGATCGTATTGATGCTGCATGAAAATCGGCTAACCATGAGGCCAATTCCCATCACTCTGATGGTGCACCACCATGGCAGCTCCCTCCTTCTACCCCACAAGACAATTCTATCCCCCATCCCATCTCTCAGATGGACATTAACACTATGGTAACCCATAGCCTAACGAACAGACAAATCTCAGGGATACAAAGCACAATGCCTTATCAAAGGCCATACCCCTCGTATATTGATCAGGTCATGTTTCCCTCTGATTATAAGGAAAAGAAGTTTTCTTTATTCAACTGTACCATGTCCCCGAACCAGCATATTGCCCACTTCCAGGCAGCATGTTGAGAAATAGCCGCTGATGGGAGACTTCTTCTCTGACAGTTCGTTGAGACCCTAGATGGCCCAGCATTTTAATGGTATGCCCGACTCCCTCCAAACTCAGTCCATACCTGGGAGGAGATGGAGAAGTTGTTCTATCAATGCTTATATCAGGTCGAGAGAGCGGTTTAAACCATCGAACTTCTCACTCTGACTCAAGACCTCGATGAGCCCCTGGATCAGTTCATATCAAGATGGAGAAACTTGGCTTCGTGCCATTCTCATTCTATGCTTGAGAAGGAAGCAGTCCAAACTTGCGTGAGGAATATGCGACCCAAAATCGCTCTACATGTCGAGGGCTCTAATCCAACCTCCATCAGACTGCATAGAAAGTCTATCACGCCACCATGGTGGGACACGACAACCATCTACAAGTTCAGCAAACAACCGGGGTAATGGTTACTCTCGGGAAAACACAAGGGGCAGCCAACAAAAAGGACTAATCAGTGCGACTATCATGGTCACTGATTCAAAGAAGGCACCCTCCCAAACTTTGGACCTCTCTAAAGGGGTAAGCACAGCAAAGGTAGCAACCCCAGGCTGGCAAGCAACAACAATCGTACAATCGGGTACCCCCACCAGCCAACCTTGAACGGGGTGATTATTTCACCAGGCACTGGAACAAGGTCTACCCCTACGAGAAGGAATGGGTCCCTGCATTGTTCCAGTTATTATTAGAACGGAATATGATCCATCTTTCAGAAACCAAATCCCCTGAGTAACATGGCCTTGACACTCAGGAGAATTGTTGTGCCTACCATCGGAAGATCAATCATCCTATAAATGACTGCTACACAGTAAAGGATATTATCGAGGCCCTGATTTTGAAGGGTCAGATGAAGATTGAAGACTTAAAGAGAGCCTTGGGGGAAGCCGAGGCCTCTCACGTCGTAACCATCCAAGAGGAAGACAAAAAGCTAGATATTCTTTACACCTTCTTCATTATAATACTTCAGGAAGGCATAATCACACTGAAGCAAGCAAGGTAGCCTCGTCGCCTTACTAAGGGGATTGAAGATCGTTGGTGCCCATACCATCAGATAAGAGGCCATTATCTATCGGAGGGCACAAGCTTCCTTGATATATTTGCAAAGATAATGCGGGAGTGTCAGGAGTTCTACAGTCTCCCTGTAAGTTTCCGCAGGCCATTCCCCTATCGAGGCAAGAAGGGCTCACAGAGTAGGACCTACCGATCAATGACTCGGACTCTGCAGAACCCTCTATTCCCTTGCCATGAATAGTCTACCATGGTCGAAGCAGACTCAAGTCCTTAAGGCGAGAAGCTGTTCACCAAGTTAGGGTTGTTCGCTAGCCCAGCGAGATGAATCAAACATCACCTCAGAAAACCAGAAAAAGACGGGCACCAAGGGCTATTGCCGAAGAAACAAGACGGCTCAACCCATAGTTGAGCAGGAATTTCTCTGGACCCTTCCTCCACTGCCAACTTTACTAGGCTTCATCCCTGGAACGACCCTTCTTCCTTCTTTATTCTGTCAAGAAGATGTCCCCGTTGCCATCTCCCTGTTAGCATACGTCTAATGGGGATGACGACGTTAAAAGCAGTCCTCAACGGTCTAAGCAAGGGAAAGACTTAAAAGACCCCCTGCACCCATCTAACCCTGCGGATGACGTAAAAAGCTGCCTAGATCGGTCTGATGAGGGGAACGACCTTAAAAGTCCCCCACCTTCTAACCTTTCTCCTCATTCGTTTTCTGCTTCTCATTCTCCTGCTTCTGTCTCTCCTACAGGTACAATCTTGATATGCCTGAACTTCGAGGCTCTAGACCGAGAACTCACAGGATCCAATATAAGCAGGACGCAATGGAAACGATTGAGAAAGACCCTCGCACAGGCATCAGGATTCCTAACAGTTGCTAATGCCCTGGCAGCTAAAGCCAAGGCAGAGCCACCTTCTTCAAAGAAGCACTAGAACTCGAAGCCAAAGAAACGCCAGTGGCCACCTGAGCCTGACTTTGAGCAGAGATTGAGAGAATCAAATGGGAAAAGCTCCTATTCTTAAGGAGCTTGTCACATGGTGCAAATTTCAAGAGCAATACCCACCACAGGGCAGACAAATCTCAGATTGAGGAGGACACTACATCCTCCACTGCAGAAGTCAGGCACCTTGAAGCTCCCCAGTCTGCCACTGCCCCCTAATCTAAAGAGTAGTATGCCTATCTTATAGCTCTCTAGGCTCCTTCCTAATCCTAATACACTAAGCAGTCCACCTATTCTCCAATTTCCAAGGACCTCTTTTATCCCCTGCACCCAGTCTCTTCCAAACCTCAAACTTCCATCACTCAAACCAAGCCCCTGTGCAATCAAGTTAGCCAACCGGCCAAAATAAATCTTTTCTACCCAAACCTGCTCCTCAACGCAACATACCACCTAAATCGGTGGCAGGACCAGGAGCACTAGGCCCTGATCAAGAAAAGGTGAAATATGATGTGATGGGGCATCTACGGAAGCTTTCAGAACTTCTTAGTGTTTACGATGCCCTCATGCTCTCGAAGGATTACCAGATGGCTTTGGTTCAGGCTCGCTCTAACTCAGAAGTGTATGAAACCAAAGTAGAACCCATTGAGGTAAACTCGATAATTCTACAAGGATGTATGCCAATCACCTTTTTAGAGGACGATTTGCGACTAAGGGAAAAATTCCATAATCGCCCTCTCTTTGTTACTGGCGAATTACATGCATGTCCCATCAATCAAATTATGTTAGATGGAGGGCCGTCGGTCAACCTTATTTCAAGGAGGATCCTTACTCGATTAGGGTTGGGATCCGAAGATCTTACCCCGACCCACATCACAGTTCAAGGGTTGAACCAGTCAAGAGAGAAGCCAGCTGACATAGTACGCCTTCGCTTTAAGATCAGTGAGCTGAACGATTACTGCTCATTGCAGGAGAGGTCTCGGTGCCCTGGATACGCGCCTTCAGTTCTCCACTGTTTGAGTCTCCTCTGTCATCGCCACAGTTTCTGACTCAATTGTGCCATTGAGTTTGGACAAATCTTCGATCAATGAGGCTTCAATGGCCTTCCTCTGAACCATCTATGTTTCAAGGCCCTTGAATTCTTGCTTCAGTATTCGCATCACCTCTAAGATTTTAATCATTCTCTTGTAGCTTCCATGTGCCTCCCTCTGGAGTCCTGCTGATGGCCAGTTATCATGGCCTTCTTCTTGATGCAGGCATTTATTTTCTCGCGACGACGCAAGATCAATTCTTCCAAAGAGGCTAGCCTGTCAGTTTCTTCTTCATGATGAAGCGCTCCCAACCGCCAGCTCTCCAACTCTTTTAGAGTTACATTGAAATGGGAAAGCACTTCTGGGGCACTCCCAACCGCAGTAGTCGCAGTGAAACTCCCTCAGTTTTGCCAAGGTTTCTCCTAGCTCATCAAGGGGCAGTTCCCTCATGCCCTGAAGGCCTGCTCTAAGCATGCCTGCAATCATGCTACAAACACCACTAAAAACAGGCCTAGATGGTGCTGCTGAGACCACGACTGCTGAAAAACATCAACCTCAAGGATCGGGCTTGTTGAAATAATAGCCATAATACCAGTCTCTTTGGCTGGACCTTCTCTTATGAGGACCTCTACTTCTTCTTCATTCACCTGAACCATCACCTCAGCATTATTAGGTTTAGGAACTGCCTCTTCTCTTTGGCCTTTGCTAGCCAATTCATCTCTAACTGCAGTTTCTTCCATTTGGCATCTGCCTTCAGCAGCTAGAACCTCGGCTATAAAGAGTTCCATTCCCTCATCTTCACGACCTATGTCCACGGGGGCAGCAAGCTCTTGGTTCTCAGACACATCATCAACTTCAGGCTCTTCTCCTTGAGTCATAGCCCCTGCCTCTGTCGGGGCACCTAGCTCCTAAGGCATGGAGGCCACTTCAACATCAGAGCCCCTATCTGGAGCAGTGTTACAATGCCTTCATCCTCATCTGTCTCCATTTGAGTCGTCTCTGACTCCAAAACTATCTCGAGACTCACGGGCCCCTCCTCAGGATCTAGAGTCATCTCCCGATCAAAAGCAATGACAATAGGCTCAGAATGGCTGGAATCATCTGCCTCGGTTTCTGAAGAAAATGAAAACAATTCAGGAGAAGCAGAAGGTGGTCTAGAGAGCGCAGAAGGTGATACCGAAGTAGTTCTTGAAAGATCAGAAGAGGAATAGCTACCCTTTGATTCTGATGCCATAGGAAGCTTGACACTGTTGCGCCTCCAAATACGCCCTCTAACTGAAGGCGGGGCATGAGTATCGGTAGCAGTCGACAGTTTTCTTTTCTTTCCCCCTTCTGAAGTAAGAGCTATCGCTTTAAATCTACCTCCTTAAGAAGACCCTTCAGCTAATTTACTGTGGGGACCACTCCCAATGAGGGCATTCAATTCCTGTAGGGGACGATTCTCATAACCAGGATTTCGTCGCCCCTTATCCCATTCAAAGATGGAACTGAGATTGTCGAAAACACTCCCAGTCTTCGTCTTCATTGCAAGGAATTCTGGCGAGGCGACCCCATCAGATGCTATTTCATGTGGAAGCCCCAAAGCCTGCCAGTGGGAGGGATAATTCAAGACAAACACTGCATCAGGAGCTGAAGCATTCGCCAGGCTCCTTTGCCTGGTATCCTGCTGCCAGTTACCGTTCACCCCTTTCTAGGGGTGATCTTGATCCCAATATCCCTTACGAGTGATTCTCCACTAGTTCACATAGGACTTCGTCGTCTTAACCCTTTTGTTCTCCCCTATGACGATTCACCTCCACGACGGTTCACCTCCTACAAACCGTACACCTTCCATGACGGCCCACCTCCCGTAATTGTTCGTCTCTCGCCGGAACTTCTGCTACATGGCTGGAAAACCTACTGAAAAACTTTTCCGCGTATGTTTTTGGCCTGGACAACACCAATACCTCACATAAATTTTTTGCAAACTTCTTTAATCTCCTGAAAACCTTTGCAACACCACTAACAGTGTTGGAAAGTGGCAAGAATCCCCGAGAAATTTCTTAAAAACTCTTCAAAAAACTCCCAAAATGCGCGAAGATGATCACAGTTTATGTTCCTGCCTTTTCTATCAAAACCATTGCAGTCGAAACCTCTTCCCCTCACCAGAAAGCCCCTGTGCTAAAAATATCTCCCCACAACTTCACCAAATTCTTGGCAAAACCTTTGCCGAAAAGCTTCCCTGCAGAACTTTTGCTAAAGTCTCGCTGCTCGCCGGAACTTCAACCAAGCACTCTCTCCTCACGGTTAAAGAAAACTTGTGCTTAAGTTTTTTTTTACCCCTGGTAAAAAATGAGGGAAAACAAGCATTTAACCCCCTTATATAGGCTACACTACCTTCGAATGCGCCTCACAAATTGGGAATTCCAGTCGTATCCAAGGGAAGCCAAGCGAAGATGAGCTGGGTCGGGCTTTGGCTCGAGGCCAGAGGTAACTCTTATCGACCCAACCCAAGCGCCCGTTGACCTAGTGCTTGGTACCGTTCAAACAACGCTAGCACCTATTGACTTAGTGCTGGGTACATTCCAAACAACCCTAACGCCGGTTGACTTAGTGCTGGGTACCTTCCAAACAACCCTAGTGCCGGTTGACTTGGAGCCGAGTATCTTCCAAAAAAAACTAGCACCGGTTGACTTAGCTCCGGGTGAGTTTTCAAAACAACCCTAACACCACTTGACTTTACACCAGGTGTGTTTCCAAATGACCCCAGTACCGATTAACTCAGCGTCGGCTGTCTTCAAATGATATCACAGGCTGTTCACAGCATCAACTGAGTCTTTAACAATCCAACGTCGGTTGTGGTTTTGAGAACTCAGCTCCAGTTGAACACTCGCCAGAAACCACTAACGATACACCTGACACCGATCGTATTTCAAGCAGCCTATTGTTACCTACTCCAGGTTGAAGTCTTGTGCATCTTACCACTTATCCTTAGTGAGGTTGCACCCAAGCCGTGACCTGTCATCCCTAGTGATGTTGCACCCAAACTATGACCCATCATGGAGTCAGGAGCTATCCCTCATCCCCATAGGAGTCGCATACTGCAGCCTATTATCCCCAGTGGAGTTAGGGTTATTCTTACCTCTTCATATCCTGATGGATCTGTTTAAAACCAAGCTATCTTAACCTCAAGGAGTAAACTTGCCCCCCCTAAGCCCTAGTAAAGATCGCCTCTGTTGGCCATCCTTCATCAGGTCACCATTTCCATCTGAGCCCTCTACTTGTGTATGACGTTAACCATTTTATGCTATAAGAGTCGGATTGTCATCCACAGACTTATTCCCCATAGAGCTCCACCTACATGGCGACCCACATAATGGTCTAGTTGCACAACCCTAAACTGCATGGTCCAAACAATATGACCTTAAACTGTAGCGATGGTCTAGTTGCAGGGCCCTAAACTGCATGGTCCAAACTATATGACCTTAAACTGTAGCCATGGTCTAGTTGCACGACCCTAAACTGCATGGTCCAAACTATATGGCCTTAAACTGTAGCGATAGTCTAGTTGCACGACCTTAAACTACACAGCCATGGTCCAAACTATATGACCTTAAACTATAGCGGAGGTCTAGTTGCACGACCTTAAACTGCATAGTCCTAGTTGTATGACTTTAAACTGTATGAGCACGGTCCAGCTGTATGCCCTTAAACCATAGTACACATCCTAGCCGCATGATTTTAAAGGACTCAACACCATGATCCAAACTATATGACCTTAAACTATAGTGGAGGTCTAGTTGCACAACCTTAAGCTGCATGGTCCTAGTTGTATGACTTCAAACAACATAACCATGGTCCAGTTGTATGACCTTAAACCATAGTGTGCATCCAGGCTGCATGACGATAAATTTCATTGCAAAGGTCTAGGAGGCATGACCATAAACGTGCCCCCACATACGCGCACACGCTTTTACGTGCACTTTCACGCATGCCTTCCCTGACCTACTTGTTAGTGTGCACGCATCACCTTCATTACCTCCTCAGTGAGTTCATTCACTTCATCACCACAACTCATTCCCTAGTGAGTCCCACCCATGCTCATGAAATGGTGAACCATCCCGCCATCTATGTTCGTTGTAAGTTCGTGGGTCACCATCATCCACTCACACTTCATACATCATAGGTAGCCTCGTGCCATTTCCAAAGTGAGTCAAACCACGACAACACTCACTCCAGGGCCTCCACAAACTGCCATCCATCTCCATTTTTGTCTTAGTTGCATGACCCTAAATTGCACAGCCATGGTCCGAACTATATGACCTTAAACTGTAACAGAGGTCTAGCTGCACAACCTTAAATTGCACGGTTCTAGTTGTAAGACTTTAACCATGGTCCAACTGTATGACCTTAAACCATAGTGCAACGTCCAGGCCGCATGATGTTAAACTATTCACACAGATCCCGAAGGCATGACCTTAAACACGCCTTCACATAAAAAAAAAAGAAAAGAAAAAATAACGGGCATGGTGTATACCTGAATAGGGGAATGCCAAGAGTAAAAATGACGGACGGGCATGGTCTTGAAACCAGGAGTAAAAGAGTTTTGTGAATAAAAACTGGGTACGGTGAAAACCCGAAAGGGCATCGTGAGCAAAAATGGATGAAAAGGGTGGACATAACCGAAAAGTTATAGGTAAAAAAGCCCCGAAATAAAAAGAATTTGGTGAAAACCATCTATACAACATCGCTTCCCAAGTTCAAGTGAAAATCCGCAACGGACACTTGGACTATTAAACAAGTTGATTCAGCACTCGTCTCAATAGGCGGCTTCAGCTCTCACTCAAAAGAAGAAAAATCCCCGGCATCATAGTACCGGGACTCCAAAAATATGAGTTTCAAGGAAAATATTTCGACAGCCCGAGTCTAGTTGTAAAAGGGACTCGAAAGACAGAAGACTCGCCAAGATGGCAAGACAAGTCTCATGAGGAAGAACATGATTCCCACAAGGTCACTCTAGAAACAAATACTTCAAAGGCAAAAAACTGACAAAGTGAGGGGAGAACCTGCTAGAGACGTCAGCTCGTCCAACCGACACAACCAGACCTTTGGGATTGGCTAATAGAGCCTGCCCCCGATTGGACTCAATAGACGAGACCCATAGTGGTACTATGAACGTCAAAAGAAAACCTGGTGTAGCAGCAAACAATGCCTACCAAAGCAAACCAATGAACCCAGACCAAATGGGAACGATGTCCGTCTACATGGCACTCAATTGCCAGATCGACCTGATTCTGATTGATGAGGTCCGTATAAAATTCTCAGATTCAAAATCACAAACAATCCACACGAGGGTGAGGACTTTGACAAGATCTCTCAAAAAAGTCTCTTCTCCCCCGAAAGTCTCCATGGACGGACCCGCGAACAATGCATCCCTACGTCTGAGCAGCTTAGTCACACCATTATGTGAATCTCCTTGGTGTTCACTTGGTCCTGTGGCTAGAAAGAAAAAAAGTAAAAGCCAAACGAAATTTTTCAAACGATTGTCCCTCTCGCTTCTCTTGAAGCACAACATTCGACGGGGCAAGTTGTTTGAACGTATTTTCAGCAACTTGGTTGTTAGTAGGAAACAGGTCAATAAAGCCTACAAAACAGTGGAAATTCTTGATAGTCTCAAAATGGCCCCAGAACTGGTCAGGATCTTCATAAGCACTTCAAAGGACCACCTGCTGACTTTCATCATAATCAGACATGTCTAAGGCAGTGAACACAAACAAACACTTTCAGCAAAATCAGTCTTTAGCACCTTAAAATGGACCTTGTCACTAGATCTATACTTTTGATGAGTCAAACAGCTATGGGATCACCGCCATTAGGTCCGACACGGTCGAAAACCCCTATAGGTCAAGTTTTGGCTTAATCGGGCACTCCAAGACAAAGTTATGGGTAAAAGACTAAAAACGGGTAGGCCGCATACTATTCCCGTGTGGCCTCACTGCACCAAAACACCATTAAAGGTGGCTATTTTTACAGTGACTTTGGGGACCTATATCTCACCGTTCCAAGTTGGAACGCTCCCAAATTGGTGAGCGTGCTCGTCTCATCAAGACGAACAATTCGATATGTAGTACGTCCCGTGATGACGCCTAAGTACAGAGAAAAACTAAATGAAAGTCTCTGATCCGTGAAGGGAGTTGCAGAAAATTCAGTAGCAGCATGCCTCATTCGAGCAGCTAGATTACAACGCTTGCATACCCGATCAGCACGAAGCCAATTGCATTATGTGTGTGAGTTCTGAGGCTATCTCTAGTCCGAGCGTCACATATGATAAATGGTTGGATTTCACACACAAAGGCGTCAAAGCTGCTGTAAATTCCTGTCACCTGACTTCAAGTTTTCGGTAAAAAACTCAAGACGACAAAATATTCACCCAGATACGAAATCAAGCTACGTTTGTTGTAACATGATCATGACGGAATGCTCAGTGTGATTCAATAAAGAAATCACGAAAAAACATCAAGGAACGAGCACACAATTGATCCAAAGCTTTCAAGATTCATCCAAGATTCAAGTCTCATGATCATGCCTCAAAAACATGATTCATGGCTCGAGGTTGGTATCAAAATGATTGTCATGCCGAGTTCTGCAAGGAAACAATAATCTTTCGATCAAACGGGCATCAGAACGACCTCGGGTCAGCCACGGAAGATCATGCAAGTTCTTGGGCTACAACAAAGACTGTTATGAAACTCCACATATTGTTAGGCAGGGGCAAAACAATCCTTTTGCACCTATTTTAGGATTTTTTTAAATTTAATTAAATTGTAATTATCTTCAATTCTAGCTAGTTTTTTGACGTACACCCATGTTGTAGCTCAGTTCTATATAAACATGCCATGCTAAATTGTGAGAGCCTTCGATTCATTTTTGGATTGATTCAAAAAAATTTCCATTCCTACTTGAGTTTGTGAGTATGTCTTGGAGAGGGAGAGAGGAGAGAGAAGAAAAGAACCGATACCCTTCAGACAGATATCTTTCTCTCTCCTCCTCTCTTTCTCTCTCCTCTCTTTCTCTCTTATCCCCTCTTTCTCTCTCTTTCCCTCTCATCTTTATCTCTTTCTCTCTCATCCTCCCCTCTCTCTTCACTCTTCTCATCTCTATCTCCTTCTCACCTCTATCTCTTTCTCTCTCTTTCTCTCTTTCACTCACTTTCTCTCTCTTCTTTCTCTCTCCTCTCTTCTCATATCTATCTCCATCTCTCTCTTCTTGCTCATCTCTATCTCCATCTGTCCTCTTCTAATGCAAATGGCGAGGCCCAACACCGGTTGGTTTTCTCCTTTTGTCACAATTGATGAGGCTTAGCAATCTTTGGTTTTCTCCTTCCTCTGTCAGTCGGTGAAACCTAGCGTCAGTTGGTTTTCTCTCTCTTTCTATCTGTCAATCAGTGAGACCTAGCACCGGTTGGTTTTCTCTCTCCCCTCCTCCTATCTGTCAGTCTGTAAAGCCTAGTGCCAACTAGTCTTCTCCCTCTTCTTCTCTCTCCTCTTCTATCAGTCGGCGAGACCTAGCACCGACTGGTTTTTTCTCTCCTTCTATTTGTTAGTCGATGAGACCTAGAGCCGACTGTTTTTCTCTCTCTTTTATTGTCTATTTTCTCTCTCCTCTCATTTTGTCTATTAATTGGTGAAGTTTAGCACCGACTGATCTTCTCTCTCCTCTTCTATTAGTCGACGAGACCTAGCACCGATTGATTTTTTCTCTCCTTATGCCTGTCAATCAGCGAGACCTAGCGCTGACTGGTTTTCACTCTTCTTCTATCAGTTGGTGAAACCTAATGTCAACTGGTCTTCTCTCTCCTCTCCTATCAGTCAGAGAGACCTAGTGTCGACTGGATTTCTCTCTTTCCCCCTGTCATTCGACGAGACCTAGCATCGATTAGTTTTCTCTCTCTTCTTCTGTCAGTCAGTGAGACCTAATGCCGACTGATTCTCTCTCTTCCTCTGTCAGTCGGCGAGACCTAGCACCGACAGGTTCTCTCTCTTCCTCTATCAATCTGTGAGACCTAGCACCGACTAGTTCTCTCTCTTCTCTTGTCAGTCGGTGAAGCCTAGCACCAACTGGTTTTCTCTCTCTTCCTTTTAAACACAGTTGGCAATGCTTAACCTCGACTGCAGATTCCTTCCTTCTCTCTCCTTTATTCTCTCATCTTTAATACGCTTCTCTTCCTTCTCCCTTCTTCTTTCTTTCCTTTCTTCTCTTCTTATTCTCACCTCATAGCCTTAATTCTACTACTCTTTCATTCGACTAAGAGGGATTGAGATTAGCCTCTCATGGTAGTCCTGTCATCTAGCCGTAATGTTGTTGTGTCAGGGTTACTTGGCCCATGTTATTTCCACGACAGACTGACCATCGTACCTAGCTAGTCCGTGTTGATAACAACATCTAAAAGTAATCCTGTGAGCCAATCTTAGTTACCGAGCCCACTTTACTACCACGTCAAACCAATTATCCATCAGCTTAGTCATCACTCTGATCCTCTCACTTAGTCGAATTCTTCTCTCCCCTGTCTTTCTTCTCTTCTTCTTTTTGAATGCGCACGCTTGTGTATGTTCATCAAGGAGGAAAAGGGTGAAGTCTGAGCCACCTATTTTATAACATTTGTCATATACGTGTGTGATTGCAGAAAAGCAGAAAACAAGAAGAATACAAGCCAAGGGAGGCGATTCCGAACCAGTTTTATTACTGGGGAGACTTTCCTCGTGATTTAAGAGGGCACCCACACGAGTCAGCTCGAGTAAGTCCCGAACCCACCTTTAAATTCCTCTCTCACCGGTTGGTAACACCTGCCCCCATCGTCAAACAGGATTCCCGAGAGAGCGATCTTTAAAAATGTCTCGAGTCTTCCGTCGAAACCCAAACGCTACCGCTCGATCCCCAAAGGATCTGAAGGGCGAGATATAGGCACCTAACTACACGCACTGCTAGATAACACTCCCGTCAACATGGATCTCCCTGATGAGAACCTCCTCACAATTGAGTACTCAATTTGGAAGCTATACTTCGACGGTGCAAGGAACGAATACGGCTCAAGCGTAGGTATCATATTTTGTTCACTCGAGAAGATTTTAATGCCAACAGCCATCAAATTGAATTTACCACGTACCAATAACATCGTTGAATATGAAGCCTTGATAGCCTGGCTCGAGAATGCCATGAGATAAAAATCCAGCAAGTACGAGTGATTAGTGACTCCTTACTCATCATAAATGATGTTCAAAGGATTTGGAAGGTGAAAGAAGAAAAGCTCAAACCCTATCAAGAAAAGGTGGAAACAATGATCCCATATTTTAAGAAAATCACATTTCAGCATGTAACTAGGGAAAACAATCGGTTCGCCATTCGCCAACACCCTTGCGACCCTTGCTTCATTGGTTGATATTCCTTCAAAAATCACCATGCTGCGATTCTACCTCAGGAACAAACATGACCCTTCCCCACCAACGATTGAAGAAGAAATAGAACAAGAAAATGAGAACGATGGGGAAGTGTCTCTTTGGCTTCAGATGTGCTAATTAAGGAAAACCCATGATTTCAATATGTTATGTCCCTGCTGAAAGATGAGTTATACCCCGAAGGAGCCACAAAAAAGGATAAAGAAGCCCTTCAAAGCTTTTCTATGGGATTCTTAGTAAGTGGTTTCTCCTGTTCAAGAAATCCTTCAATGGCATCATTCTACGGTGTCTCGATCAGCCAGAAATCGACCAAGTACTGATAGAGTTACACAATGAAGGAGGTCATTCTGGAAGAGCCGCCTTAGCTTAGAAAATTTGGTGCCAAGGCTATTACTAGACCACCATGGCTGAAAATTGTTGGAAGTTCATTAAGAGGTGTCCCAAATGTCAACTTTACGGAGATCTCACCCATGCACCATCCGTACCACGCAACTCAACACCCCCCGTATGGCCCTTTACCATGTGGGGTCTTGATATCATCGAAATGATCTCACTGAAAGCCTCAAACGGCCATCATTTTATATTAACAGCTACATAGTACTTCATCAAATAGGTAGATGCCGCATCATTTGTCAAAATTGAAAGATAACATGTTGCCCGTTTCATAAAGAATAACATTGTATTCAGATTTGGTGTTCCTGAGTCAATCATTACTGACAATGGATCCAATTTAAAAAATGAAAAGGTCACTAAGGTATGAAAAAAGTTCTGGATAACGAAAAAATTCTCCATGTCTTACTACCCTCAAGGAAATGGATAAGAAGAGTCCACAAACAAAGGACTACTCAGAATTATAGACAGAATAATAGAAGATGGCAAGGATCGGCACGAAAAGCTAAATGACGCACTGTGGGCCTACCGGACAACTGAGAAGACTCCTACTGACATGACCCCATACTCATTGGTGTATGATATGAAGCCGTGCTACCTATTGAAGTTGAGATACCATTGTTTGAAGACATTTTCAACACCTTTGTCCCCGATGCGGAATAAAGATGAAACAATTCAATAAAACCTTAACATATAGTGAAATTACCGACAGTCTCAGAATTACCCCATAATGGGTCTGAATCTTTTTAAGCACTTCAAAAGGCTACCTGTCAGGTTTCGTCACAATCCGACATATCTAAGGCCAGGCAGACAAAGAAACAATTTAAGAAAAATCGGCCTCTAGCACCCTGAAACGGACCCCGTAACTATAACTCTATTTTTTGGTGTGTCAAACAGTTGTGGGACCACCGCCATTGAATTCAACACGGTCAAAAACCCCTATGGGTCAAGTTTCGGCTTAATCGGACATTTTAGGACATGGGTAAGAGACCAAAAAGGAGTAAGCCACATGTTATTCCCATGCGGCCTCCCTACACTAATCTCCATTAAAGGAGGCTGATGTGCACAGTCCCTAGCGACAACTTCATAGGCCCGTATCTCACTCGTCCTGAGTCGGATCATTCTCAAATTTGGTGAGTGTGTTCGTCTCATCAAGACTAGAGTTTTGATATGTGGCACGACCTATGATAATACCTGAGCAGAGAGAAAACTAGAGAGAAGTTTTCGATCTATGAAAAAAGTTGTAGAAAATTCAGCAGCAGCGTGCCTTGCTCGAGTGGCCAAATCATGATGCTCGCGTACCCGATCGACGCAAAGCAAATCGCATTATGTGCGTAAGGTTCGAGGCTATCTGTGGTCCAAACCACGCGTATGATGAACATAGGATTTCATACACAGAGGCATCGAAACTACTGTAAATCTGACTGCCAGATTTCCAAATTCCGGTAAAAAACTCAAGTCGACAAAATCTTCGTCCGGACACAAAATCAAACTGTGTTTGTTGCTACATGATCGTGATGACATGCTTAGTATGATTCAATGAAGAAATCGAAGAAAAATGTTAGGAAACAAGGACACTACCGATCTGAAGTTTACAAGATTCATCCAAATTTTAAGTCCCATGATTGTGGCTCAAAAGTGCGATCCAGGGTTCGAAGTTGGTATCAAATCGATAGCCATGCTGAGCCCTACAAGAAAAAATCATCTTTCAATCAAGCGGGCACCAAAGCAACTCCAGATTATCTATGGAAGATAACACAAGTTTTAGGGAAGCAGCAGTGACTGTTTCGAAATTTCACACATTGTTGGGTAGGGGCAAAACAGTCCTTTTTCACCAAATTTTAGAATTTCTTTTAATTCAATTAAATTGTAATTATCATCAATTTACGTAGTTTTTTGGCGTACATCCATGTTTGGGCCCAATTCTATATAAACATGCTAAACCTAATTGTAAACGACCTCGGTTCATTCTACACATTGATTCAATAAATATTTCAATTCTTGCTTAAGTGCGTTGGTGCATCTTGGAGAGAGAGAGGAAAGAGAAGAAAAGGGTCGATACCTTTCGATAAGGTAATTTTCTCTCTCCTCCTCTTTTTTTCTCATCTCTCTTCTCCTCTTTTCTTTCTCATCTCTCTCCTCTTTTCTCTCTCTTTCTATCTCCTCATCTCTATCTCCCTCTTTCTTTCTCCTCTTGTTTATGTCTTTCTTTCCTATTTTGTCTCCTATCTCCTTTATCCACTTTCCTTTTTCTCTCTTTATCTTTCCTTCACTTTTCTCCTTCTTCTTTGTTCGCGCAGAGCGAAGTCGATCGCTTCATAGACATGAACAGTGAGTCAGGCCTTAACCCGAGTGATGGGTCGGGCCTTTATCGAAGTCTCCTCGTCTTGTTCTTCTGACATGGACAATGGAAGAACATCGCCGCCCATATCTTCTCTCTCTTCTTCTTCGTCTGACAAGGACGATGGAGGCACATCGCCGCCCATGTCTTCTCTCTTCTTCTTCGTCTGACACAGATGGTGGAAGCACATCACCACTGATGTCGTCTCTCTCTTCTTCTTCGTCTGACATAGACGGTGGAAGCACATCGCTGCCCATGTCTTCTCTCTCTTCTTCTTTGTCTGACACAGACAGCAGAAGCACATCACCGCCCATGTCTTCTCTCTCTTCTTCTTCGTTTGACACTGACAGCAGAAGAACATCGCCACCCATGTCTTTTCTCTCTTCTTCTTCGTCTGACATAAACGGCAGAAGCACATCACCGCCCATGTCTTCTATGTCTTCTTCTTTGTCTGACAGGGACGGCGAAAGAACATCGCTGCCCATATCTTCTCTCTCCTCTTCTTCGTTTGACACAGATGGCAGAAGCACATTGTCACCCATGTCTTTTCTCTCTTCTTCTTTGTCTGACACAGATGACAGAAGCGCAACGCCGCCCATGTTTTCTCCCTCCTCTGATTCCCCTACCATGAGCGGCGGAGGCTAATTTTCGCTCATGTCCTTTTTCTCTTCTTACCCTCGTGTCATGGATGAAGGAGATTCATCACCGTCCATATTCTTTCTTATCTTCTCTATCATCACCGTTTAAGTACTCTCTTCTTCCTTCTCTCTTCTTTTCTTCTTTTTCCTTTCTTGCCTTCCTTTTCTTCTCCCTCTGTTCCTCTTCTCTTCTTCTTTTCCCTTGCACGACATCGGTAGTATTGTGCATGTCTGTCTTTCTCTCTTTTCTTTCTTCTCTCTCTCGTTAGACCAAGAGAAGCTGAGACAAACATTGCCCTGAAAGTCCTATCATCTAACAGTATTGTCATTGAACCGGTCTTAGTCACCGTGCCCGCTTTACTGTTGCAATAAGCTAGCCATTACGTCAGGTCGGCCGATGATTGTTCTTGCATTTAGTACTATTTATGTTGTGTCGATCTAGTTACCGTGCTCATCTTGCTACCACGTCGGGTCAACCACTTTCTGATCCAGTTGCTCTGTTAGTCTCGGTACATAGTCAAAACTCGTCTGATCTACCTCTTTCCTCTTCTTTCATCTATTTTCTTAGCCTTTCTTCTCTTGGATGTACAAACCTTTGTACGTTCGCTCAAAGACAAGGTGGGGTCTCTTTTAGCCCACTTGTCATGTAAAATTAACCATGTGTGTGTGATTGCAGAATCAAGATAATACAGGCCAAGGGAGACGGTTCCAAACCATTTTTACTACTGGGGGGCTTTATTCGTGATCTAAGAGGGTGCCCACGCGAGCCAGCCCAAGTAAGTCTTGAACCCACCTTAAATTCCTCTCTCATCAGTTGGTCCACCTGCCCTTATTCTTGAGCAAGGTTCCCGAGAGAGATCTCAAGTCCCGGGTTCCCCTGAAACCCGAGATGTGTACCGTCAGATCATCCAGATTCGGAGGGCGAGATTGACGCATCTAACCAGCTTGGTGACTCCACTGGGAACTTACTACCCCTTCGTCGAGTCATTCTTGTTTGGCTAGTTTCTCTTTTTATTTTTTGTATTTCACACTTATGGCATCCGGGTTCTGTAACCCGTTTATCCGAATCGGGGATTTTCTCATCCCTGCATTCGCGAGCATCCCTCGGGAACAAGTTCCTTGAACGTCGTTCCCAACTTTCCTTTTGAGAAAAGACCTAGTATCTAGCTCTCAGGTCTTAACCTAGATATGCGTGAGGATGGACTTAAAGGTCCCTAACTCCCCATCTCCTAGCTTTGGTGGAACTTCCACCAAGGCACCCTGCATCGGTAGCACGTCTGCTGCCACTCACAACGTGCACCTTGTCACCAACAATCACTTGTTGGTCGTAATGCCGAGGTACACCGAAAGGCTGCCCAGTCCCTTGCTGCAAAAGGAAAAGAAGTTGTCATTGCCTCAGTGGGTCGCCGTAAAGCTACCCCCACATTCCTGCAGCACCACGAGTCTCTACCTTTATAGGCTCATCACATTGAGGTGGAAACCCTGGGGTCTCCACCTCTCGCACACACTATAAGGCTCATGGGTCATCCACTAGAGCCACACCTTGGGGCAACTTTTATGTTACCTCGAGTCAATGTCTAGGATCAGGCCTCCCAAGACCAGGTCCTACGCACGTTGTGCATTTGTATCCCACCACTCGGGACAACGCTATTGCTGCACCAACCCAAGCACACGGGAGATGACTCCTTCGTCGTCCCACTCAACACACACTAGCACACCCTGTAAGAGGTAGGCTTTCACTTGTTCTCTTACAAACACCTGCAAGTGGTTCCCAACCTCCTAAGGCCAGACCACCAGTTCAAGCCCGGGTTGACCCCCAAGTCACCTGTCATCCTTCTTCAAGAGATGCATACGCATCACCATCACAGACAACCCCTCTCCCCCAACTCAGGCGTCCTTATGAGTCAACCCTACTTTTGCCTGCTCCTCCTTGTTTTGGCAAGCACCTCCAACCTTGTTACTCGAAGACCTTCCCCAAGAGTACCATTTTGAAGCAGGCCCGTCTTCTCGATCATGTCTTTGGAGTCCATAGGAGAATGCGAGGCAAAGACCTGATTGCTGATCAAATCCTTCATCCTCCCCGGCCTTGGATGACCCCGGTTCCTGGCCCTCATCCTTTGGCTCACCTAATGGAGAAAGCTTTTTCTTGTGCAAGAAGAATGGACCAGCCACAGTTTCGATCGCAGTTTTAGCGTGAGGTCCATCAAAACCTCAAAGCCAGACTCGATAGGGGTTTGTAAATTCTGACTAGGGAAGCAACCAAGACAGTCGGGGCAACTGGCTCTGATAACCCTCTTCGTCTGAACCCCTTCTACCCTCTTCAGATGACAAAGCCTGAAGAAGGAGGCCACGAACTCAGTCATAGAAGATGACCCAGCCACTTAGCTACTACGGTCTCAAGACCGTCGAGAATCGATCTTCACGCGATCGGCATACAAGACTCGAGTCCAGTCAGCACATGCTGATCGATCTGTCGCGTGTGACCCGTCAAGTTTGCATGCCCTCAACTCCAACTGACGGTGAACTCCCCAGGGAAACAGTCAGCTTAAGGGTTATAAATGACCCTAGCGACTCTTAGGAAGAGCGCATGAATAAATTTGAAGACATGATGAGCACGATGATGGAGAAGATTGATCACATATATGCTGCATGACAATCAGCTAACCATGAGGTCAATGCCCATCACTCAGATGATGCAGATCCTCGTCTCACAAGTAGATATTGATGCTATGGTCACACATAGTTTAAATAACCGATAGATCCTAAGTATGCAGGGAGCAACGCTTTACCAAAAGCTCTATCCCTTACGTTGATCAGATTCCATTTCCCTCAGACTACAAGAAAGGGAAGTTTCCCCTGTTCAGCGGAAATACATCCCCCCAAACAGCATATCACCCATTTCCAAGTAGCGAGTCGAGAGACAGTGGCTGATGGGAGACTCCTTCTCCGTCAGTTTGCTGAAACTCTTGACGGCTCGGCTTTCCAGTGGTATGCTCGGCTTCGTCCAAACTCAGTACATACGTGGGAGGAAATGGAAAAATAGTTCCATCAGTGTTACTATGAGGTCGAAAGAGAAGTTCAAACCATCAAGCTTCTCACTTTGACCCAAGATCCTGATGAGCCCGTGGATCTATTCATATCAAGATGGAGAGATTTGGCCGCTCGCCACCCCAATCCTTTGCCAGAGAAGGAAGCGGTTCAAACCTGTGTGTGGAATATCGATCTGAGATTGCCCTACATGTTGAGGCCTCCAATCCGACCTCCATGTCAGAGATGATCTCCAAATTAGTCCGCATAGAAAGCCTGTCACGTCACCACGATGGGTCACGACAACAGTCAGCAAGCTCAGGGAACAATCGGGGAAATGGTAGATCTAGGACTAATACTCGGGGCAACCAAGCAAAAGGAGTGATTAGCGCAGCCGTCACGGTCAGTGATCCAAAGAAAGCTCCCCCTCAAACTTTGGACCTCTCCAAAGGGGTAAACACAGCGAAAGCACCTCAGGCAGGCAAGCAACAACAGTTGTACAACCAAGTACCCCCCCCTGTAAACCTTAATCAAGATGATTATTGGACCAAGCATAGAAACAATGTGTACCCATTGAAAAGGAATGAGTCCCTGCATTACTCCAACTACTACTCGAACAAAACATGATCGAGCTCTCAGAGATCAAATTCCCTGATCAAGCTGGACTTGATACTCAGGCGAATTGTGCTTACCATCGAAGGATTAACCACCCCACAGAGGACTGCTACATGCTGAAATATTATCGAAGCCTAATTCATAAGGGTTAGACAAAACTTGAAGAGCTAAAGAAGGCCTTTGGGATAGTAGAAGCCTCCCATGTGGTAACAGTCCAAGAGGAAGACGAAGCGCCCAGTCTCCTTCATGACTTTTTTGTTATAATGCTTCAAGAAGGCCTAATGACACCAAAATTGGCAAGGAAGCCCCGACGCCTTGCTCAGGGGACTGAGGACCATTAGTGCCCATACCATCAGATACAGAGCCACAACCTGTGTGAATATTCCAATTTCTATGGCATAATCGCCACGAAAGTACAAGAATGTTAAGAGTCTTGTAGCATTCTAAAAAGTGATCCTCAAACCACTGCTCCACCAGTACGAGAGGACCTTTTGACACAAGTCCTGCGTAAAGATGACTCAAATCCTGCTGAACCCTCGACTTCCCAGCCATGGATAGTCCACCATGGGCAAAGCTGACTCAAGTCATTAAGGCAAGAAGCAGTAAGTCAAGCTAGAGTTGTCCATAAACCCAGCGAGACAGATCAACCACTGTCAATGAAAACCAGAAAAAGACGAGCACCAAGGCCTGCTCGCTGGAGAAACAAGACTGCTCAACCACCTGTTGCGCAGGAATTTCTCAGGCCTCTTCCCTCATTGCTAACTTTACTGGACTTCATTCCTAGCACGATCCTCCTTCCTTCCCCCTCCCATCAAGAGGATGATGTCTTCTCCTCAGAATACATCCAATGAGGGTGATGACGTTAAAAGCACTCCCAAGTGGTCTAAGCAAGGGGAAGACCTAAAAGATCCCCTGCACACGTCCAACTTTGGTGATGATGCAAAAAGCTACCCAGATCGGTCTGATGAGGGGAACGACCTTAAAAGTCCCTCACTTTTTAACCCTCCTCTTTCTTCTTCTTCTGCTTCTCATCCTTCTTCTTCTATGTCTCTTGCAGGTACCACCTTAAAGTGTACAGACTTCGAGGCTCTCGAAAGAGAACTTGAAGGGACCAACATAAGCAGGACACACAAGAGGCGGTTAAAAAAGACACTGGCCCAGGCAGTAGGATTCTTAACAGTTATTGACGCCCTGGTAGCTCGAGCTAAAACACAACCATCTTCCTCCACTATGAAGCGTAAGAAGTCAAAGCCAAAGAAACTCCAGTGGCCTCTTGAACTCGATTTTGAGAAAAGACTGAGAGAATCAAGAGGGCAGAGCTTCTATTTCCAGAAAACTTGCCACATGGTACAAGTCCATGAAGTATCAGCCAGCGCGAGACAAACACTACAGATACCTATGCAAAAATTGAATGATTATTATGAAGGCACTTTTGACCCCACAACCACTAAATCTCAATCTCCCTGCGACTCTCAAATTGAACTCTTACAACCTGATATGTTGTCCATGTTTGAGGTTGACCCTTCTATCCCTCGGTTTGACAAAGGTGCAAAAATCATGACCTACCCTGAAGCTCTCGTAGAAGCAGAGATGTCAGGATCGTCGGTCTCTACACGTGAGGTTAGCGAGAAGACCTCTGAGGCCAATGATGAAGGGTTGCTAGAAGCCTCAGAAGAATGGGAAGAAGGCGGTCAAGCCACAACAGATAAACTCGAGGAGATTAATATAGGGGATGAGACTGAACCTTGACCCACTTTCTTCTCCACAAATATGTCTTTAGAAAAGAAATAAAATTTCACTACTTTCTTACGAGCAAATCGAGATGTCTTTGCTTAGCATTACCATGAGCTGCTTGGTTTAGACCCTCAAGTCGTCGTTCACAGCCTTGGCATCGATCTGACTGTCAAACCTGTCAAATAGAAATCAAGGAGGTTTAGGCCTAACCTCGAAATGCAGATAGATGTCGAGGTAACCAGACTCAGACAAGTAGGCTTCATTCGTGCAGTCAAATACCCGAAATGGCTAGCAAATGTTGTTCCAGTCAAGAAGAAGAATGGCCAAATCAAGGTTTGCATTGACTTCCACGTCCTGAATATCGCCTGTCCCAAGGATGACTTCCCGTTGCCATTCACCGAGATGCTTATTGATTCTACGGCTCACTGCCAAATCTATCCCTTCATGGATGGATATTCGGGTATAGTTAGATACGGATGGCGCCGAAGATGAGGAAGCCACCACGTTCTTGACTTCAAAATGAGTCTTCTGTTACACTATGATGCCTTTTTGATTGAAGAATGTATGTGCCACATATCAGAGATCAATGATGACCATCTTCAAAGACATGATGCACAAAGAGGTGGAATGTTATGTAGATGACTTGGTGGTGAAATCCGAAAAGAAAGACTAACATATGAGAGACCTTGAAAAGGTGTTCGAGCGATTACGCCTGCATCGGCTCAAAATGAACCCGCTGACGTTCACTTTTGGCATGCATTTAGGAAAGTTTTTAGGGCTCATTATTAGACACCGAGGGCTTGAAGTTGAGCCAGTCAAGATCAAGAAAATCCAAGAAATTCCATCACTAACTACACTATGAGAACTGCGCTCTCTTCAAGGACAGTTGGCGTACATCTATAGGTTCATCTCAACCCTCTCAGGTCACTGTAAACCCTTTACGCACCTGTTAAAGAAAGATACATCATTCATTTAGAATGAAGCAAGGCATGCAACCCTTGATGATATCAAGTATTATTTACTCAATCCTCCAATACTCTCTACACTAATATTGAGAAGACCTCTCATCCTGTACGTGACCTCGCTAGATGAGTCACTTGGGCCATTGTTGGCACAGAACAATAAAAAAGGAAAAGAGACCGCACTGTACTATCTCAGCCGCAAGATGCAAGGGGCTAAGAATAATTATCCCCCTCTAGAAACGATGTGCTTGGCCCTAATTTTTGCAATACAAAAGCTCCACCATTACTTTCTTGGTCATGAAGTGAAACTTATATCAAAAGCAGATCCTGTAAAGTTTCTCATGACATGCCCATGCATGTCAGGACCTCTTACCAAGTGGGCATTATTACTGATGGATTTTGACATCACATATGTCCCCCAAAAGGCCATCAAGGGCCAAGCCTTGGTTGATTTTCTCGCAGCACACCCTGTACCGTCGGAATCTTCTTTATCAAGTGACCTCCTTGATGAAGAAGTATTTTGTGATGAGCTTGCTCACGCATGGGAAATGTAGTTTGACGCAGCCTTTCAATCTAATCGAGGAGGCACCTGGGTGGTATTCCTGAATCCAAAAGGTGGAGTACTACCACTTTCTTTCTCTCTCGCCGAGGCTGCTTCCCATAACGAAGCAGAATATTAGGCACTTATAATTGGATTAGAGATAGCATTTGATCTAGACTTGGAGCAACTCCAGATCTATGGCGACTTTGAGTTAGTTATCCGACAGCTCAAAGGGATCTATGACGTGAGAAAAGACACCCTCAAGCCCTATCACGACACTGCAAAATCGTATATGGCACAGTTCGAGGATGTATCCTTGAGTCACATCCCCAGGAGACTAAACTCACAGGCTGAGGCACTTGCAAAACTCGGGGCCACAATTAAATTATCCTCATCAGGACTCACGCTTGTCTGGGTGGCAAAGTGGAGACACATTGAACTAAGAACCGAGGTAAACGCGGATGATGAGAGAAATCTCTTCCCTGAGTGCCCTCCTTATCCATTTGGAGCACTTCTATCAGCAAAGGAAGTTATCAAGACTGGACACGAAATGGCACAAAATCAAGAAGCTAAGGTTCAAAACCAAAATTCAGAGTTCTTCGACCCAATATGTGAAGAAGTCGAGCAGGTAGAAGATTGTAGAGAACCCATCACTAGTTTCCTAAAACATGGTAGACTCTCGAAAGATCATGCCGAGCGCAACAGTGTGCGCCTAATGTCCATCAAGTATACCCTCCTCGAAGGAGATGTTCCCTTCGGACAGCATTCTTCCTAGATGTGAGGATGCATAAGAAGAAAATAAGGTCCTGGAAGAAGTACACTCAAGCATCTATGGATTGCATCAGTCTGATCCCAAGCTCTATGAACAAATAAGCAGATTGGGATACTATTGGCCTTCGATGATTGATGATTCCTTAAATTATGCTAAGAAGTGTCAGATGTGCCAAATCCATTCAAGCCTTGTTCACCAGCCTTCAGAGCCCTTACACCCTACAGTGGCATCATGGCCCTTCTCACAACGGGGATATGGACATTGTAGGGCCTTTTCGGCAATGGGTCATGTCCTTATTCTAGCTTCAACAGATTACTTCTCCGAGTTGGTTGAAGCGATCCCTCTTAAGTAAGTTCTTGGGACCACAATAGCTAATTTTGTGTGACATCACATCCTATATCAGTTCGGAGTGCCTGACCAGATTATATCTAACAACGGCCCTCAGTTCATGAGTCATCACATCGATTGCTTGGTTAATCAATTCGGTTTCCAATGGAGATACTCAAATATGTATCACCCTCGAGCCAACGAATTAGTCGAGGCCTTCAATAAGACCCTGTGCAACATTTTAAGGAAATCGATATAAAAAACGAAGAAGAAATGGCACGAGAAACTTCCTGAAGCCCTGTGGGCATATCACACTACCACAAGAAATGCCACCAATTCTACTCCTTATGGAGGCGAAGATATTTTACCCCTTGAAATTCAAATCCCTTCACTGTGTGTCGTTGTACATCAAGGACTAATCGAAGATGAGAGAGTCAAAATTTGATATCAAGAGCTGGATGCACTCAATGAAAAGAGGTTAGAGGCCCAACAAAACTTTGAACTCAACTAGGGGAGAATGAAGAGGGCCTTTGACAAGTCAGTCAAGGTCCGCTCATTTTCCCATGGACATTTAGTTCTAGCTGTCAAGAGGCCGATTGTTATTCATGGGCGGCGCAAAGGGAAGTTCGAACCTAAGTTGGAAGGTCCCTTTATAGTTAGAAAGGTCTCACCAAATGGAGCCTACATATTTGCACATCCTGATGGAGAGGAGGCAATGTCCCCCTATCAATGGGCGATACCTAAAGAAATATTACCTATGATGTATACTCAATTCAAACCAAGCTACAAAGTCCAAACAAAGCTTAAATCTTTTTATTGCATTAAAAGGAGTTACAAGTTACAATCAAAAGCCCATTATTAGGGAAGTTACAAATCTCTTACATTTGAAGAAAAGAGAAAAGTTGACACCCTCGGTATTGCTGTTGTATCTGAAGATAAGAGGACGGTTACAGGTCAAAATGAAATGCCCTCCTCATGAAGAAGAAGCAAAACCACTTGAGAGCCAGCCTCAATTCGTTTGAAGGGCGTTCTCAAAGAGGATGGTTACTGGCTAAAAGAAGAAGCCAATCATTTCCAAGTCAGCTTCAATTCATCTGACGAGTTTATCAAACATACAAAACAAACTTCTCAAGCAAGGAACTGTCCTATGATGGAGAGCATACCCAGTTCACAGTGAATGCCCTTCCATAGGACAACATGGACTTCACTGTTGTCTTAGAGGACTCGGCTTCCAACGGGCATCATAAGTCAGGCCTTACAATTGGTCACCACCCTTTCCTACCCAAGTCAGCACCATGCATGAACATCGCTGCACGTGACTCATCACCGTGTGCGAAAATCCCCACATGTGACTCACCGTCACACGTGAGCAACACCATGCGCATCATAATGTTGACCATGCACTGATAAGGGTCGTGTGAGGCCAGCACCGGCTGTGTCTTCCAAGGACTAGCGTCGGTTGTTCTTCTAACTCCCAACGCCGGCTACCTATCTTGAGGATCAGCACCAACTGTCTTTCTAAAAGGGTCGGCATCGACTGTGCTTTTAATGCCAAGTGCCGGTTGGGTATCCTAAAGTCAGCGCCGGCCAGGTTTTAACGCTTTTTGCCACTGTGATTGTTCACCTTCTGGTACCTTTTTGCTCTTCACGTCTCCTCGGTTCCTGAGACCCCTCATTTTCTGGCCTAAGATGCTTCACCTCCCCGATGATTGCATAATTTCCAATGACGGCCGTTCACCTTCCTGCGACCGTCCACCTTCAGTGACGGTTCACCTTCTGCAACCGTTCATTCTCCCTGTGCCCTTCAAGTTCCCGCTGAAAACTCCCTTCCACTGCCAGAAACTCCCTTCCACTGCCGAAAACCCTTTGCAACCTTTCTCCAAGTCACCGGAAATCCACTGCAGGAAAACCTTCACCCTTCCTATGTACTGCTGGAAAGCCACTTTCACCCACTAGAAAACTGACAAAAACCAGTGGAAAACCCTGGGCAGCCCTCTACTTCTCTTCTTTCCTTTGATAGAGCCCTCAAAACCACGGCCAGAGTTCCCTGTTTCCTGGTAAACTGCCTTTTTCTTACTGCAAACTCCTGCAATCCCAGCAAATCTTGCCTCCTTTCCTACTGGCTACTCCTTGCTTAACCGGAACCTACCCCTATTCGGTGGCAAAACCTTTGCTAATCTTGTTGGAATCCCTGTGTGTTTGCCGAAGCTTTCACCGAAAACCTCACCCTCACTGTTAAACCAAGAAATAGTGTTGGCAGTACCCAACGCCGGCTATGTTCTTAAGGGTTCACTTTCACTCATGTTCAGTGTCACATGCTCCATGCTAAATCCATGCATGTCTTATTACTGTTATCCCCAATGGCGTTGCACCCTGACCATGACCTATTATCCCCAGTGGAGTGGTACTCAGGTCGTTCCACCTAAACCATGACTTCTCATCCCCAGTATGAGTCATACTCATGTTGTAGTCCCTTATCCCCAAAGGAGTGAGGGTCATTTTTATCACTGCAACCCCTAGTGGGTTTGCTTCACACCTAGTTGTCCTTTCCTCTAGGAGTTGGGTCATCTTCAATAAATTTGTTCTATATTGAGTACCATTTTTCACCTCTAAGGGAGCCACACTTGTCTCTTAATCCCCAAGGAGGTCAGCCTTCCCATTTGAACCCTTTTCCGGTCTTAACCATTTTATCCCCAGGGAGTCAGATTGCAGTCTACAAGACATATTCCCATGCATCTTCACCTACATGGTGACCCACAACCATGGTCCGCTCTACATGACCTTAAACTGCACAACCTTCGTCTAGGCGCACGACCTTAAAACTGTATGGTCCAAACTATACGACCTTAAACTGTAGCGGAGGTCTAGTTGCACGACCTTAAACTCTCCCCCACAATGTGTGCACACACCCTGTACGTGCATCTTCACGCACGTCTTCCCTAACCGACCCGTTCGTGTGAACACACCACCTTCAATATGTCCCCAGCGAATTACTCATCACCTTTCATCATTCCCCAGTGGGTCTCACCCATGCTTACAAAACAGTGAGCTATTCTGCCATTCATATGCGTCGTCAGTTAGTGGGTCACCACTTTTCCACCTTCCATTCATGCATTACTCATATTTCATAGGGAGCCTCATGTCATCTCCCCAAAGTGAGTCAAACCACCACCATACTCACTCCATAGCCTCTATAGACTGCCATTCATTACCATCACGGTCCAGCTGTATGACCTTAAGTTGTAGTGCATGTCCTGATCGTTAAACTACGTCGCACAGGTCTCGAAGGCATGACCATAAACATGCCTTCACAAAAAAAAACAGAAAAAAAGAATAATTGTCATGGTGTACATCTGAATAAGGGAACACCATGAGTAAAAATAACGAATAGGCATGGTCACGTAACCATGAGTAAGAGAGTTTTGTGAAAATAAAAACCTAGGCACGGTGAAAACTTGAAAGGGCCTCGTGAGCAAAAATGGAAAAAGAAAAAGCGGTGGACCTGGCCGAAAGGTCATGGGTAAAAGAGCCTCAAATAAAAGGAAGTTGGTGAAAACCATCTCTACGGCACCGCCTCCCAAGTCCAAGTGAAAATCCACAAAGAACGCTTGGATCAATAAATAGGTTGATGCAACACTTGTCCTTCTTGCTTGTATCAAAGTACAACATTCGATGAGGCAAATTTTTTGAAGACATTTTCAGCACCTTGGTCCCTGACGCGGAGTAAAGAGAAAGCAGGTCAATAAAGCCTTAACATACGATGAAATTCCCGACAGTCTCAGAATTTCCCCAGAATGGGTCAGAATCTTTCTAAGCACTTCAAAAGGCTACCTGCCAGATTTTGTCCCAATCCAACATATCTAAGGTAGTGCAGACAAAGAAATAATTTCAGAAAAATCAACCTTTAGCACCTTGAAACGGACCCCGAAACTAGAACTCTATTTTTTGTGTGTCAAACAGTTGTGGGACCATTTCCATTTGATTCGACACGGTCGAAAACCCTTATAGATCAAGTTCCAGCTTCATCAAGCAATTTAGGATGAAGTTATGGTTAAAAGACCAAAAAGAGGTAGGTCGCACGCTATTCCCATGCGGCCTCCTTACACCAACTTCCATTAAAGGAGGCTGATGTGCACAGTCTCGAGTAGCAACTTCAAAGGCCTGTATCTCACTCGTCTTGAGTCGGATCATTCTCAAAGTTAGTGAGCCTATTCGTCTCATCAAGACGAGCATTTTGATATGTGGCATGACTAGTGACGATACCCTGGCAGGGAGAAAAACTAGAGAGAAATTTCGAATCTATGAAGAAAGTTCCAGAAAATTCAGCAACAGCATGCCTTGTTCGAGCAACCAAATCAAGACACTCACGTACCCAACCGTTGCAAAACCAATTGCATTATGTGCCTAAGGTTCGAGGCTATCTATGGTCCAAACCCCACATATGATGAACGGATGGATTTCATACACGAAGTCGTCGAAGCTGTTGTAAATTTTGGCCGTCGAATTTCCAAATTTCGTTAAAAAAATCAAGTCGACGAAATCATCTGGACACGAAATCAAGCTGTGTTTGTTGTTGTGCGATCGTGAAGACATGCTTAGTGTGATTTAGCGAAGAAATCAAAGAAAAACATCAAGAAACAAGCACACTACGGATCCGAAGTTTGCAAGATTCATCCAAATTTTAAGTCGCATGATCGTGGCTCAAAAGCACGACCTATGGTTCGAAGTTCGTATCAAATCGATCGTCATGCCGAGCCCTACAAGAAAACAATCATCTTTCGATTAAACGAGCACTAGAGCAACCCTGGATCATCCATGGAAGATCACGCAAGTTCTAGGGCAGTAGTAGGGACTATTTTATAATTTCACACATTCTTGGGAAGGGGCAAAACAATCATTTTGCACCCAATTTTCATATTTCTTTTAATTTCATTAAATTGTAATTATCATCAATTTTGATAGTTTTTGGGCGTACACCCATGTTTGGGCCCAATTCTATATAAACATGCTAATCCTAATTGTAAACAGCCCCCGGTTCATTCTACACATTGATTTAATAAAGATTTCACTTCTTGCTTAAGTTCGTGGGTGTGTCATGGAGAGAGAGAGAGGAGAGAGAAAAAAATGGTCGGTACCCTTCGATAAGGTAATTTTCTCTCTCCTCCTCTTTTCTCTCTCATCTCTATCCTCCTCTTTTCTCTCATCTTTCTCCTCTTTTCTCTCTCTCTCTCCTCATCTTTATCTCCCTCTTTCTCTCTCCTCTCGTCTATGTCTTTCTTTCCTATTTATCTCTGATCTCTTTTATCCACTTTCTTTTTTCTCTCTTTATCTTTCCTTCACTTTTCCTCTCTTTCCAGTTCTCTCTCTACTCTCTTTCTCCTACTTCTCTGTTCATTCATAGCAAAGCTGATTACTTAGCATGATGTTGTTTCGCTTCAGAGACATGACCAATGAGCTAGGCCTTAACCCGAGTGGTGGGTCGGGCCTTTGTCGAAGTCTCATTGTCTTCTTCATCTGACATGGACCACGAAAGCACATAGCCGCTCATGTCTTTTCTCTCTTCTTCTTCTTTTGACATGGATAGCAGAAGAACATCGCTGCCCACATATCTCTTCTTCTTCTTCTGACATGGACGACGGAAGCACATCGCAGCCCATGTCTTCTCTCTCTTCTTCTTCATCTGTCACAGACAGCGAAAGCACATCGTCACCCATGTCTTCTCTGTCTTATTCTTCATCTGACACGAATGGAAGAAGCACGTCGCCGCCCATGCCTTATCTCTCTTCTTCTTCGTTTGACACGGACAACAGAAGCACATCGCCACCCATGTCTTCTCTCTCTTCTTCTTCGTCTGACACGGACAGCGGAAGCATATCGCCGCCCATGTCATTTCTCTCTTCTTCTTCGTCTAACAAGGACGACGGAAGCATATCGTCGCTCATGTTTTCTCCCTCCTCTGATTCCCCTACCATGAGCGACAGGGGCTAATTTTCACTCATGTCCTTTCTCTCTTCTTACCCTCCTGTCATGGACGGAGGAGATTCATCGTCATCCATATTCTTTCTTATCTTCTCTATCAACGCCATTTAGGTCCTCTCTTCTTCCTTCTCTCTTCTTTTCTTCTTCTTCCTCTCTTCCCTTTTTCTTTTCTTCTCCCTCTGCTCCTCTTCTCCTCTTCTTTTCCCATGCACAACATCGGTAGTATTTTGCTTGTCTCTCTTTCTCTCTTTTCTTTCTTCTCTCTCTCGTTTGACCAAGAGAAGCTGAGACAAACATTGCCCTGGTAGTCCTATTGTCTAGTTGTATTGCTATTGAGCCGGTCTTAGTCATCGTGCCCGCTTTACTGCCGCGATAAGCTAGCCATTACGTTAGGTCGGCCGATGATTATTCTTGCGTCTAGTTGTATTTATGTTGTGTCAGTCTAGTTACGTGCCCATCTTGCTACCACGCCGGGTCAACCACTTCCTAATCTAGTTGCTCTATTAGTCTCGCTACATAATCAAAACTCATTTGATCTACTTATTTCCTCTTCTTTCATGTATTTTCTTTTCCTTTCTTATCTTAGATGTACAAACCTGTGTACATTCGCTCAAAGACAAGGTGGGGTCTCTTTTGGCCCCCTTGTCTTGTAGAATTAACAATGTGTGTGTGATTGCAGAAACAAGAGAATACAGGCCAAGGGAGACAATTTCGAACCAGTTTTACCACTGGGGGCCATTTTTCGTGATCTAAGAGGGTGCCCATGCAAGGCAGTCTGAGTAACTCCTGAACCCACCTTAAATTCCTCTCTCATCGGTTGGTCCACCTGCCCTTATTCTTGAGTAAGGTTCCCAAAAGAGCGATCTCAAGTCCTAGGTTCCCCCGAAACCCGAGACGTGTGCTGCTAGATAATCCAGATCCAGAGGGCGAGGTCGAGGCACTAATCAACTGTCTCTCCGAGTGCTTATTCACAAAAATTCAGATGAGGAACAAATGATCGAAGCACGAATCGCTGCCCTCGTTACTTTGGATGAAAGACAACTACGAGCAACACAAAATATCATTGCTTACCAGTGCAGAATCGAGAGGGCATAACAAAGAAAAGTTGTTCCTCAACAACTCAGAGAAGGGGACATGATACTCAAGAAAATCTTCCACACTCTTGCAAATCCACACCCTTTAGGCAAGTTCAAACCTAATTGGGAGGGGCCATTCGTGGTTACCTGAATGCAAGTAGTTCTTACAAGATAAAAAATCCAGAGGCTACGAACTTAACGACCCCATTAATGCGATGTATATCATAAAATACTTCTCGTAACGGGCTTAAAAGCGTGGTGAAAACCTGAAAAGGCATCACAAAGAAAAAAAAAAATGGACGTGGTGAAAACCTGAAAAGGCATCATGGGTAAAAAAAAAAAAAGAATAAACAAAAATCTCCAAGAAGGAGCTTCCAAAGCAAAACACTCAAGTACAAACAAGTACTTGCAAGTTCTAACAACACTGCACCAGCAGACCATGAGGACAAAGACTCCTCCTAAACCCTGCAAGATGTAGAAAGTGACATGAATGAAAAATCAAAGTGACTTTGACCAACCTTAGGAGAACGTCGAGACTTCTCCAAGATGGAAGCCCAGCAAGAATCCAAAGAATTCTTCATGGACCCGCGAAGCATAAGATGAAAGCTCCAAAGGTAAAATGACAAATTCGAGACTTTTGAGTTCTCACGATCCCACAAGGAAATCCTTTCATCATCTTTGGGTAAAACATAATAAAGAAAATGACAATCAAAGGGGCCACAGGTGGCAAAACTGTAAGGCCTGTCCCTTTTGAAAATGCTTTTCAAATTGACTTTTAAATCATCCATTTTAAAAAGCAAAACTCTTTTAGAATGGACTTCCTCCATCACTATAAGAGGCTAAAATGTTAGTCGATCTGGCCTCGTTCTCGAAGCCAACTTTCTATGCACATTATGAAGGCTCGAAACTACTCAGGTACTCCATGGTTGTATGAGTATAACTGCCAACTACCACATATCAGAGATGGATGAACCTCACCAATGACGATATTGGCTAATCTGGGAGCGTTTTTCTCTCGACTGAATCCCCTGAGGAAAAATGAGGCAAGCTCATCCCTGTATGTGTGTACGAATAGCTGAAAATTCGAGACAAAACCCTATAACTAAGGGGTTGAGTATGTAAAAAATCAGTTTCAAAAGTATGTGCAAAGAAAGCATCCCGCTCTACTTTGACGAATCAATTACACACGTACAAGTAGAACAAGGACCCCCCATAAAAAGAAGCTTTTCAAACTCCCCATAACAGAGGCAAGATGGAAAAGAGCTCCCAACATGGGCAGCAACAAGGAGAAAACAAATATATATATATATATATATAAAAGAAGATTCCATGATCACAGAACATCAAGCAGAATAGAAAACAAAATTTTGGGTATCTCAAAACTTTGATTTTATTCATCCATTGAAATGGGCTTATTACAAGCATTCACACCATCAAACTTGACCCTATGACCGAAATTCCTACTATCTCAACAGACTTCAATAAAACGAAAGAAGTACTGAACATGAGAATGATCACAAGATCAACTTATTCATGCCAAGAAAAAGAAGAAGAAAAGAAAAATGCTTTGGCTATTCAGTCTTCAGCTTCGGATCAACATCCTTCTCCTTGAGTTCCGCCACGAAGGCTGCCCATCGAGCTAATTCAACTTCAGCATTCCAAACTGATGTCAGATACATTCTCATTGGATTTGACTCGCTTATTTGAAGAAGAGGCATCATCTTCTCGAGAAGACCTGAGATCCCGAGCAGGGGTAGAAGATTCATCATGAAGTTTCAATGCCATGGGACATACCGAAAGAGGGCATGCACGTTCCCACCAAGAATCATAGTTGGAAGTGGTCATGGGCTTGTCTTGATTTACCAACCCCTCACTGGATGAAGACTTCTTCCCCTTCCATGATAAACCTGCCTTAACAAGAAGCGTAGAAGAGTGTCATCGAAGCAGAAAGATAGGGTGACGACCGATCGCTTCCCCATGAGAAGTATAATGTTGAGTATGGCGAAACTGGTGAAGCACCCTCTAAGGGAAATACCCCTCTGTGAAGTAATGTCCCCTCAGAATAAGACATGAATACCCCATAGCAGGCAGAAACAAGGGCACATTCTCAAGACCCTTGATCATCCAATAAAAAGACGACAACTCGTCCAAAACCTGGTGATAATGATTGACGTCATGACATCGGGTGGAGTCATTGACATATGCCAGTCCCGTGGTAGCAAATACAACCGTCATTGATCGAGGAGGATGAACAATGACAATGTGTTCATAAGCCCAAATCTACGGAAAAATAGAAGCCAAAATCACCCCAACAGGTCATGGAACATAAGCCTAGGACCTCGGAGCCATCCAAGGCAAATTGACCAAGGCGACACTAGTGGTGTCGCCTAGCCTGTGTGAGAGACAATATCAATGTTGCTCGGGCGACACCACCAGTGATGCCTAATTGAGACCCTCTCGATTCAATCTGGGCTTTTTCTAATAAATTACTATGGCAAAAATATGAGATCCAGGGGCCAAAACCAGAAGAAAAATTGAGTTGTAGGGGCAAAATAAAATAAAATTGAGTTTGAAAATATACCAACAAAATTAGGAGACTGCCCTCAATGAATCAGTCGCCTTGGGTGCGGTTAGGTGCCTCGATCTCGCCTTCCAGGTCGAGATGATATGATGGCACGTGTCTCGGGTTTCAGAGGAACCCGAGACTTGAGATCGCTCTTTCAGGAACCTTGCTCAAGAAGAAGAGAGCAGTTATGAGAAGGAAAAGAAAAGGGAGAAGAAAAAAGAAAGAAGGGAGAGAAGGAAGAGGGAGAAAGAGAGAGAAGACAAAAGAGGAACATGGACGGCGATGAGGTCCCACCATCTATGACAAAGGAGAGAGAAAGGGAGAGAAGCATGGACGACGATGAGCTTCTATCGTCCATAATAGAGGAGAGAGAAAATATGGACGCGATGAGCTTCTGCCATCCATGACAAAGGAGAGAGAAGACATGAATGGTGATGAGCTTCCAACGTCCATGATAGAGAGAGAGAAAACATGAACGATGATGAGCTTCCACTGTCCATGATAAAAGAGGAGAGAGAGAAAATATGGACGGTGATTAGCTTCCACTGTCCATGACAAAAGAATAAGAAGAGAGAGAAAACATGGATGGCGATGAGCTTCCATTGTACATGACATAGGAATGAGAAGAGAGAGAAAACTTGAACGACAATGAGCTTCTGCCATCCATGACAGAGGAGTAAGAAGAGAGAAAATATGGACCACGGTGAGCTTCTGTCATCCATGTCAGAGGAATGAGAAGAGAGAGAAAACATGGAGGTGATGAGCTTCCTCAGTCATGACATAGAAATGAGAAAAGAGAGAAAACATGGATGGCAATGAGCTTCTGTCGTCCATGACACAAGATTAAAAAAAGAGAGAAAACATGGACGTCGATGAGCTTTCACCGTCTATGACAGAGGAATGAGAAAAGAGAGAAAACATGGACAGCAATGAACTTCTACCGTCCATGACATAGGAATAAAAAAAGAGAGAAATCATGGACGGTAATGAGCTTCCGACATCCATGACATAGGAATGAGAAGAAAGAGAAAACATGAACGGTGATGAGCTTCCACCGTTCATGACAGAGGAATGAGAAGAGAGAGAAAACATAGATGGTGATGAGCTTCCGTCGTCCATAATATAGGAATAAGAAGAGAGATAAAACATGGACGACGATGAGCTTCCACCATCTAAGACATAGGGGGAGATAAAGGAACTTGGACAGAGGCCCGGCCCACCACTTGGGTTAAGGCCTGACTCACTGTTTATGTACCAAGAGTAGGAAGACATCATACACGACGATAGGCTCTACCATGCAGGAACAGAGAAGAGAAAGAAGAGAATAGGGAGAGAGAAGGAAAGAGAGGAAAAGAAAATGAAAAATAGAAGAGAGAGAAGGAAGGTGAATAAAGAGATTAGGGAAGGAAGAGGAATGAGAGAGATAGATAAGAAAGAAAGAGATAAACGAAGGGAGGAGGGAGAAAGAGATAGATGAGAGAAGCGAGAAAGAGATAGACAAGAGGAGAGAGAAGAGAGGAGGGAGAAAGAGATAGATGAGAGGAGGAGAGAGAAAGAGAGAGATGAGAGGAGGAGAGAGAAGTTACCTTCATCAAAGGGTATCAGACCTTTTCTCTATCTCCTCTCTCTCTCTCCAAGACGTGTCGTGCCCACAATTTCAAAGTGAAAACTCCCAAATTTTATTGATGAGATTGAAAATTCATGGGGGTCCTTTGATAATTATGTTTAGCATGTACTTATAGAATTAGGCCCAAACATGAGTGTAGGCCCAAAAACTCTATTACAATTTAATTGAATTAAAAAAAATTCTAAAAATATATGCAAAAAGATTGTTTTGCCCATGCCCAACAATGTGTGAAATTTCAAAACAGTCTTTGCTGCTGCCTTAAAACTTGCGTGATCTTTCATGGATGATTCGGGGTCACTCCGGCATCCGTTTAGCCGAAAGATGATTGCTTTCTTGTGGTGCTCGGCATGACAATCAATTTGATACCAACTTCGAGCCACGGATCACGTTTTTAAGCCATGATCATGCGACTCGAAATTTGTGTAGATCTTGAAAACTTTCGATCGATAGTGTGCTTGTTTCTTGATATTTTTCTTTATTATTGAATTTCACTAAGCATGTCATCGAAATCACGTTGCAACAAACGCAATTTGATTTCATGTTCGAACGAAGATTTCGTCGTCTTGGGTTTTTGGCCGGGATCTGAAAATTCAGTGGCCGGAATCTACAGCAACTTTGACAATTTTATGTGTCAAATCCAAACGTTCAACGTATGCAAGGTTCAGACCAAATATAGCCTCGGACTTATGCACATAATGCAAATGGTTTCATGTTGATCAAGTACGCGAGCGTCGTGATATGGCAGCTCGAGCGAGGCGTGCTGCTGTTGAATTTTCTGCAACTATCATCACGAATCGCCAAATTCTCTCTAGTTTTTCTCCCTGATCGATTATCTTCATGGCTCGTGCCACATATGAAAAAGTTCGTCTTGACTAGACGAACACGCTCACTAAATTTGAGCGCGATCCGACTCAAGCCAAGTGAGATATGGGTCTTCAAAGTTGCTACTCAAGACTATACACACCAGTCTCCTTTAATGGAGATTGGTGTAGGGAGGCCGCATGAGAATAGCGTGTGGCTTACCCCTTTTTAAAGTTTGACCCATAACTTTGTCCAGAAATGTCTGTTTAATCCAAAACTTTATCCCTTAAGATTTTCGATTGTGCCGGATCCAATGACACTGGTCTCACAGTTGTTTGACGTATCGAAAATAGAGTTCTAGTTACAGGTTTCATCTCAGGGTGCTAGAGGTTGATGTTTGAAGACATTTTTCAGCACCTTGGGTCCCCGATGCAAAATAAAAAGAGAAGCCGGTCAATAAAGCCTTGACATGTAGTGGAATTATAAAAAGTATCAGAATTTTCCCAGATCGAGTCAAAATGTTCTTAAGCACTTTAAAAAGCTACCTGCCAAGTTTCATTGCAATCCGACATGTCTAAGGCAGTGTAGACAAAGAAACAATTTTGAAAAAATCAGTTTCTAGTACCCTTAAATGGACCCCGTAACTAGAGCTCTATTTTTGATGTGTCAAATTGTTATAGGACCACCATGATTGGATCCGACATTGTCGAAAACTCCTATAGGTCATGTTTCGGCTTAATCGGGCACTCCAAGACAAAGTTATGGGTAAAATACCAAAAAGAGGTACGCCACACACTATTCCCATGTGCCCTCCCTACACCAAATCACCATTAAATGTGGTTGTTTTTACAGTCTTGAGCAGTGAATTTTGGAAGCCATATCTCACTTGTCCCGAGTCGGATCACTCTCAAATTTTGTAAGCATGTTTGTCTCATTAAGATGAGCGTTTTGATATGTGGCACGCCCTGTGACGATGCCCGAGCAAAAAGAAAATCTTGAGAGAAGTTGTTGATCCATGAAGAAAGTTGTAGGAAAATCAATAGTGACACACCTCATTCGAGAGGCCAAATCATAATGCTCGCACGTCAGATTGATACTAGATCAATAAAGACTCAACATATAGTGAAATTTTTGACAATCTCATAATTGCCCCAAAATGGGCTAGATTCTTTTTAAGCACTCCAAAAGGCCATCTGCCAAGTTTTGTCAAAATCTGATATGTGTAAGGCAGTGCAGACAAAGAAACAATTTCAAAGAAATCAGCCTCTAGCACCCTAAAACGGACCTCGTAACTAGAACTCTATTTTTGGTGCATCAAATAACTGTGGAACCATCGTCATTGGATCTGGCATTTCAGGACAAAGTTATACGTAACAGACCAAAAAGGGGTAGGTCACACATTATTCCCGTGCGGCCTCCTTACACCACTCTCCATTAAAGGAGGCTGATGTGTACAGCCCCAAGCAGCAACTTCAAAGGCTCATATCTCCCTCATCCTGAGTCGGATCGCTCTCAAATTTCGTGAGCGTGTTCATCTCATCGAGACGAGTGTTTTGATATGTTGCACGACTCATGACGACACCCGAACAGGGAGAAAAACTAGAGAGAAATTGCCATTCCATGAAGAAAGTTATATAAAACTCAGCAGCAGCACACCTCGCTCAAGTGTACCCGATCGACGTAAAACCAATTTCATTTTGTACATAAGGTTCGAGGCTATATCTGGCTCGAACCCTACTTATGATGAACGGTTCGATTTCATACACTGAGGCATCAAAGCTGTTGTAAATTTCGGTCGTCGAATTTCCAAATTCTTACTAAAAACGTAAGTCAACAAAATCTTCATCCAGACATGCAATCGAGCTGCGTTTGTTGCCACGCGATCATGACGGCATGCTTAGTGTAATTCAGTGAATAAATTAAAAGAAAAACATCAAGAAACAAGCACACTACCGATCCGAAGTTTGCAAGATTCATCCAAATTTCAAGTCGCATGATCTTAGCCTAAAAACACGATCCATAGCTCGAAGTTGGTATCAAAGCGATCGCCATGTTGAGCCCTATAAGAAAACAATCAACTTTCGATCAAATGAACACTAGAGCAACCCCGGATCATCCACGGAAGATCATGCAAGTTCTCTGGCAGCAGCAGGGACTGTTCTGAAATTTCACACACTATTGGGTAGGGGTTAAACAGTCCTTTTGCACCCAATTTTAGAATTTCTTTTAATTCAATTAAAATATAATTATCATCAATTTAGCTAGTCTTTTAGCATACACCCATGTTTGGGCCCAATTCTATATAAACATGCAAAGCCTAATTGTCAAAAAACCTTGGGTTCTTACCTTCGGTGATTCAGTAAAGATTTCAATTATTTCTTAAGTTTGTGGGTGCCTTTGAGAGAGAGAGAGGAGAGAGAAGAAAAAGGCCATTACCTTTTGATAAGGTAATTTTCTCTCTCCTCATCTTTTCTCTCTCATCTCTTTCTTTCTCTCTCCTCCTCTCATCTCTTTCTTTCTCTCTCCTCATCTCTATCTCTCTCTTTCTCTCTGCTCATCTCTATCGCCCTCTTTCTCTCTCCTCTTGTCTATGTATTTCATTCTTATTTTGTCTCTAATCACCTTTATCCTCTTTCCTTTTTCTCTTTTTATCTTTCCTTCACTTTTTCTCTCTTTCATGTTCTCTATCTGCTCTCTTTCTCCTTCTTCTCTACTCATGCATGGCGAAGCCAATTGCTTGGCATGATGTTGTTTCGCTTCAGAGACACGAACAGTGCGCCCGGGTGTGTGTGAAATTAACCATGTGAGTGTGATTGCAAAAACAGGAGAATACAGGCCAAGGGAGATGATTCCGAACCATTTTTCCGACTAGGGGGCTTTCTTCATGATCTAAGTGGGTGCCCACGTGAGCCAGCCTGAGTAAGTCCTGAACCCACCTTAAATTCCTCTCTTATCGGTTGATCCACCTGCCCTTGTTCTTGAGCAAGGTTCCCGAGAGAGCGATCTTAAGTCCCAGGTGCCTCCGAAACCCGAGACGTGTGCCGCCAGATCATCCAGATCTGGAGGGCAAGATCGAGGCACCAACCAGCTTGGTGACTCCATTGTGGACTTACTACCCCTTAGTCAGATCGTATTTGTTTGGCTAGTTTCTCCTTTTATTTTTTGTATTGCACACTTATGGCTTTCGAGTTTTGTAACACTTTTATTCGGATCGAGGATTTTCTCATCCCCACATTCTTGAGCGTCCCCCTGGAACAAGTTCTTCGAACTTTGTTCTCAACCTTCTTTTTGAGCAAAGTTCCCTAACTCCCCATCTTCTAGCTCTGATGGAACCTCCATCAAGGCACCCTGCATCAGTAACACCTCTACTGTCACTCACAGCATGCACCCTATCACCGGCAAGTCACTTCTTGGTCGTATTGCTGAGGTACACCAAATGGCTACCCAGTCCCTTGCTGCAAAAGGTAAAGAAGTTGCCATTACCTCAGTGGATCGCCGCAAGGCTATCCCCCACATTCTTCTACCACCACGAGTCTCTACCCTTCGAGGCTAGGCACATTTTGGTGGAGACTCTAGGGCCTCCACCCCTCCCAAACATCATAAATCTCGTGGGTCATCCACTAAAGCCACACCTTGGGGTAACTTTTATGCTACCTTGAGTCAACGTCCAGGATTAGGCCTCCCAAGGCCAGGTCCTGCTCATGTTGTGAATTTGCATCCCACCACTCGGGGCAACGCCATCATTGCATCAACCCAAGCACACGGAAGACGACCCCCTCGTCCCCCTCGTCAACACACACTAGTGCACCCTGTAAGGGACATGCTTCCATCTGTTCTCCTTTAAATACCTGCTCGTGGTTTTCTGCCTCCTAAGGCCACACCACCTGTTCTAACTCGAGCTGACCCCCAAGTCACCAGTCATCCTTCTTCAAGGGATGCACATGTGTCGTCGTCTCCTCTAACTCAAGCGTCCTTATGAGTCAACCCTACTTTTGCCTGCTTCTGCTTCTTCGAGCAAGCACCTCCAACCTTGGTACTCGAAGACCTGCTCCAAGAGTACTATTTTGGACCAACCCCGTCATCTCGATCATGTCTCTATAGTTCATAAGAGAGCTCGAGGCAAAGACTTGTAGGAAGATCAAATCCCTCATCCTCCTCGACCCAAGATGACCCCGGTTCATCTTTTACCGCACCTGATGGAGACAGCTCTCTCTTGTGCGGAAAGAGCTGACCAGGGAAGCAACCAAGACGGTCGGGGCAACTGGCTTTGATAACCCTCTCCGTCTGAACCCCTTCTACCTTCTTTAGATGACAAAGCCTGAAGAAGGAGGCCACAAACCCTGCACTGTGGTTAGTGTCATAGATGATGACCCAGCTACTCAGCTCCCACGGTCCCAAGACCGTTGAGAACCGGTCCTCATGCGGTCAACATATAAGACTTGAGTTCAGTCGAGGCATGCTGACCGGTCTGCCGTGTGTGACCCGTCAAGTCCGCAAGCCCTCAACTGCAGCTAACACCGATCTCTCTGGAGAAACAGTCATCGTAATGGTTATAAATTAGCCTAGCAACTCTCAATAAGAGCGCATGAATAAATTTGAAGACATGGTGTGCGCATTGATGAAGAAGATTGATCACATAGATGTCGCGCGTCAGTCAGCTAACCATGAAGTCGATTAACATCACTCAGATGGTGCACCTCCAAGGCAGCCCCTTCCCTCTGCCTCACAAGCCAATTATGTCCCTCACCCCGTCTCAACGACAGATATTGGTGCTATTGTCACCCATAGCTTAAAGAACCGGCAGATCCCGGGTATACAAGGAGCAACGCTTTACTAAAATTCATGTCCCTCTTAAAATGATCAGATTCCATTTCCCTCAGACTACAAAAAAGGGAAGTTTCCCCTGTTCAGCGGAACCACATCCCTCAACAAACATATCGCCCACTTCCAAGCAGCCTGTCGAGAGACAGCAGCTAATGGGAGACTCCTTCTCTGTCAATTTGTTGAAACCCTTGACGGCCCAGCTTTCCAGTGGTATGCTCGGCTTCCTCCAAACTCAGTACAAACATGGGAGGAAATAAAGAAACTGTTCCACTAGCGTTTCTATGAGGTCGAGAGAGAAGTTCAAACCATCGAGCTCCTCACCTTGACCCAAGATCCAGATGAGCCCGTGGATCAATTCATAACAAGATGGAGAGATTTGGTCGCTCGCCACCCCAATCCCATGCCAGAGAAGGAAGCGGTTCAAACCTGTGTGTGGAACATGCGACCTGAGATTGCCCTACATGTTGAGGCCTCCAATCCGACCTCCTTGTCAGAGGTGATCTCTAAAACAATCTGCGTAGAAAGCCTGTCACGTCACCATGGCAGGTCACGACAACAGTTTGCAAGCTCAAGGAATAATAGGGGCAATGGTAGCTCTAGGACTAATACCCAGAGCAACCAACCAAAAGGAGTGATCAGCGCAGCCATCATGGTCAGCGATCAAAGAAGACTCCCTCCCAAAGTTTGGACCTCTCCAAAGGGGTAAACGCAGCAAGCACCTCAGGCGAGCAAGCAACAACAATCGTACAACCGAGTACCCCCACCTGCAAACCTTAATCAAGATGATTAACCAGGCATAGAAACACGATGTACCCCTTTGAAAAGGAATGGGTCCTTGCATTACTCCGACTGCTACTCGAACAGAACATGATCGAGCTCCCAAAGACCAAGTTCCCAGATCAAAATAGACTCGATACTCAGGCGAATTACTGTGCTTACCATCGAAGGATCAACCACCCCATAGATGACTGCTACACGTTGAAAGATATTATCGAAGCCCTAATTCAGAAGGGTCAGATAAAACTTAAAGAGATGAAGAAGGCATTTGGGGTAGTTGAAGCCTCCCACACAATAATAGTCTAAGAGGAAGAGGAAGCACCTGGTCTCCTTCGTTCCTTTTTCGCTATAATGCTTCAAGATGGCCTCATCACACCAAAACCGACAAGGCAGCCTCGATGCCTTGCTCAGGAGACTGAGGACCATTGGTGTGCGTACCATCAAATAGGGGCCACGACCTATGTGAATGCTCCAGTTTCCATGGTATAAACGCCAAGAAAATACAGGAATGTCACGAGTCTTGTAGCATTCCCAAAAGTGATCCTCAAACCACTGCTCCACCAGTACGAGAGGACCGCCTGACACAAGTCTGGGTAAATATGACTCAGATCCTGCTGAACCCTCGACTTCCCAACCATAGATAGTCCACCATGGGCGGAGTAGACTCAAGTCATTAAGGCGATAAGAAGTTCGTCAAGCTATGGTTGTCCATAAACCTAGCGAGACAGATCAACCACTGCTAATGAAAACCAGGAGAAGACGAGCACCAAGGGCTGCTCGCCGAAGAAACAAGACTGCTTATCTGCCTGTTGAGCAGAAATTTCTCAAGCCTCTTCCCCCATTGCCAACTTTACTGAACTTCATCCTTAGCATGATCCTTCCTTCCTCCTCCCATCAAGACGATGTCCCCGAGCCGTCTTCTCCTCAAAATATGTCCAAAGAGGGTGATGATGTTAAAAGTACTCCCAAACGGTCTAAGCAAGGGAAAGGCCTAAAAGGTTCCCTGCACACATCCAACTTTGGTGATAACGCAAAAAGCGACCTAAATTGGTCCGATGAGGGGAATGACCTTAAAAATCCCTCACTTTCTGACCCTTCTCCTTCTTCTTCTTCTACTTCTCATCCTTCTTCCTCTATGTCTCTTGCAGGTACCACCTTAAAAAGTCCAAACTTCGAGGCTCTCGATAGAGAACTTGAAGGAACCAACATAAGCAGGATACACCGGAGGCAGTTAAGAAGAACACTGGCCCCGGCAACAGGATTCTTAACTGTTGCTGACGCCCTGACAGCTCGAGCAATCACACAAACATCTTCCTCCACTAAGAAGCATAAGAAGTCAAAGCTAAAGAAACCCTAGTGGCCTCCCGAGCCCGACTTTGAGCAAAGACTGAGAGAATCAAGATGGCAGAGTTTTAATTCTCATGAAGCTTGCCATTTGGTACAAGTCTATGAAGTATCAGCCAGCGCGGGACAAACACTGCAGATACTTACACAAAAATTCTAAGATTCTTATAAAGGTGCTTTGGGCCTCAGAAACCACTAAATCTCAATCTCCCTATGACTTCCAAATCAAACTCTTACTGCTCGATATGTTGTCCATGTTTGAGGTTGACCCTTCAGTCCCTCGTTTCGACAACAGTGCAGAAATCATGACCTACCCTAGAGCCCTCTCGGAAGCAGTCAGGATCATCGGTCTCTACACTTGAGGTTAGCAAGAAGACCTCTAAGGCCAATGATAAAGAGTTGCTAGAAGCCCCAGAAGAATGGGAAGAAGAAGGTCAAGCCACCGCAGATGAACTCAAGGAGATAAATCTAGAGGATGAGACTGATTCAAGACCCACTTTCATCTTTGCGAATATGTCTCTGGAAGAGAAATAAAATTTCACTGCTTTCTTGCGAGCAAACCGAAACGACTTTTTTTGGCATTACCATAAGATGCCTGGTTTAGACCCTCAAGTCACCGTTCACCACCTAGGCATCGATCGGACTGTCGAACCTATCAAATAGAAATTAAGGAGGTTTAGGCCTGACCTCGAAATGCAGATAGATGCCAAGGTGACCAAACTCCGACAAGCAAGCTTCATTTGCGAAGTCAAGTACCCGAAATGGCTAGCAAATGTTGTTCCAGTCAAGAAGAAGAATGCCCAAATCAGAGTTTGCATTGACTTCCACGACCTGAATACCGCCTGTCCCAAGGATGACTTCCTGTTGCACTCACCGAGATGCTCATCTATTTTATGGCTCACGGCCAAATCTTTTCCCTCATGAATGGATGCTCCAGGTATAATCCGATACTGATAGCACCTGAAGATGAGGAAGCCACCGCATTCTTGACTCCGAAAGGAGTCTTCTGTTACACGATGATGCCTTTTGGATTGAAGAATGTCGGGGCCACATATCAAAGAGCAATGACGACCATCTTCAAAGACATGATGCACAAAGAGGTGGAATGTCATGCAGATGACTTGGTGGTGAAATCCGAAGACAAAGACTCTCATATAAGAGACCTTGAAAAGGTGTTCAAGCAATTATGCTTGCATCAGCTTAAAATGAACCCGCTGAAGTGCGCTTTTAGCTTGCATTTAGGAAAGTTCTTACGGTTTATTGTTAGACACCGAGGGCTTGAAGTTGAGCTAATCAAGATCAAGGCAATCCAAGAAATGCCATCACCAATTACACAGCGACAACTACGCTCTCCTCAAGGGCAGCTGGCGTACATCTGCAGCTTCATCTCAAACCTCTCAGGTCACTGTAAACCCTTTATGCACCTGTTAAAGAAAGATACCCCATTCATCTAAGATGAAGCATGTCAGGCAGCCCTTGATGACATCAAGCATTATTTACTTAATCCTCCAGTACTCTCCACCCTGATATTGGGAAGACCTCTCATCATGTACATGACCGCTCTAGACTACTCACTTGGGGAATTGTTGGTGCAGAATAGTGACAAAGGAAAAGAGACCACGTTGTACTTTCTCAGCCGCAGGATGCAAGGGGCTGAGAAGAATTATCCTCCTATAGAAAAGATGCACTTGGCCCTAATCTTCGCAGTATAAAAGCTCCATCACTACTTGCTCGGTCATGAAGTGAAAATTATATCAAAAGCATATCAAAGTTTCTCATGACACGCCCATGCTTGTCAGGACATCTTGCTAAGTGGACATTATTGCTGATAGAATTTGACATTATATACGTCCCCTAAAAGGCCATCAAGGGCCAAGCCTTGGCTGATTTTCTTATAGCACACCCCATACCAGCAGAATCTTCTTTATCAAGTGACCTCTCTGATGAAGAATTATTCTGTGTAGAGTTTACTCACACGTGGGAAATGTACTTCGCTAGACCCTTCCAGTCTGATCGAGGACGCGCCGAGGTGGTATTCCTGACTCTGAAAGGAGGAGTATTGCCACTTTCTTTCTCTCTCTTCGAGGCCGGTTCCCATAACGAAGCAGAATATCTTGCCCTTATAATTTGATTGGAGATAGCCTTTGATCTAGACTTGGAGCAGCTCAAGATCTATGGCGACTCTGAGTTGGTTATTCGACAGCTCAAGGGAATATATGACGTAAGAAAAGACACTCTCAAGCCTTATCATGATACTGCAAAATCATATATGGCCTAGTTTGAGGATGTTTCCTTGAGTCACATTCCTAGGAGGCTAAATTCACAGGCTGATGCACTTGCAAAACTCGGGGCTACAATTCAATTATCTACATCAAGACCCACGCTTGTCTGGGTGGTCGAGTGGAGACACATTGAACTGAGAACTGAGCTAGATGCGAATGATGAGAGAAATCTCTTCCCCAAGTGCCCTCCCTATCCATCTGGAGCACTTCTATCTGCTAAAGAATTTATTAAGACGGAACATGCAATGACAAGGAGTCAAGGAGCTAAGGTTCAGAGCCAGAAACCAGAATTCTTCAACCCAATATGCATGGAATTTGAGCAAGTAGAAGATTGGAGAGAGAGCCCCTCACTAATTTTCTAAGACACGGTAGACTTCTGGAGGACCATGCTAAGCGCAACAGCGTGCGTCAAATGTCTACCAAGTATACTTTCCTTGAAGGAGAGGCTCTCTTCAAACGGTCATTTACGGCATTCTTCTTAGATGTGTAGACACAAGCAAATAAGGTCCTGAAAGAAGTACACTCAGGCATCTGTGGATTGCATCAGTTTGATCTCAAGCTCTATGAACGGATACGCAGATTGGTGTGCTATTGGCCTTCGATGATTGCTTACTCCCTAAACAACTGCCAGGTGTGCTAAATCCATTCAAGCCTTGTTCACTAGCCTTCAAAGCCCTTACACCCTACAGTGGCATCATGGCCCTTCTCACAATGGGGTATGGACATTGTAAGGCCTATTCACCCTCCTTCCGCAATGGGTCATGTCTTTATTCTTGCTACAACAGATTATTTCTCCAAGTGGGCTGAAGCGGTCCCCCTTAAGCAAGTTCGGGGACCACGGTGGCCAACTTCGTCCGTCATCACATCATATATCGATTCGGAGTGCCAGACTGGATTATATCTGACAACGGCCCTCAGTTCAGGAGTCATCACATCTATCGCTTGGTTAATCAATTCGGTTTCGAATGGAGATACTCAACTATGTATCACCCTCGAGCCAACAGATTAGCCGAGGCCTTCAATAAGACCCTGTGCAACATTTTAAGGAAATCGGTATCAAAGACAAAGAAGAATTGACATGAGAAACTTCCTGAAGCCTTGTGGGCCTATCGCACTACCACACGAAATGCCACCGATTCCACTCCTTACTCCCTAGTCTATGGGGGTGAAGTAGTTTTACCACTTGAAATTCAAATCCCTTCATTGTGTGTCGTTATACTCAAGGACTGACCAAAGATGAGAGAGTCAAACTTCGGTATCAAGAATCGGATGCACTCGATAAAAAGAGGTTGAAGGCTCAGCAGAACCTCGAACTCAAGCAGGGGAGAATGAAGAGGTCCTTTGACAAGCCAGACAAAGTCCGCTCATTCACCTATGGAGATCTAGTTCTAGCCTTCAAGAGACCGATTGTTATGTATGGACGATGCAAAGGGAAGTTTGAATCCAAGTGGGAACGTCCCTTTATAGTAAAAAAAAGTCTCCCCAAATGGAGCTTACATAATAGCACATCCTAATGGAGAGGCGGCAATGCCCCCTATCAATGGGCTATACCTAAAGAAATACTACCCATGATGCATACTCAAGAAAAGAGACTCAATGCAAAGAAAGCAAGAAACTCCAAACAAATCTTAACTCTTTTTATTGCATTAAAATGGGTTACAAGTTACAGTCGAAATCCCATTATTAGGGAAGTTACAAATCTCTTGCATCTGAGGAAAAGAGAACAGTTGACACCTGCAGTGTTGCTCTTGCATCTGAGGATAAGAGGACGGTTACAGGCCAAAAAGAAATGCCCTCCTCATGAAGAAGAAGCAAAACCACTTGAGAGTCAGCTTCAATTCATCGGAAGGGCGTTCTCAAAGAGGATGGTTACAGGCTAAAAGAGGAAGCCAACCATTTTTGAGTCCGCTTTAATTCATCTGACAAGTATATCAAATATAAAAAGCAGACTTCTCTGGCAAGGAACTTGCCTATGATGGAGAGCATACCCTGTTCACAATGAATGCCCTTCCACAGAACAACATGGAATTCACTGTTGCGTTGGAGGACTTGGCTTCAAACGGGCATCATAAGCCAGGCCTTACTATTGGTCCCCACCCTTTGCCTACCCAAGTCAGCCTCGTGCGTGAACATCATTGCGCATGACTCATTGTCACGTGCAACAATCCCCACATGCAACTCATTGCCCGTGAGCAACATCGTGCGCATCATGATGGTGACTATACACTGATAAGCGTCGTGCGAGAGCAGTGCTGGTTGCGTCTTCCAAATGCTGGTGCCGGTTGTGCTTCTAACTCTCAGTGCCGATTGTCTTCCTCGAGGATCAGCATCGGCTATCTTTCTAAAGGTTAGCGTCGGCGCTGACCGTGCTGTTACTATTCACCTCTCGATGACTCTTCGTTTTTCACATCTCCTCGGTTCCTGAGACTCCATGTTTTTTGGCCTAAGACGCTTCACCTCATTGATGATTGCACACTTTCCAATGATAACTGCTTGCTTCCTGTGACCCTCCACCTCTAGTGATGGTCTATCTCCCTGTGCCCTTCTGGTTCCCGCCAGAAACTCCCTTCCACTACCGGAAACCTTTTGCAACCTTTCTCCAAGTCACCGAAAATCCACTGTCGTGAAACGTTCACCCTTCCTGCATACTGATATAAAACCACTTTCACCCACTAGAAAACTGCCAAAAACCATTGGAAATCCCTAGGCAGCCCTCAACTGCACCTTCTTTCCTTCTCCAAAACCCTCAAAACCATAGTCGAAGTTCCCTGTTTCGTCGATGAACTCCCTTTTCTTACTACAAACTTCTGCAACTCCGGCAAAAGCAAGGCCTTCCCCTCTGGCATTTTTTTTCCTCAAGCAGAACCCATCCCTGCTTACCAAAAAACTCCTGCTAATCTCACCGGAATCCTCTGTGTGCCGATCAAAGCTCTCACCCGAAAACCTCACCCTCACTGATTTTTACCTTAAGTCTTTTTATCTTTCGTGAAACAGTGAAAATGGGGGTTACCCCCTTTATATAAGCGAAACTTCCCTCAAATGTCCATCACAAATCGAGAATGTCAGTCGTGTCCTAGAAGGCCAAACAATAATGGGTCAGACCGGGTCGGGCTCCGACACGAGGCCCCAAAGAAATTTTATCACTGCCCATGAAAACCTATGCAACAGAGATCGGGACCAGGTCATGCTCGGGTTAAGACCCAAACCCTAACCGATACCCAGCGCTGGCTATGTTGTCAAAACTTCTCAATGTCAGCTGTGTTTTTAACAACTCGGCACCGGCTTTGTTTTCAAAAGCTCAGCGCCGACTGAGTGTTCAAGAAATAGTGTTGGTTGTTCTCAGCGCCGACTACATTTTCAACAACCCAGCGTCGGCTGAGTGTTCAAGAAAAAGCGTTGGCCATCCACGGCACCGGCTGCATTTTCAAAGGCTCAGTGCCGACTGAGTGTTCAACAAGTAATGTTGGTTATGCCCAACGCCGGCTGTGTTTTCAACGACCCAACGTCAACTGAGTGTTCAAGAAATAATGTTGGTTGTGCCTAGCACCGACTATGTCCTCAATTGTTCGTTACCACACACCTCATGATAAAGCTGTGTGCATCCTACTACTATTATCCCCAATGGCATTGCACCCTGACCGTAACCTATTAAGTGGTACCCAGGTCATTCCACCCAGGCCATGACTTCTCATCCCTAATGGGAGTTATACTCATGTTGTAGTCATTTATCCCTAAAGGAGTCAGGGTCATTCTTATCACTGCAACCCTCAGTAGGTCTACTGCACACCTAGCTGCCCTATCCTCTCGGAGTTGGGTCATTTTTAACAAATTTGTTCTCTATTGAGTACCATTTTTCACCTCTAAGGGAGTCACACTTGTCTCCTAATCCCCACTGAAGTCAGCCTTCCCATCTGAACCCCTTGCTCGTCTTGACCATTTTATCCTTAGGGAGTCGGATTGTAGTCTACAAGACCTATTCCCATGCATCTTCATCTACATGGCGACCCACAGCCATGGTCTATGCTACATGACCTTAAACTTCACAGCCTTGGTATATGACCTTAAACCATAGTACACGTCCTAGTCGCATGACGTTAAAAGGATCAGCACGATGGTCCAAACTATATGACCTTAAACTATAGCGGAGGTCTAGTTGCACAACCTTATATGGCATGGTCCTAATTGCATGACTTTAAACTACATAACCATGGTCCATGATATATGACCCTAAAAGCATAGTGCACGTCCTGGCCACATGACGATAAACTGTTTTACACAAGTCCAGGAGGAATGACCTTAAACTCACCCCCACAACGTGCACACACCCCCTTTATGTGTATCTTCACGTACATCTTCCCTAATCGACCCGTTCGTGTGTGCGCAACTTCTTTATTACCACCCCAGTGAGTCCATTCACTTCATCATCCTTCGTCATTCCCTAGTGAGTCTCACTCATGCTCACAAAATGATGAACCATTTTGCCATCCATACTTACCGTCAGTTAGTGGGTCACCACTTTTCCACCTTCCATTCATACATTATCTACTTTTCACAAGTAGCCTTGTGCCATCTCTCCAAAAGTGAGCTAAAACCACCACCATACTCACTCTGTAGCCTCCACAGGAGTGCCGTTCATCATCACCATGGTCCAGCTATATGACCTTAAACTAGAATACACATCCTCGCCGCATGACAATAAAAAGGCTTCACATAGGTTCCGAAGGCATGACCTTAAACGCGCCTTCACAAAAACAAAAAGAGAAAAAATAATGGGTATGGTGTATACCTAGACAAGGGAATGTCATAAGTAAAAATGACGGACGGGCGTGGTCACAAAACCATGAGTAAGAGAGTTCCGTGAAAATAAAAATCCGAGCACGGTAAAAACCTGAAGGCCATCATGAGCAAAAATGGAAGAAAAAGGTGGACAAGGCCGAAAGGTCATGGGTAAAAGAGCCCCAAATAAAAAGGAAGTTGGTGAAAACCATCTCTACGGCGCTGCCTCCCAAGTCCAAATGAAAATCTGCAAAGGACGCTTTGACTAATAAACAGGTTCATGCAGCACTCACCTCAACAGGTGGCTTCAGCCCACATTCAAAGAAAATAATCCTTCGTGTCACAATACCAGGATTCAAAAATATGAGCTTCAAGGAAAAGATTCTGACAACCTGAGTCCATTCGCAGAAAGGACTCGAAGGACAAAAGACTCACCAAAAAGGCAAGACAAATTTCATGAAGAAGAGCATCAGTCTCAAGAGGCCACTAAACACACTCCAAGATGCTGGAGACGCCCTAAGAAGGCTAAGTCAGCAATGAATTTGAACTTGTTACATGAAACTGCTAGCAGTGGCTAGGGGTTATACCCAAAGCCGGTCACCTCGATAATCTGAGGTAACCTACCCGTCAAGGATCATCTGGTGCACAATGCAAACGAGCGTCGACAAAAGGTCCTTCAGCAAACCGTCAAGAATAAACAAACAATGAAGTCATTTTGATAAACCAAAGATGCCCCAAGAAATCTAAGTCAGCCATGACTGAGTCAGCCATGACTTTGGACTTGCTACGCAAAACTGCTAATAGTGAGTAGGGGTTATACCCAAAGCTGATCACCTCGATAAAGTGAGGTACCTTGCCCGCCAAAGAATATCTGGTGCATAATGCAGACGAACACCGGCCTAAGGCTCTTTTGTTATCTATCCAAAACAAAGAAACCCAGACCAAATGGAAAAAATGCCCTTCAACACGACACTCAACTACCAGATGGTTTTGATTCTGACTAACAAGGTCCGTACAAAATCTTTGTCTTTAGAATCACTATTAGTCCATGAGGGTGAGGACTTCGACATGATCCCTCAAAAAAGTCTCTTCTCCCCCTAAAGTCTCCACAGATGAACCTGTACATTGCATCCAAACGTCTGAGCATTCTAGTTGTAACATTGCTTGAATCTCCTCGACCTTCACGTGGTCCTGTGGCTAGGAAGAAAAAAGTAAAAAGTTGAAGGAAATTTTTTGAATGTTGTCCTTCTCGCTACTCTCAAAGCACAACATTCAGCGGGACAAGATGTTTGAAGACATTTTTCAGCACCTTGGTCGTTGAGGCAAAATAAAGAGGAAGTAGTTCAATAAAGCTGCAACATACTGTGAAATTCTCGACAATCTCATAATTACCCCATAATGGGTCAAAATCTTTCTAAGCACCCTTTGGTAAGGTAATTTTCTCTCTCCTCTTTTTTCTCTCATCTCTCTTTCTCTCTCCTCCTTTCATCTCTTTCTTTCTCTCTCCTCTTCGCTTTCTTTCTCTCTCCTTGTGTCTTCTCCCTCTTTCTCTATCCTCTCGTTTATGTCTTTCTTTCATATTTTATCTCTGATCTCCTTTATCCACTTTCCTTTTTCTCTCTTTATCTTTCCTTCACTTTTCCTCTCTTTCCTATTCTCTCTCTCTACTCTCTTTCTCCTTCTTCTCTGTTCGTGCATGGCGAAGCCGATCGCTTGGCATGATCTTGTTTCGCTTTAGAGACACGACCAAGGAGCCGGGCCTTAACCCGAGTGATGGGTCGGGCCTCTGTCGAAGTCTCCTTGTCTTCTTCATCTGACATGGATGCGAAAGCACGTCGCCATTTATGTCTTCTCTCTCTTCTTCTTCTTCTTCTGACATGCATAGCCGAAGCACATCACCGCCCATGTCTTCTCTCTCTTCTTCTTCTTTTGGCACAGATGGTGGAAGCACACCGCCCATGTCTTCTCACTCTTACTCTTCGTTTGACAGGAATGGCAGAAGCACATAACCGCCCATATCTTCTCTCTTTTCTCTTCATCTGACACGGACGGTAGAAGCACATCACCACCCATGTCTTCCCTCTCCTCTTCTTTGTTTGACACGGACGGCAGAAGCACATCGCCCTCATATTTTCTCTCTTCTGCCTATATCTTCTCTCTCTTCTTCTTCATCTGACATGGATGGCGAAGGCACAACGCTGCCCATGTCCTTTCTCTCTTCTTCATCTTCTGACATGGACGGCAGAAGCACATCGTCGCCCATGTTTTCTCTCTCCTTTTATTCCTCTACCATTAGTGGTGGAGGCTAATTGCCACTCATGTCCTTTCTCTCTTCTTACCCTTCTGTCATGGATGGAGGAGGTACATCGCCGTCCATAGTCTTTTCTATCTTCTCCATCATCACCGTTAAGGTTCTCCCTTCTTCCTTCTCTCTCCTTTTCTTCTACTTCCTTTCCTCCCTTTTCTTTTCTTCTCCCTCTGTGCCTCTTCTCTTCTTCTTTTCCCAAGCACGACATCAGTAGTACTGTGCATGTCTCTCTTTCTCTCTTTTCTTTCTTCTCTCTCTCATTTGACCAAGAGAGGCTAAGACAAACATTGATGTGGTAGTCTTGTCGTCTAGAAGTATTACTGTTGAGTAGATCTTAGTCACCGTGTCTGCTTTACTGTCACGATAAGCTAGCCATTACACCAGGCCGGCCAATGATTGTTCTAGCATCTAATAATATTTATGTTATGTCAGTCTAGTTACCGTGTCCGTCTTGTTACCACACCGGGTCAACCACTGGTTGATCTAGTTGCTCTGTTAATCTCGCTACCTAGTCAAAACTTCTCTGATCTACCTCTTTCCGCTTCTTTCATTTATTTTCTTACCCTTTCTTCTCTTAGATGTGCAAACCTATGTAAATTTGCTCAAATACAAGGTGGGGTCTCTTTTGGCCCACTTATCTTGTAAAATTAACCATGTGTGTGTGATTGCAGAAACAGGAGAATACAGGCCAAGGGAGATGATTCCGAACCAGTTTTACGACTGAGGGGTTTCTTCATGATTTAAGAGGGCTCTCACGTGAGCCAGCCCGAGTAAATCCCAAACCCACCTTAAATTCCTCTTTTATCTGTTGGTCCACCTGCCCTTGTTCTTGAGCAAGGTTTCCGAGAGAGCGATCTTAAGTCCGGGTTCCCCCGAAACTCGAGAGAGCGATCTTTCTCTCTGTCTCTCTATCTAAAAATGTAGGGCAATGGCAACACTGTGCACGAATATCTTTCTTTACTTTCTTCTCTATGCTTTATCCTTCTCTCTGTCTCTCTGTCTTAACATGCCCAACGATGGCAACATCGTGCACGAATCTCTTTTTGTGTTCTTCTCTCTCTGACACCCACGGCGGTGGCAGCGCCGTGAGTACCTCTTTCCTTTCTCTTTCCTTATTCTTCTTTTCTCTTTCCTAATCTCTTTCTTTATCTTTCCTTCTTTCTTTTCCGGCTCTTTCCCAATTTCTCTCCTCACTTTCCATTGCCCTCTCTTCGTTCCTTTCTTCTTCCCCTTTCCTTAAATCCTCTTTCCTCCTCCTTGTCTTTCTTGCCTCACTTTGATTTCTTTTTTCTATCCCCTCAAGTCATGCACACTGATCCTCATCACCGGGTATGACATTCTCAACCTTCCTTTATCTTTTGAAAATAAGCGTAGTGAGCTGGGCCTTAACTGGAGTGGTGGGTCGGGCCTCTGTCCAAATTTCCCCTTTCTCATGTGATGCACGGCGATGCTCATCACCGCATGTGACAGTTATTTCTCATTCTTGTCTCTCTCATTCCTGCCTCTTTTCTCTATCATGGACAATGGAAGTCCATCGTTGTCCATGTTCTTTCTCTCTCCTCTTTCTTTGTTATGGATGGTAGAAGTCCATCGCCATGCCCATCCTTCTGCCACGTCGAACTAGTCATTGTGTTAGGTTGGTCAGTGTTGGTGTTCTATCCTCGAGTAGTATTGTCGTCGTGTCGGTCTGCATTACCGTGCCCGTTTTGCTACCACATCAGGTCAATCATCATGGCAATCTAGCCACTGTGTTAGGCTAGTCACCCAATCAAATGTATCTTTCTTTTCTTTTCTTCTCTCTTCTTCCTTCTACTAACCCTCATCTCATAATTTCTTTTCTTTTCTCCTTTGAATGTGGATGCCTGTGTGCATTCACTTAAAGACAAGGTGGGGTCCCTTAGCCCACTTGTCTTGTAAAATTAGCCATGTGTGTGTGATTACAGAAACAGGAGAAAGGCCAAGGGAGGCAATTTCAAATCAGTTGTAGGACTGGGGAGCTTTCTTTGTGACCTAAGAGAGCTCCCACGTGAGCCAGCCTGAGTAAGTCCTGAACCCACTTAAATTCCTCTCTCATCGGTTGGTATACCTGCTTTGCTCCTGAGCGAGGTTCCCGAGAGAGCGATCTCAAAGTCTCGAGTTCCTCAGAAACTCGAGACACATGCTGCCAGATCATCTAGATCTAGAGGGCGAGATCGAGGCACCTTACAAGCTTGGCGACTCCAGTGGGGACTTACTACCCCTTTGTCAGATCGTCCTTGTTTGGCTAGTTTCTCTCTTGTTGGTCAATTTTCGCACACCACGTATGGCTTCTGGGTTCTTTAACCCATTTATTCGAATCAAGGATTTTTTGATCTTCGCTTTCACGAACTTCCCTCGGGAACAAGTTCCTCAAACTTTTTTCCTAATCGTCCTTTTGAGCAAAGACCCAGTGTCTAACTCTCAGGTCTTAACCTGGATAAGCATGAGGAGGGACTTAAAGGTCCCTAACTCCCCATCTCTCCTCCTTGTTAGAACTTCCACCAAGGCTCCCTACATTGGTAGCGCTTCTGCTGCCACTCACAGCATGCACCTTGTCACTGGGAAGTCACTTGTCGGTCGCATTGTCGAGGTACGCTGGAAGGTTGCCCAATCCCTTTCTACAAAAGGCAAGGAAGTTGTCATTGCTTCTGTGGGTCGCCGTAAGGCTTCCCTCCACACTCCTGCACCACCATGGGTCTCTGTGACTAGAGACTCAACACATCGAGGAGGAGACCGTTGGGCCTCCACATCACGCACTCACACTAAGGCTCATGGGTCATCCACTCGAGTCACACCTGGGGGCAGCCCTTGTGCTACCTCGAGTAAGCGTTCAGGATCAAGCCTCCTTGGGCTAAAACCTGTGCGCATGCATATGCATCCCACTGCTCGGGGCAATGTATTGCTGTGCCAACCCAAGCACACGGGAAACAACCCTTCGTCCTCTCACTCAGCACACACTTGTGCATCAATTAAGGGGTAAGCTTCCACCTGTTATCTTACAGACATGTGTTTGCAGTTCTCGGCCTCTTATGGCCAAACCACCTGTTCGAGCCTAGGATGACACCTTTGTCACCCAGATGCTACTTCAAGTGGCGTACACCCGCCACCTTCTCAAACCACCACCTTCTCAAACCACTGCTTGCTCCCGACCCAAACATTGTCGAGAGCCGCCCCCTCTTCTTCCGCTCTTTCTCCTCCCGGTGGAAACCTCAAGACCTGGTATTTGAAGGTTTTCCCTAAGAGTACCATCCTCAGTCAGCCTCATCAGGTTTGCTATGTCTCTATAGCCCACAAAGGAGCTTGTGGCAAAGACCTGATGATTAATGAAGTTCTTCAAATTCCAAGGCCGCAACTCAAGCTGCCCCCGTCCAAGGTCCACATTCGCTACCCCATCTTATGGGCATGGTCCTCTCATGTTCTAAGAAGGTAGATCAACCTCAACCCCAGTCTCAGTTCTGGAGAGAGGTCTATCACAGTCTCAAGCTCAAGAAAAATAGAGGACTGCAGATCCTGATTAAGGAGCCAACCAAAAAGGTCGAGGCACCCAGTTTTAAAGGTCTACTCCCTCAAAACCCTTTTACCCTCTTCGAATCATAAAGACTAAAGAATAAGTGCGAGAATCCTGCACCGTGATGAGTGTCGTAGAAAACGACCTGACCACCTAGCAGCCACGGTCCCAAGACCGTCAAAAGCCGGTCCTTACACGCTCGGCATACAAGAGTCGAGTCCAATCGTGGCATGCTGATCGATTTGCCACGTGTTACCCATCAAGCTCGGAAGCCCTCAACTCTAACAAAGGCTGACCTCCCTGAAGAAACAGTCAGTGTAATGGTTGTAAATGAACCTGACGACTCGCAGGAAGGGCGCATGAATAGGTTCGAAGACATGGTGCGCACAATGATGGAAAATATTGATCACATAAATGCCGCGCGACACTCGGCTAACCATGAGGTCAACTCCCATCACTCAGATGATGCACCTCCAAGGCAGCCTCCTCCTCCTGCCTCACAGGACAATTCTGTCCCTCACCCCATCTCACAGGCAGACATTGATGCTATGGTAACTCACAGCCTAAAGAACAGGCAGATCTCGGGTATGCGAGGTGCGATGCTTTATCAAAAGTCATACCCTTCATACATTGATCAGGTGTCGTTTCCCTCAGACTACAAGAAAGGGAAGTTTCCCTTATTCAATGGAACCACATCCCTACACCAGCATATCACCCACTTCCAAGAGACATGTCAAGAGATAGCAACTGAGAGAAGACTCCTACTCCGTCAGTTCGTTGAAACCCTTGATGGTCCAGCTATTCAGTGGTATGCTTAGCTTTCCCCAAAATCAATACATACTTGGGAGGAAATGGAGAAACTATTCCACAAGTGCTTCTATGAGGTTGAGAGAGAAGTCCAAACCATCGAGCTTCTCACCTTGACCCAAGATCCAGATGAACCCGTAGATCAATTCATAGTAAGGTGGAGAGATTTGGCCTCTCGTCATCCCAATCCCATGCTTGAGAAGGAAGCAATTCAAACCTGTGTGTGAAACCTGCATCCTGAGATTGCTCTATTTTCTAATTTCTTTTAAATCATTTAATCTTAATTTATAACAATGAGGGTTACTTTTAATCTTCCACCCATTTTTGGGGATAACTTTTATATATACATATCATCATTGTACACAAAAGGAGAGAAGGCAGACACATACGCACACAAGAGAGTTTTCACTTAATACAATTTTTTCATTCTTACAATTGTGGTGTTACGCTTGAGAGAGAGGGTGAGGTGAGAGAAACTTTTGACCGGTACCCCTAGGGTTGAGGTAAATCTTCTCTCTCTTATTTTTGTTTTCTTCTTCTCTCTCCCTTCTCCGCTCTCTCTTCCCTCTTCTTCATCTGAGTCCCTCGCGGAGGTCGTGCACGGCAGTGATAGTGTCGTGCATGCCTCTCCCTTAGTCTCACAAGTTGCACATGGCAATGGCAGCACCATGCCCGAGTCTCCCTCCCCTACTTCTCGTCTGTCTCTTTCTCTTAGTAAAGTATGTAGATGGTGCTGCCCACGGTGCAGAGCCTTTTATTGTCATGCGACTAGGACGTGTACTATAGTTTAAGGTCATACAGCTGAACCGTGGTTATGCAGTTTAAGGCCATGCTGTATGGACCGACGCTGAGCAGTTTAGGGTCATGTAGTATGGACCAAGGTTGAGCAATTTAGGGTCCTGCAGTATGGACCGAGGCTGAGCAGTTTAGGGTCACACAGTATGGACCGAGGCTGAAGAGTTTAGGGCCATGCAGTATGGACCGAGGCTGGACAGTTTAAGGCCATGCAGTATGGACTGAGGTTGAGCAGTTTAGGGTCATGAAATATGGACCGTAGCTACAGTTTAAGGTCATATAGTTTGGACCATCGAGTTTAAGGTCGTGCATCTAGACCAAGGATGAGCAGTTTAGGGTCATGCAGTATGGACCGAGGCTGAGCATGCAGTATGGACCGAGGCTGAGCAGTTTAGGGTCTTGTAGTATGGACCGTAGCTATAGTTTAAGGTCATATAGTTTGCCATGGAGTTTAGGGTCGTGCATCTAGACCACAGCTACAGTTTAAGGTCATATAGTTTAGACCATGGAGTTTAGGGTCGTGCATCTAGACCACAGCTACAGTTAAAGGTCATGTAGTTTGGACCATGGAGTTTAGGGTCGTGCATCTAAACCATTGTGTAGGTCTCCATGTAGGTGGAGCTTCATAGGGAATAGGTCTATGGATGGTAATCCGAATCCCTGAGGATAAAATGGCTAGGACTATTCACAAACTGAGGGCTCAAATGAAAATGGTCGCCTGATGAAGGATGACCAGCAGAAGTGGACCTCACTGTGATTTTAAAGGGGGTAAGTGTATTCTCCGGGTGAAAAATGAAATTCTATAACAGGTAACCAGACTCCTTGGGGATAAGGTAGCTTCTTGTGAAGCTAACCAAGGCAATTGGGGAAGTAAGAATGACCCCAACTTCACTGGGGATTATGAGCCACAGTATGGGTGTGACTACTAATGGGGGATAAGGGACAGGTCCTGACTCCATTGGGGAAGTCACTAGGGATGACATATTCTGGCTTGGGTACCACTCCACTAGGGATAGTGGTAGGGCATACACTGCTTGAAATATGGTCGGCACCATGTTTAGCGTTAATGGTTTATTGCGAATATTCAATCGGCGCTGAGTTCGCAGAACACGACCGACGCTGTTTAGCTGACGTTGTGAATGACCCGTGGTATTATCTGAAGGCAATTGACACTGAGTTAACCGGCACTGGGGTTCTATTTGAAAACTCACCCGGTGCCAAGTCAACCGGCGCTAGGGTTGTATTTGGAAACACACCAGGCGCCAAGTCAACCGGCGCTAAGGTTGTATTTGGAAACACACCCAGTGCTAAGTCAATCGGCTCTAAGGTTGTATTTGGAAACACACCCGGTGCCAAGTTAACCGATGCTAGGGATGGATCGATGAGAGTTTCCTCGGGCCTTGTGTCGAAGACTGACCCGACTCATTATCGCTTGGTTTCCCTTGGATGCAACTGGTATTCCAAATTTGTGAAGGCCTTTTGAGGGCAGTGTAGTCTATATAAGGGGGTAAAACGCCATTTTCCCTTATTTTTCACCAAGGGTTAAAACTTAAGCAAGTTTTCTTTAACCGTGATGAGAGAGTGCTCGGTTGAAGTTTCCAATGAGCAGTGGGATTTCAGCAACAATCTCTGCAGGGAAGGTTCTTCAACAGGCAGCAGAATTTCGGCAAGGGTTTTGCAGAGAAGACCTTTGGCGTGCAGAGTTTGCCTCGAATTTAGCGAAGTTGTAAAGAGAGTAGCAAGGAAAGGAGAATCCTTCGGGAAGCTTTCCAGGAAAGGGAAGGAATTCTGGCTACAGTTTTCCTTTCTGGTAGGGAGTTTTAGGGGTTTCTCGACGGTTATGGAAGTTTTCTGACATCGCTCGTGGTCTTGCAGAAGTTTGCGAGCACTGTTCAAGAGTTTTACCGGGGTTATCTCCACTAGAGATGACATATCCTGGCTTGGGTACAACTCCACTAGGGATAGTGGTAGGGCATACACTGCTTGAAATATGGCCGGCGCCATGTGTAGCACTGATGGTTTATTGTGAATATTCAACCGGCGCTGAGTTCTTACAACACAACCGACGATGTTCAGCTCGCGTTGTGCATGACCCATGGTATTATCTAAACACAATTGGCACTAAGCTAATTGGCACTGGGGTTGTATTTGGAAACTCACCCGACGCTAAGTCAACAGGCGCTGGAGTTGTATTTGGAAACACACCCAGCGCCAAGTCAACCGGCTCTAAGGTTGTATTTGGAAACACATCCAACGCTAAGTCAACCGGCTCTAAGGTTGTATATGGAAACACTCCCGGTGCCAAGTCAACCGGCGCTGGGGATGGATCAATGAGATTTACCTCGGGCCTTGTGTCGAAGCCTGACCCGGCTGGTATTCTGAATTTGTGAAGGGCTTTTGAGGGCAGTGTGGTCTATATAAGGGCCCTGTTTTCCCTTATTTTTCACTAAGGGTAAAAACTAAAGCAAGTTTTCTTTAACCATGAGGAGAGAGTGCTCAGTTGAAGTTTCCAATGAGCAGTGGGATTTCAGCAACAGTCTCTACAAGGAAGGTTCTTCGACAGGCAGCAGGATTCCGGCAATTTGTAGAGACGACCTTCGACCTGCTGACTTTGCCTCGAATTTGGTGAAGTTATAAAGAGAGTAGCATGGAAAAGAGAATCCTTCGGGAAGTTTTCTGCAAAAGGGAAGGCATTTCGACTGCTGTTTTCCTTTTTGGTAGGGAGTTTAGGGGTTTCCTGGTGGTTGTGGAAGTTTTCTAACACCGCTTGAGGTCTTGTAGAAGTTTTCGAGCACTTTCAAGAGTTTTACCGAGGTTATCTCCACTTTTCGACACTATTAATGTTGTTACACAGGTTTCCTGACAAGGTTCTGGTGAAGTCCAGGCCAAAACAATAGGCGAGAGATTTTCCTACAAGTTTCCGGTTGTATGGGAGCAATTCCGACAGAAGGCGAATGGTCATAGGAGGTGGGCCATACGGCTGCAAGAGGTGAACCGTCACAAGGAAGGCGTACGGTTGCTAGAAGTTAACCGTCATCCTTCGAAATCGTGTGACCATCAAGGAGGTGCGAAAGCTTAAGATTTGTGAATCAAGGAGTCTTGGGAGGCGAGCAGTCACGACAGAGCCAACATTAACAGAAGTGAAACTAGCGCTACATCAACCAGCACTGATGCTTTGGAGTGCAGAAACAACCGGCACTGAACCTCAAGAAAGGCAATCGGAGCTTAGGGCTAGGAGTTTTGGAGAACACAATTGGTGTTGGCTTCAGTCGGCACTCGTCAGCACATGTGGCTTATCACAATGTGAAGAAAGACGCTCGGGTATGGCGGTAAGTCACATGTGAGATTCGCGGTGGTCTGTGATGAGCTACGTATGGCGACGTTCATGAGCCGGCAAAAGTGGTGATGGATGGGGCGAGGCTTGTGGTACCTATTGGAAGCCAAATCCTCCAGAATAACAGTGAGGTACATGTTGTTCTGTGGAAGGGAATCCATTATGAACAAGGCATGCTTCTCGTCATAGGCCGGCTCCTTGCCAGGGGTAGCCCCTCTTGTATGCTTGATGCACATGTCGAATGGATTCTATGTTGTATGTTTGATATACGCGTCAAATGAGGTATCTGGCTTGTATGTTTGACATACACGTCGGATGGACTGAGGCTATCTTCTTGAAGTGGCTTTGCTTTGTCTTCTGGCTTATAACCATCCTCTTACTCGTCAGATGAAAGTTAACTCTCCAAGTGGTTTCGCTCTTTCTTCATGAGGAGGTCCTTCCTTTCGTCGGTTTAGTTCTTCCTCATGGGACAGGCATTTGTTTTGGCTTATAACCATCCTTTTACTCTCAGATGCAAGAGCAAAAGCACAAGTTTTGGTTTGTAACCGTCCTCTTAACTTCCGATGCAAGAGACTTGTAACCTCTCTAGCAATGGGTTCTTGTAACTTGTAACTCATTTTTACTGCAATAAACATAAAAAGAGTTAGCATTTTGTTTATACTATCTTTCTTGTTTTCACGTTAAGTCCCCTTCTTTTGAATACACATCATGGATAGTACTTCTTTAGGTATTGCCCCTTGATATGGGACATTGCCTCTTCTCCATCAAGATGTGCCAATATGTAGGCTCTCTTGGGTGAGACCTTTTTTACTGTAACGGGAAACTTCCCTTTGCACCGGCCATGCATGACAATAGGCCTCTTGACAGCTAAGACTAGATCACCAAGGGCGAATGAGCGGATCTTGATAGACTTGTCAAAAGCCCTCTTCATTCTCCCTTGGTTGAGTTCAAGGTTCTTCTGAGCCTCTAGCCTCTTTCCATTGAGTGCATCCAATTCTTGATATCGGAGCTTGACTCTCTCATTTTCGGTTATTCCTTAGTGAATAGCAACTAGCAATGAAGGGATTTGTATTTCTAGTGGTAAAACTGCTTCACCCCCATAGACCAGATAATAAGGAGTGGAATAGGTAGCATTTCGTGTAGTAGAACGATAAGCCCACAGTGCTTCGGGAAGCTTCTCATGCTAGTTCTTCTTTGTTTTTTATATCGATTTTCTAAGAACATTGCACATAGTCTTATTGAAAGCCTCAACTAATCCATTCACTCGAGGGTGGTACATAGTCGAGTACCTCCATTCGAAGCCGAATTGGTTAACTAAGCGATCAATGTGATGACTCCTAAATTGACGGCCATTGTTAGATATTATTCAGTCAGGCACTTTGAAGCAATATATGATATGATGTCGAACGAAGTAGGCCACTGTTGTCCCAGGAACTTGCTTAAGGGGGACTGCTTCAGCCCACTAAGAGAAATAATCTGTTGTAGCTAGGATAAAAACATGGCCCATTGTGGAAGGGGTGTCAATAGGCCCTACGATGTCCATGCCCAATTGTGAGAAGGGTCATGATGCAACCATAGGGTGTAAGGGCTCTGGAGGCTGGTGAACTAGGCTGGAATGTATTTGGCATACTTGGCACTTTTTAGCATAGCTTAAGGAATCAGCTATCATGGAAGGCCAATAGTATTCCAACCTGCGTATTCGTTCATAGAGCTTGGGACAGGGCTGGTGCAGTTCATAGATGCCTGAGTGGACTTCTTCTAACACCTTACTTACTCCTTGGATATCGACACATCTAAGAAGGATGCCATCAAACGACCGTCTGAAGAGAGCATCTCCTTCGTGGAGGGTATACTTGGTGGACATTCGACATATGTTATTGTGTTCGGCATGATCTTTCGAGAGCCTACCATGTTTTAGGAAATTGGTGATGGGCTCGCCCCAATCTTCTACCTGCTCAATTTCTACGCACATTAGGACAAAGAATTCTAATCTCTGATTTTGACCGTTAGCTCCTTAACTATGTGATATTGCTTGTTCATTTTTAATTACGTCTTTGGCCGATAGAAGTGCTCCAAATGGATAAGGGGGACACTCAGGGAAGATATTTCTCTCGTCATCGACATCGACCTCAGTTCATAGTTCGATGTGTCTCCATTCTGCCACCCAAACAACCGTGGGCCCTGATGAGGAAAATTGAATTGTAGCGTCGAGCTTTCCGAGTGCATCACCTTATGAATTTAGACTCCTGGGGATGTGACTCAGGGATACGTCTTCAAACTGGGCGATATACGATTTTGCAGTATTGTGATAAGGCTTGAGAGTGTATTTTTTCACATCATATATCCCTTTGAGTTGCCAGATAACCAACTCAGAGTCGTCGTAGACCTTAAGTTTCTCCAAGTTGAGATCGAAGGCTATCTCGAGTCCGATTATAAGGGCCTGATATTTTGCCTCATTATGAGAACCGACTTGAGCGAGAGAGAAAGAAAGTGGCAATACCTCTCCTCTCGGAGTCAGGAATACTACTCCGACGCCTCCTCGATTTGATTGGAAGCTCCGTTGAAGTATAATTCCCAAGAATGAACAAGGTTATCGCAGAATACTTCTTCATCGGGGAGGTCGCTTAATAAAGGAGATTATGTTGATACGCGTTGTGTCGCGAGAAAATCAGCGAAGGCCTGGCCCTTGATGGCCTTCATTGGGACATACATGATATCGAACTCTATCAGCAATAATGCCCACTTAGCAAGGTGTCCTGACAACCATGGGTGTGTCATGAGAAACTTTATAGGGTCAGCTTTTGATATAAGTTGTACTTCATGACTAAGAAAGTAATGGCGGAGCTTTTGTACTGTGAAGATCAGGGTTAGACACACATTTTCTATTGAGGGATAATTCTTCTCGGCCCTCTGCATCCTACGGCTGAAGTAATATAACGCAGTCTCTTTTCCTTCTTCATTGTTTTGTGTCAACAATGCTCCGAGGGACTCGTCTAAAGAAGTCACATATAGAATGAGGGGTCTTCTCAATACTGATGTCGAGAGTACTGGAGAATTGAGTAAATAATGCTTGATGTCGTCAAGGGTTACCCGACATGCTTCATCCCAAATGAATGGGGTATCTTTCTTTAGCAGGTGTGTAAAGGTTTTACAACGACCTAAGAGATTGGAGATGAATCTACGAATGTAAGCCAGTTGCCCTTGGAGGGAGCACAGTTCTCCAAGCGTCGCCGGTGACAGAATTTCTTGGATTGCTTTGATCTTGACTGGGTCGACTTCAAGCCCTTGATGTCTGACGATGAATCCCAAGAACTTTCCTGAACGCATGCCAAAAGCACATTTCAGCGGATTCATCTTGAGTTAATGAAGACATAGTCGCTCAAATACTTGTTCAAGGTCTGTCATGTGAGCATCCTTCTCTTCGGATTTTACCACCAAGTCATCTACATAAAACTCCACCTCTTTGTGCATCATGTCTTTGAAAATGGTGGTCATTGCTCTCTGGTATGTGGCGTCAACATTCTGTAATCCAAAAGGCATCATTGTGTAACAGAAGACCCATTTTGGAGTGAAGAATGCAGTGGCATTTCATCTTTAAGCGCCATTCTTATCTGATTATACTCGGAGTATCCATCCATGAAGGAAAAGATTTGACAATGAGCTGTGGAGTCGATGAGCATCTCAGTGAATGGCAACGGGAAGTCATCCTAGGGACAAGCGGTACTAAAATCGCGAAAGTCAATACAGACCCTGATTTAACCATTCTTCTTCTTGACTGGAACGACATTTGCTAGCCATTTCGGGTACTTGACTTCACGGATAAAACCTGCTTGTCTAAGTCTAGTTATGTCGGCATCTATCTACATTTGAAGATCAGGCCTGAACCTTCTTGATTTAAGTTTGACAGGTTTGACAGTTGGATCAATGCCTAGACGGTGAACAGCGACTTGAGGTTTTAAACTGGGCTTCTCATGGTAATGCTAAAAGACGTCTCAGTTTGTTTTCAAGAAGGCAATGAATTCCTCTTTCTCGTCTAGAGGCATTCTTGCTGAAATGAACGTAGGTCTGGGGTCCGCTTGATTTATTTCTTCGAGTTCGTCAGTTGTGGCTTGACCACCTTCTTCCAATTCTTTTGAAGCCTCTTGCAACTCTTCATCGTTGTTTTTAGGGATCTTTTGATTGACCTCAAATACAGAGACCCATGATCCTGACATCTCTGCCTCCGATAGAGGCCCAAAGTGGATAATAATTTCTGCATCTTTCCCCGTTTGAGGAAAGGAAGGGTCTTCCATAAACAAGGGTTGTTTCTCAGACTGCAAGAGTTCGTCTTTGAGATCGCAAGGAATTTGGGATTCAACGATTGTAGTGTAAGAAGTATGCTAATGCGAATCACTCGGTCTTTGAGCAGCTATCTGCAGTGTTTGGTCCACACGGGTTGGTGTTTCACAGACTTGTATCATGTAGCAAATTTCCTGAGAGTAGAAACTTTGCCCCATCGACTCTCTTAATATCTACTTGAAGTCGAGCTCAGGAGGCTACTGGGGCTTCTTTGGCTTCGACTTCTTGCGCTTCTTTGTGGTAGGTGGTTCTACCTTGGCTTTAGCTACCAAGGCATCAGCAACTGTTAAGAATCCAGCTGCCTATGTCAGGGTCTTTCTCAATCGCTTCCGTTGCGTCTTGCTTATAATGATTCCTTCGAATTCCTGGTCTGAGCACATCAAGGTCATTCCTAAAGAAGACTCAAGAGAAAGAGAATGAGAAGCAGGAGAATGTAAAAGGGTTAGAAAGTGGGGGACTTTTAAGGTCATTCCCCTGATCAAACCGATCCGAGCAACTTTTTACATCAACACCAGGATTGGACGGGTGCAGGGGATCTTTTAGGTCGTTCTCTTGCTTAGATCGTTGGGGAGTGCTTTTAACATCGTCACCCTCATTGGACATGTGCAGGGTGGAAGATGGCACGGGGACGAAGAAGGAAAAAGGATTGTGCCAGCAATGAAGTCCAGCAAAGTTTGCAACGAATGAAGGGGCCTGAGAAATTCCAGCTCAACTATGGGTTGAGCGGTCTTGTTTCTCTGGCTAGCAGCCCTTGGTGGCTAATTCTTTCTGGTTTTCTAAAGTGAGGTCTGAATCGTCTCGCTAGGGTGGCAAACATCTCTAGCTTGGCGAACCGCTTCTCGTCTTAAGGACTGGAGTCTTCTTCAGCCATGGTAGATCATCCATGGCTGGGAAGTCGAGGTTCTGTAGAGTCTGGGTCAATGATCAGAAGATCCTGCCTTGTGAGATCTTCTTGCCCCGATGAGGAAGTGATTTGGGTATCACTTATGGGGAGGTCATAAAATTCTTGACACTCCCTCATCTTCTCTTCGAATATATCAAGGAAAGTTGTGCATTCTGACAAATAATGACCGCTTATCTGATGGAATGGGCACCAACGATCTTCAGTCCCCTTAGTAAGGTGGCGGGGTTTCCTTGCCTGCTTTAGTGTGATTATTCCTTCTTGAAGCATTATAATGAAGAGGGCATAGAGGATACCCGACATTTCGTCCTCCTCTTGAATGATTATTGCATGGGAGGCCTCAGTTGCCCCGAAGGCCTTCTTAAAATCTTCAAGCTTTATCAAACCTTTCAGAATCAGTGCCTCAATGATATCCTTCAGCGTGTAGCAATCATCTGTAGGATGATTGATCCTCCGATGATAGGCACAATAATTTTCCTAAGTGTCAAGGTCAGATTTCTTAAGGAACCTGGCTTTTGGAAGCTGGATCATATTCTGCTGCAGTAATAACTGGAACAGCGCAGAGACCCATTACTTCTCGAAGGGAAAGACTTTAATCTTATGCCTAGTGAAATAATCACTCCAATCAAAGGTGGCTGGTGGAGGTACCCGATTGTACGACTATTGCTGCTTGCCAACCTAGGGTGTTACCTTCGTCGTACTTACCTCTTTAGAGAGGTCCAAAGTTTGAGAGGGAGCCTTCTTTGAATCAGTGACCATAACGACTGCACTAATTACCCCTTATGTTGGCTCCCCCATGTGTTATTTCAAGAGCCATCATTGCCCCGATTGTTCGCTGAACTTGTAGATGGTTGTCGTGTCCCACCATGATGGCGTGACAAACGTTCTATGCGAACTGATTTAGAGATCAACTCTGACATGGAGGTCGGATTAGAGGCCTCGACATGTAGAGTGATTTTAGGTCACATGTTCCGACGCAAGTTTGGACTGCTTCCTTCTCGGCCATAAGATTAGGATAACGGGAAGCCAAGTTTCTCCATTTTGATATGAACTGATCTACAAGATCATCCTAGAGTCAAGGTGAGAAGCTCGATGGTTTGAACTTCTCTCTCTACCTCATAGAAACGTTGATAAAACAGTTTCTCCATCTCCTCCCATGTATGTACCGAGTTTGGAGGAAGTCAGGCATACCATTGGAATGTTGGGCCATCAAGGGTCTCAACGAACTGTCGGACAAGAAGTCTCCCTTCAGCTGCTGTTTCCCGACATGCTGCCTGGAAGTGCGAGATATGCTGGTTTGGGGAGGTGGTTCTGCTAAATAGAGGAAACTTCTCTTTCTTATAGTCTGAAGGGAGTGGGACCTGATCAATATAGGAAGGATATGGTATTTGATAGGGTGTCACACCTTGTATGCCCAAAATTTGTCCGTTCTTTAGACAATGGGTGACCATAGCGTCAATATCTAACTGAGAGACCGGATGAGGGATAGAATTGTCCAGTTAGGTAGACAGAGGAGGCTGCTATGGAGGTACACCATCAGAGTGATGGGAATTGACCTCATGGGCTTGCTTACGACTATTACGCTGATTGTTTCATTACGGGGGTCGACGTTAGTGGCAACAGAGGGTTTGCAAGCTTGACGAGTCGTACATGGTAGGTCAGTCAGTAAGGGGTCAGCATGCCCTGACTGAACTCGACGTTTGTACGCAGATCGCATTTAGACCGAATCTCAACGGTCTTGGGACCGTGGCTAAGGAGCCGGTTCATGACGGTCTTGGGACAGTGGCTATTGAGTGGCTAAGTCTTCTTCTGCGACAGTAACCACAACACATGGCTCATTGAGCTCTTCTTCAGGCTTCATCATCTGAAGGGGGTAAAAGGGATCCAGGTCATCAAAATTGGCTGTTTTAAATTGCCTTGGTCACCTCCCTAATAGAAATTCGTAGACCTACATCGCATTTAGCCTCGAGGTTTTGATGGACCTCGCGCCAAAACTACGATCTAGGTCGCGGTAGGTTAACTCTTCTCACATAGAAGAGAGTTGTCTCTATCAGGTGCGGCAATGGATGAGGGCCAGGAAATGGAGACATCTTGGGCCAGGGTGGATGAAGGACTCGATCTTTCGTGAGGTCCATGCCCCGAGCTCTCTTATGAGCTCCAGAGACATGACCAAAGTGTTGGGGCTGGTTCAGGATGGTACTCTTGGGGAAAACCTTCGAGCACCAAGGCTGGAGATGCTTGCTCGATGACGGAGAAGCAAGCATGCGCAGGGTCGACTCATGAGGAGGCTCGAGTCGAGGACAAGGGGATGTCTCAGATGGGGACGCGTGTGCGACCCTTGAAGAAGGATTACGGGAGACCTGATGGTCAACCCGGGCTCGTCCAAGTGATCTGGCCTTAGAAGGCCGAGAACTACGAGAAGGTGTCCATAAGAGAACAGGTGCAGACCTGCCCCTTACAAGATGCGCTTGTGTGTACATAAGAGCAGGACAAGAAGGTCGTCTCCTGTGTACTTGGGTTGGCACAATAACGGTGTTGCCTCGAGCAGTGAGATGCACATGAGTGGTGTGCGCAGGATCCGACCTTGGAAGGTTCGATCTTGAACACAGTCTCGAGGCAACAGGAGGGTTGCCCTGAGGTGTGACTCAAGTGGGTGACCCACGAGCCTTGTGGTGTGTGTGAGGGGTGGAGCCCGTAGGGTTTCTACCTCGAAGTGTTGAGCCTCTAGATAGAGACAAATGGTGTAGAAATGTGGGGGGTAGCCTTATTGTGACCCACAGAAGCATTGGCAGCTTGCTTGCCTTTTGTAGAAAGGGACCGGGCAGCCTTCTAGCATACCTCAGAAACACGACTGGCAAGTGACGTGCCAGTGGCTGGGTGCATGCTGTGTGGGGCAACATAAGTGTTGCCCATGCAAGGTGCCTTGGTGGAGTTTCCACCAGAGCAAAGAGATGGGGAGTGAGGGACCTTCAAGTCCCACCTCACACCAGTCCAGGTTAAGACCTGGGAGCTAGACAAGGGGTCTTTGCTCAACAGGATGGTCGAGAATGAAGTCAAAGGACCTCGTTCCCTAGGGACACTCTCGAATAAGGGGATAAGAAAATCCTCGATCCGGATAAATTGGTTACTAAACCTAGCAGCCATAAGTGAAAGAAAGAAAGAAAGAGGGGGGCAGACAGGAACTCGACCAAGCAAGAAGATCAGAGCGGTGACTAGACTGGTGGATAATTGGCATAATGTGGTAGCGAAACAGGCTCAGTAATTGAGACCGGCTCACAAGATTGCTAATAGACGTTATTGCCAATATCGACTGGCTAAGCATGATGGTCGGTCTATCGTGGCAGTAAAGCGGGCCAAGCGAACCTAACGCACAGAAATTACGGTTAAAGGACAGGACTGTCATGAGATGCTAACCTCAATCCCTCTTGGTCGAATGAAAGAGTAGCAGAGGAATGGTTAAAGTGAAGAAGGGAATGGACGGAAGGAGAGAGAAGAAGGAAGAGAGGAGGGAGAAGAAGGAAGAGGAGATGTAGTCGGCGCTAGACATTGCCGACTGTTTCAGGAGATGGGAGAGAAAGGAAGCAATCGGCGCTAGGCTTCATCGACTGTGTCAGATGAGAAGAAAGGAAGAAACCAACCGGCGCTAAGTCTCGCCAACTGGCAGAAGAAGAGAGGGAGAACCAGCAGGTGCTAGGTCTTGCTGATTGACAGAAGAGGAAAGAGAAGACCAACCGGCACCGAGTCTTGCCGACTAAGAGCAGAAGAAAGAGAAGACCAACCGACGCTAGGCCTCGTTGACAGATTGAAGCAGAGAGATAATACCAACCGGTGCTAGGTCTCGTCGACTGATAAAAGCAGAGAGAGAAGACCAACTGACGCTAGGTCTCACCGACTGATAGAAGCAGATAGAGAAGACCAACTAGCGCTAGGCCTCACCAGTTGACAAAAGAAGATGGAAAAGATCAATCCGGTCTTGTCAGTTTACAAAAGATAGAGAAGACCAACCGACGCTAGGTCTCGGCAGTTGACAAAGGTCTCAGCGACGTTAAGCATCATTGTCCACAGCCGTGGAGTAATAGTGTCATGGCCCCTGGGCGGCATTGGACACTGCTACTCGCAGTGGAATGGTGAGCAGTGAACTGCAGACGCCATTAGCCATCACCGTCGGCAACACGAGAAAGCAACACACAGCAATAGGTACAAAGCACACGAAAGAAGCCTGTGGGTGGCGATAGGCATCGCCGTCTGTGATAGGCATAGGGAGTAAGAGAGGCCTGTGGATGGCGATAGGCATTGCCGTCTACAATAGGCACAAGGTGCAAGAGAAGCATGTGAACGACGATAGGCATCACTGCGACCATTCGCGGGCGGCGATAGGCATCATCGTCTGCGATAGACACGAAGCATGGTGAGACCCCAGCGGGTGGTGATAGGCATCGCCGTCTGTGACCCGTAAGAGGAAGAAAGATAGTCTGCGATTGGCGATACACATCGTTGTACATGACGCAAATCCTGGAACCGAAACAGGAGCCCGACCCACTGCTTGAGCACAACCCGGCTCACCGGGTGCTCCTTCAAATGACATTACACACAACGACGACTAATGTTGTCCATGAACCATGTTGAAGAAAAGAAATGAATGAAGTGAGAGAGAGAGCAGCTTGCGCACAGTGCTACCATCGCCATGTATGACCTGCGAAGTCACAGAAGGAGGAAGAAAGAAAGAGGCAGGCACGACACTGCCACTACCGTGCATGGCCTCTGAGAAAGACTCAGCAGAGAAGACGAATAAGAAAGAGAAGAAGAGAGAGAAGAAGAGAGGAAAAGAAAACCAGCGAAAGAAGAAGGGAAGAGAGAGAAGAAGAGAGGAAAAGAAAACCAGCAAAAGAAGAAGGGAAGAGAGAGAAAATACCTTGAAGGTATGAGGGGTACCGCTCTAAACTTTCTCTCTCCTCTCTCTCTCTCTCTTCAAGACGCACCCACAAATTCAAGGAAGAATCTCAAATTTTATTGCTCAACGTAGAGAATGAAAGGGGGGTCCTTTACAATGATTTTCCAGCCTCTTCTCAATGGGAGGTAGCGTCTATTTATAAACTAGGGTTGAAACGTGGGTGGATCACCCAAAACTAACCCTAATTGATGATAATTAAGGTTTATTAAAATTAAGAAAAATAAGAAAATAGGGTGCAAAATGAGTGATTTGCCCCTGCTTAACAATTGGGTAAATTTCAAAATTGTCTCTGCTGGTGCCTTAGAACGTGTGTGACCTTTTGTGGATGATTCGGGGTTGCTCTAATGCCCGTTTGTCCAAAAGATGACAATTTTTTGTAGGGCTTGGCATGACGATCGATTGATACCAACTTCGAGCCATGGATCGTGTTTTTAAGCGAGGATCATGCGACCTGATATTTGGATGAATCTTGAAAACTTTGGATCGATAGTGTGCTTATTCCTTGATGTTTATTTATAATTTCTTTGTTGGATCACACTAAGCATGCCGACACAATCGTGTGGCAACAAATGCAGCTTGATTTCATGCTCAAACAAAGATTTTGCAACTTTTGGGTTTTGGTCAGAATTTGAAATTCCGGTGCCAAAATTTAGAGTCACTTTATTGGCTTTGTGTGTGAAATTCGACTGTTCATCATGTACAGGGTTCGAATCAGGTAGCCCTAAACCTTACGCACGTGATGGAACTGGTCTCATGTCAATCTGATGCGCGAACGCCGTGATTTGGCTGCTTGAGTAAAGTGCGTTGCTGCTGATTTTCCTGCAACTTTCTTCACAGATCAACAAATTTTCTCTAGCTTTCTTCCTGCTCATGCGTCGTCATGAGGCATGCCACATATCGAAACGCTTGTCTTGACGAGACGAACATGCTCACAAATTTGAGCGTGATTTAATTTAGACGAGTGAGATATGAGCATCGCAAGTCACTATTTGTGACTATCCCTTTAATGGAAATTGCTTGCAGGGTGGCCGCATGGGAATAGTGTGCGGCGTCTCCTGTTTCGGTCTTCCACCCATAACTTCTTCCTGGAATGTCTGTTTAAGTTGAAATTTGACCCTTGGGGTTTTCAACCATGTCGGATCCAATGGAGGTGGTCCCATGATCGTTTAATGCTTCGAGAGTAGGGATCTAGTTATAGGAGTCTGTTTCAGGGTGCTAGAGGTTGATTCTGTCAAAACTATTTTCTAGTTTGCACTACCTTAGAGATGTCAAAATGTGACAAAACTTGGTATCAGGCTTTTAGGAGCTCGTATGAAGATCGTGACCAGTTTTGGAGTCGTTCTGAGGCTGTCAAAATTTCCACTACTTGTCAGGCTTTATTGACTGGCTTCTCTTCTTTTATTCCACATCGGGGACTCATGGTGCTGAAAAACATCTTCAGACACCCCCATCCAACATAATTCGGCTGATAGGACATGCATGCAACTCTCCAGTTACAAAGAGAGGTCGGTTGTGGAACTTTCCACTCAATTGGAGATCGTCATCCAAGAAAGTGACGGCCAAACAGTTGTTTAGGATTGCAGGGTCCGCTTCGATGGGCTCTACTTCGGCCTCATATACCTCTAGAAGAGAGCTTGGACAAGGACCATACAGTAGCATAAGGGTGTCATAGACACTGAGAAGAGTAGGGAGCTTCCCCAGGTGCCCAACCACATCATACTTGACCATATCGTCGTCAACCCTTTGCACTCTTGGACCCACCATAGGTCTGGGTGGTATGGAAGGTTGTGGGGTAGGCTTAGATGGTGGAAAGCTGTTCTAGGGTACCGGTTGACTTTGTTGTGCAGTCGGTATGGATTGGAGAGGTTGTATGGATTGGGTAGGCGACAGTTGCGCAACTGGATTTGGTGCCGACTGGCCAGATCGTACGACCAAGTCTAGTGCAGATTGGTTAGATTGGGTAATAAGAGTATGTGTTAGCAGAGTGGAGAATGATGAAGATGTTTGGTGTATGGAACCAATGGTGGTCCCGAGTATTTGAGGAGTGGTTGATTGGTTGGGGTATTTGGGTATGAGACGAGTGGCGGACCAGGATACTTCAAGGGTCTTCTTTCTGCACAAGCGATTGTAACGTCCTTCCTGACCTTAAACTGATTTGGTCAATGTTGGTCACTGCTTCAGATATCTGCACCATATGACATGCTTCATGAGAGTGGAAGCTCTGCCTGCTCGACTCTCTCAGCAGCTATTTGAAATCAGGCTCAAGAGGCCGCTGGGATTTCTCCGGCTTAAGGTTCCTGTGTTGTTAGTTAAGCTCCTTGGTACTGATAGGAGACTTCTTATTAGCTCTAGATGTCAGAGCATCGACGACTGTCCGAAACCCAACGGCTTGGGCCACGGTCTTTTTCTGCTGCTTTCAATGCCACTTGCTAATGTTGCAACTTTTAAGTTGTTCATCAAGAGCCTCAACGTCTGGGCTTTCAAAAGTCAGACCTGCAAAAAAATGTGTTAGAAGAAGAAGAAGAAGGAAGAGAGGAGTTAGGGACAGAAGAAGAAGAAGAAGGAAGGAAGAGAGGAGTCAGGGACAGAAGAAGAAGAAGGGAGAGAGCTTTGAGGGTCATCACTCGCGTTGGACCGAACCATGTAGCTTTTAATGTCGTCACCGAACTTAGACGTGCACAAGGGATCTTTTAGGTCTTTACCCTTCTTGGACCACTGGGGGGTGATTTTAATGTCGTCACCCTTATCAGACATATTGGGAACCTGAGCAAAGGGATGCTTAAGAATGCCCTCTTGACCGGGTTGCGGGTCTTGGTTGTCAAAAGCGACTGACTCAGGGAAGAAATCCCGCAATGTCGGTAATGGAGGAATGGGCTCAGGGAACTCTGCCTCAGTTGGCGGTTGAAGGGTTCTACTCCTTCGACGAGCAGCCCTCGGTACTCATCTTCTCTTACCTCTTTGCTTGGCAGGCGTAGGCTCACTAGGTTCATGAGGATTTGGAGCTTTCCTTGTTTGGCGAACCCCGTCCCTTATCATGGATTTCATCCTACTCCATCCTCGATAGATTTTCCATGGTTAGGAAGTGGAGGGTTCGCCCCAACTAGAAAATCAAGGCAGCGCACCATCACAGGAGGTCTGGATCTGAGTGATTTCGTGTGTTGGCAACTCAAAGGCTTGAACATCATCTTTTGGGTTGTGGGCAGTGAAGTACCCTCTTCACACCTTCTCCGTCACTAAGTCTTGGAAGGGGAAGCACATATCCAGATCAAGGCCACGTATCTGGTGGTATAAGCACTAGAGATGCTCAGTCCCTTGAGCAATGCATCTGGGCTGTCTTGATGGCCACGGTGCGATGACCCCTACTTTCATCATGATACAAAACATTGCCTGAAGAAGGTATGGTGGTAGTTCATAAAGATATTCTTTTGGCTTGTGTTCCTCGTGAACCATTACCATGTGGGATGCCTCAGCTGCCCTTTCTTAAGACTGTTGAGCTGTATTTGCCCCTTTTGGATTAAGTCCTGAATGTGGTCTTTGAGTGTGAAGTACTCCTAAACAGGGTGCCCCAACATTCTATGATAGACACAATAATTCTTGTGGGTGATAAGATCCGCTTCTTCTGGCTTCTTCATCTCAGGCAAGGTGAGCATTTGTTGTTCTATTAACATCTGGAGTAGGATCGGGACCCACTCCTTATCAAAGAAATATACCTTGTTTCTCTTTTCTGCCCCATATTATTTTCCATAAAGGTTCGGAGGTGGGGGCACCTTATTGTAAGATTGGGGTTGTTGCTGACTTGGTTGAGGTCTCCCTTGACTGTTCATGGGGTTCACCCCTTTGGAGAAATTCAAGGTTGGGGAGAGGCCTTCTTGGGATCAGATACGATGACAGCGGTGCTGATCATCCCTCTCTGCTGATTACCCTAAGCGTTGGGGTGAGAATTACCAGAGTTTCAGCTGTTTCCCATGTTTGATGATTGTCCCTGGGGCCTGCCATGATGCTTATAGAGGATTTCAATACGGACTACCTTAAAGATCAGATCTGATATATCAGTAGGGTTTGAAGCCTCGACAAGCAGGGAGATCTCCGGCCGCATGTTGCATACACATGTCTGAACAACATCAATCTCAAGCATAGGGGTGGTCTGGTGCGCAGCCAGATCTCTCCATCTTGCAATGAATTGATCAATCGGCTCATTCGGACCCTGGGTCATTGTGAGAAGCTCAATAGCTTTGACTTCTCTTTTGACTTCGTAGAAGTGCTTATAGCACTTCTTCCATCTCTTCCCAGGTTTGCACTGAGTTTGGGGGAAGCCGGGCATACCACTTGAATGCCGGCCCGTCGAGAGTTTCAACAAACTGATGGAGGAGAAATCTCCCATCAACAGTTGTCTCTTGACATGCCCAAATAAAGTGAGAGATATGATGGTGAGGGGAACTCGTGTCGTTAAAGACAGGGAGTCTCCCCTTCTAGTAGTTGGGGGGAAATGCAATCTTGCCAATGTAGGAGGGATAGGGCTTGTGGTATGGGGCAGTATCTTACAAGCCCGAGATCTACCTGCTCTGCAAGCTATGACTGACCATTGCATCGATGTCCGCCTGTGAGACTTGATGAGGGGAAGAGTGGCCATGAAAGCTAGGAGGAAGAGGCTGCCTTGGTGCTTCCCCAGCCGGATGGGGGAGCTATGGAGAATTGGCCTCATGGTGAGATAAATTCTTAAGGGACTGGGCACTTTCCATCAATTCAAGCTTTTGCATTGCTCGGGCTATCATACCCTCAAGTCGAGTCAGACAATCTTCTGCCTCATCATTAAATTGCTCGACGACCATCATGCTGACTCCCTCCTCAAGGAAGTCGATCTCTTGCATGCTTGTCAGACTAAGTGCAATAGATCGGTCAGTAGGGGTTCGACATGCCCCGAATGAGGTCGAGCCCTGTACGCAGACGAGGCGAGGACTGGTTCGTGACGATCTTGGGACCGTAGGGCCTACAGGGTTGGGTCGTCTACTAGAACACTAACAACCATGGAGGATTCTGGCTTTCCCATCTCAGGCTCTACTGCTGCCTGTAGTGGGTAAAGGGTTCTTAGCCAGGGGGTCCAGAAATTTACTTGCCCTGAACGTGTTGGGTCTTTCCCTCGATATGATTTGCATGCCTTTGTCATGCTTAGCCCTCAAGTTCTGGTATACTTCCCTCTAGAACCGAGACTGGGACCGTGATGGTGAACAGTCAGCCCTTTTCAAACATGTCAGGGTCGTCTCCATGGGGGTGAGGCAAGGGATGCGAGCCAGGAACAACAGTCAGTCTGGGCTTCAGTCTTGGCTTAGGGAGAGATGGGGGATGGAGGACCTCATCACTAAAGGGAGTCTTGCCCTGAGCTCTTTTGTGAGCTCCAAAGGCCCAACGAGTCTAATGAGGGGATTGCAAGAGCGAACTCTTAGGGAATACCTTTGAGTATCAGGTCTTGAGTGGTTCGACCGGAGGAGAAGGGATGATCAGGGGAGGAGACGGTCTCCAATGACCTTTCGGTCGGAAGCTCGGGGCAGTCTTTGAGGGTGGCTCGCAGAAGGATTCCGGATGACTAGGGGGTCGATCCGGGCTCCAGTAGGAGGTCTAGCCTTAAGAGGCTGAGTACTGTGAGCTTGTGTGCATGAGGGAATGGCCTTATGACCACCTCTCACAGAGTGAGCATGTATGTGTAGAGAGGGACGACAAGGGGGTCGTATCTCGTGTGCTCGGGTAGTCGCAGTAAATGGTTTGCCTGTAGACACTCCATTTTAAATATGGAAAATTCTATGGTTTCTTGAACCCTCAAGACCACACTATCCTAGTAAACCCAAATCCATAGTTCACACAGACCCAAAACCAATCTGCCTACCCAAAACCCTACAGAAACCCTGCTTTGACCCAGAATCCTACAGACACCCTGTTTTAGCAAAAAATCATTAAAAATAGTAGAAAAATCCTTTTTGACCCAACTATTCTCTGAGAGCTTCACAAGAGGCTAAGGAACACACTTAAAGAGACAGATTTCAATTTGGACAACATTTGCTTTGGGAGACTTTAGCAGTGTTGCTAAGCCCAGACTAGGCGACATGAGTGGTGTTTCCCAGACATGAGCAACACTGGACATCAGTGGTGTCGCCCAACCCCTTTTGCCCCAAATTGGAATTTTCCTTCTAGGAGTTGATTTCCTATCTTTTAATGTGATTTTTTACCATTTTGTTTGGGTGACACTAAGCGTGTCGCTCTTGCGACACCACCCGTGTCGCCCAGATCTGGATCCCAAAAATTAAAATTTTTAGCATGAGGATCTGTTGGTTATGAAAAGATGCCCTTTCTAATAGATCATTGGTCTTTATAAAGCTAATTTTTGTGGCCGTAGAAAAAAAGGAGGGACATCTGCAAAAGAAAGAGTTAGCTGAGAAAAAACCTAACAATAAGCCTAAGCCTGAAAACCTTAAATCTCTAGGGCACAACAACCCTAGTTCTAAACCATCCTTAGGGCACACCAACCCTTTTACACCAGATATTTTCTGGTCAACATTCGAATCAGAGAGGCAAAGAGGATGCTGGTTCTGATACGGGCGAGTCCTCGAAGGCTCGGGAGTCCCAGGCCATCCGGCTCGGGAGTCTTGGGCCATCCAGCTCGGTTTGGTATTGTTTCTTCCTCTTTCTTTCCTCTTCTTTTACTGTTTTGATCTTACTTTTATTATTTTGATCTGTTCACTGCTTTGAAATCGTGTTTTAGTATTTTGGATCACGTTGGCTCTGCCACAGATCTGCAAGCGGATCTGCTCATTTTCGGGCATATTTGGCCTCAGATCTGAATTCGATTTGTCCTAGTTTCTCTATCACATATTTTTCATCAGTTTAAGGTATCAAAATTCGAGAGATCTTCATCAAAATATCTATCTGATTTTCATCGTAAACAATTGGGCGCCCACCGTGGGGCATTTAGAGCTTGATCCAAGCACCAAAACACGTGTTTTATTCACTTTTTTTACTATTTTCAGTCATAAAAAACTAACTGTGACCAGGACCTGGGGTTCGGTGCTGCAAAACCTTGTCTATCTTGAGCGACCCACCAGTGCCACTCAGGTCCAAGGCGACGCTCCTTGTGTTGCCCAAATTTAGAAGTTTTATAATATTTTGAAACTTTGCAGTCTTGTTTCAGGGACTCTCTTGTGACTGCTCAAAAAATTTTAGATCAAAATAAAAGTTTTAAAAATACAAAACAAATATTTTACTTAATACAAGTCGGTTATATCTCCACTTTTCTGTTTTACTTTATTTTAAATTATTTCATCATAAATATTGTTTTCCCTGCTTTTGCAAGTTTGTTGTAACCTTATTTCATAAAAATTCATAAGAAAATATAAAAATAAAATAAAAAACATATATTTTTTTTGGCGACACTAGTAGTGTCGCCCAGCATGCAAGGGCGACACCAGTAGTGTCGCCCAGGCGACACCACCAGTCTCGCCCAGGCGACACCACCAGTGTCGCCTAGTTGCAGTTGTCCCAAATAATTTCACAGGCCTCTTTCATGGGATTTTTGCTTCTTGTTCACCAAAGTTTGGCTCAGAATAAAATTTTTAAAAATATAAATTTTTTTTTTGCTTCAAATTGGTCTGTCCTTTTTCTGGCTTTCTGATTTTATTATAGTTTGTTAATTTTGATTGAAATCATGTTTTCCCTTCTTTCACCATGTTTAGTTTAAATTTAAAAAGATAATAAAAAATAATAAAATAATAGAATTTAAAAATAAGAAAAAATACATTGAGGGTTGCTTGCACCCTCCCAAAACCGTGTCTCATTCGAGTCGTCACCCTCGACTCGGGCCATGCTGGACTTAGCACAGACTGTGCTTGGTTTCACTATTTTGACTATACCTTCTTAGGAGTTGCTTATGCCTCCATCTATACTGTGCTTTAAGCGAGCCTCGTCTCGAAGCGCACATTGCTAGGCATGATTAGTGCCAAGCGCTTACTTTATTTCTTCATGGCATGGTGTGCCTGCCTGCTTGCCACTTTATTTTTCTTGCGTGCTTCGTTATACACTTCAGCACACAATGCCCGAAAAACCAACAAACAAATATTTCGAAAACCCCCAAATTTCGCGTTAATGGCGTGAGGGGAACCTAGCTTTGAGAGTCGAGGCAATTGGGATTCGTATAACTTTAACTGTGAGCGGCCCTCAGTAACCCTATGCCTCAAAGCAACTTCGCATATAGTAGGACCTGGTGAACGTCCTATAACAGGAGTCCAAGACCTATGTGGGGACCTATATCAGCCTAGCTGTATTTCAATAGTTAGGAACCCACTCTCAAGCCAAACCTACCTATAATCTAGGTCAAAAGTTTTCATGTGATGTGCTTGCTTATTTTTGTTGGTTAATTTTAAATCTCAGTCCGGACGCTCTTTTGGTCCAAGTTGAACTCTTTAGGTCTAAGTTCAGGCTTATACCCAGCCTAGCCCAGGTCCGAACTAGGTTCACACCCAGGTCTGAACCTTGGCCCCCTTTTGGTCCAAGCCAAGGGCTCATACCTAAACCAACCTTGATCCAGTCTGGGTCCACACCAGATCTGAACTTCACAGCCCTCTAGGTCCAAGCCTAGGCTTGCACCCAGCTCAGTCTAGGTCCGAACCAGGCTTATACCTAGGTCCGAACCTAGATCCACTCTTGGTCCGAGCCGAGACTCGTACCTATCTAGTCTAGGCCTTAGTCGAGGTTCTAGCATAAGTCTAAGCTTAGAGTTGCCTCTAGTGCTAGACTAGGTTTACCCTAGTTCAGGGCCTTAACCAAAACCCATTGAGTCTAAGAAGTCTAGATTCCGATCTAGTCTTAGCCTAGGTCTTAGTTAGGGTTTCGCCCCTAGAGTCAGGCTAGTTTTGTTCTAAGTCATCTAGTTTAGACCTTACCTAAGTCTAGATTCTAGAAACCCGCCAAGAGCAATCACCATGTCGGTCACTCAAGGTGACTATGATGATCGCTCCACGACCGACTCTAAGCCTAACCTTCCCAAACCTAGGGAACTATACGTTGTGATCCCTTAGGATTATCGACAGAACTCAGGTCAGTCCATTATCCAACACCCAGGTCTTCAATTAGAGGTAGGGTCATACGGGTCCACTCCTAATCCTGAGATCTGTGTGGTCCGAAAAGCTAGTTCAGCCCGAAAGACTTTGAATAGTCAAGGGGTCCAAGTTGTTCTGCAAGGGCTCTTAAACAACCAAAGTAGGAGTTAAGTGAGGGAACATGTTCACGCAATATCAAACGCCAATTCCCATAACTCAAACCAAGATAACCCTAGGGCTCAGCAATCTCAAAACCAAGGCCCACCTAGGTCTAGGGGATCTAACCCGACCTTAAGCCACCATAGTACATCTCATGATGTCCTGAACATTGTACGAAGCAGAGGTGTCGACCCAAATTGACCCTTAAGCGAGATGGGTGTCCAAGCTGCCCTTAAAAGTCTAGTTGACCTAGGTTACATTGTTCATGCCCTAGCTTACAGGTCGATCCCAAACTAACTCAATGGCATACGTCAACCCTTAGCACAACCGAGTCAGCTGATTCTTCAAACGGTCCCTCTTGTTCTCCTGTCCAACAAACCGTGCAATTTTCGCAACCGTTGGCGACACTTATGGGTCAGTATGCCCCTCAGATGCAAATGTATCAACCGCCCCGGTGACTACGGCTCATCAATCTCAGGCCCATGCAAGCTAACATGTACCCCAAGTCTCGACTCATCAGTCTATGCTTGGGGACCCACCGACCGGTGGGCCTAGTGTCATGTCAAATACTCAATACGAAGGCACCGTAAAAGCAATGTAAGATATGCTTGTAAGAATGGACATGCATGAAATCCTACCCCCGAAGGCTTATGTTCATGAGACCCTTAGAGGCATGGAAGACCTTCTACTAGAATTTTTCTTCTCCGAATTTAGAAACAAGTTCATTGGGAAGAGCGATCCTGATACTCATGTCAACGCGTACCTCCTCTCCGTTCGAGCTTTGCGAGACAGGCCTAACCAGCTGAAGGCCATATTTTTGCAAACACTGACCGACGAGGCCTTGAGCTGGCATCGGAGAACAATGTCCGCTCAATCACACATAAACCATACTAAATGTTCAACCTATTTGTCTCTCACTACCGCGGGTCGACACCAAGACCTCTCTCTCTGGGCGATCTCAGTGCAACGAAACAAAACCCAGGAAATCCTTCTAATATTCATCGGTCGATTCCGCGAGGTGGCGATGCGGGTCATAGAATGTCCACTTACGAACCCAGCCAAAATCTTCACACTCTTAGAGAATGCCGCTCCTGAATACATGACCTTCTTCAGCCAAGGTCTTATCCCCCACTCTTTTGACTTCATGATTGAGAGAGTGGCGCAACATGAAAGGGCCTGAGGGACACCCGTCAACACCAGGACTGACATTAAACTGATAACAACGCCCCAAAATAAGAACAAAAACAATAACAAGGGAAATGCTTCCGTTCAGGTTAATGAGATTATTGCTAAAGGACCTGCTCAAGGTTCAACTGCTCAATGCAACAATCAGAACCAAAATTGAAGGGGTCAACCTAAAGCCAACACTCAAAATAAGAATCAAAGGCGAGAGGATAATTTCACCCCTCTCAAAGACCCATTAGAAAAAGTGTTGGAATTACTCTTAGCTAGAAGTATGGTTTACCTCCCACCACCATTTGAACCACCATTTCAAGTCACGGATAAGAGCAAGTGGTGTAAATGGCATCAAAACCATGCTCATGATACTCAAAACTGCTTATATTTGAAACGGGTGATTCAAGGGTTAATCAATAGGGGGGATATCACTGTTGTACCAAAAAATCAACCTGTCGAAGAGCCTAATCAAAAGATGAGTATCTTCACAAATCCTCTCCCTAAATATATGGTCACAACGACCGGAAAGTCAGAAGCTCAAGACAACTAAAAGAGAACGTCGTCATTCACATGATTGAGAGTAGAGACGAAGAAGATGATCCCAGTCAATTCATATTTGCTTGTGATCATCACTTTCAAGAGTCTGAAGAAGATCTTTTGAGCCTTCTAAGAGGAAACCCTTCATCTCTGGACCTCAATAACCTTCCCAAGTGGGACCGATATGACTAAGATGACACACTAGAGATCGATATAGTCATGATCAACTAAAAGGGATCATCTTCCAAACAAGGGGCCAACACCCCAAAGTCTCCCAATGCTCTCGCTAGAGCTCGCCCTATCGAGCTTCAGGCTATCGAGGTTGATTCCCTTACCCAAAGAGACCAAGTGTTCAAATCCATTCAATTGATGGCTGATACCCTCGATGAAAGAATGGGAAACATCTTGAAAGCTAGACAACCAGCAGGGATCGCAGATCACGAACCGAACAAAGAAATCAAGGATTTGCACCTACCTATGATCTATCGGATCATCTCGGGAAGATCCAGTCTCAAATCTCCATCTTGGAGCTGCTTGCCAATTCACCAGTACACAGAGCCCAGATCAAAAAGGTCCTCGCCAGGACACACATCCCGAGCAACACATTGCCGGATGAGTTGTGTAAAATGATCAACTAGCCGATGGCACCAATGTTGATCGTGTTCATGGACAATGACATCCCGACCAGCTTCAACTGCTTTCATGTCCAACGTCTGCACATCACCGTTTTCACGCAAGGACATGAGATATGGAGAGTGCTTGTTGATAATGGGACATCCTTCAACATAGACCCTATGAAAACAATGAAGCAGATAGGCAAAAGCCCGGATGACTTCGAGCCATGCCAACTAACTATCGTTGCATACGAAGGGACCAAGAGACAAGTTGAAGGCATACTGCCTCTCACACTCAAGATCGGCCCTCTCGTCCAAGTGATAAAGTTTTATGCCTTGGACATAAAACCTTCATTCCACATGCTGCTAGAAAGACCGTGGCTGCATGAAAACCTCGTGGTCGCCTCTACACTCAATCAATGCCACAAATTTTTGACTAAAAATGACTTCGCGAAGGTATGTGCAGAACCCCCTTCTTTTCTCAAACCTAGTATAGGTAGCAGGAAGCTAGCTGTAGGGGTTGAGCACGGAGAAATCCCACTCGCCTCCTTCGAGCAAGCCGATTGTGCCACCTTACGCCTAGAAGCCGGTGACCCCGTTCCACAAATTTTGCAAACTTCCGCATCGATGGAGGACATCATCCAATGTCAATATTGATATGAGTCCCTCGAGGCTTGGCACATGTTCTTCTCCCAAAGCTTGCAACAAGGCTAAAGCTTGGGGAGTCAAGGGCAAGGTGTAATGGAAGCAATTTCTGAATCACCTCAAGCCAAAACTGAAAACAAGGATCGAAGACGACTCGGGTGTTCTCTCACCTTATTGTAAAGCCGGATAGAGCCTTCATGCCATCCGAGCTTTATATTTGGAGGCATTCAAAGCCTCGATCCTCTCGATGCCCCTCCTTTAAAACGACCGAAGGCGATCCTTGAATCCCCATTAGGAAATAATTCTTCTTCCACACCTCAACACACATAAGAACTAGGGATTGGAGACCTTTTCGTTGACCTGGATTTGAAGGTATGCACAATTGGCTCTAACAAAGCCAAGTGTGCTCATCCACTAATACAAACCCATGAACGGAATTGGTCGATCATTCCTCTATCTCGAGAATCGCTGAAAGCATACCAACGGCACCTTCAAGTCCTGGTGCCAAAAACTGGATAGGCGCAAAGTGACCATCTAACCACCCTGCACGTCGAGTCCTTAGCATTTCTCTCGCGAGTCCCATAAGGGACACATCTTGTGATATTTCAAAACTCGTTGAAAATTCAAAACATGATAAGATTGAAAAAAATGGCGAACGCTCAAGACAGCCCAATAACAGCGCACAATACCCAAGACGATGAATTTGATGACCAAGACGAAGATCAAGAGCCAAGAATCTGAAGAAATCCCTCAACCTGAGGAACTCATCCCATGTTGAGAAATTCAAGAAGAGGTTCGATGGTGACCCAACGCCTATCATCGAAGAGACGATCGATGTAAACCTATGAACTGAGAAGGACTCAAGGTTAGCCAAGATTGGAACCTCCTTATCTCCTGAGAAGCAGGAAAATATGATTTTCTTTCTCAAGGAATATCACAATGTCTTCACCTGGTCATAAGATGATATGCTAGGGTTAGATCCCATATTGGTGCAACATCATCTAATAATCAATGAAGGGGCAAAGCCTGTAAGGCAGAAACTTCGACGTCAAAAGACTCACCTTGAGCTCAAAATCAAAAAAGCAATCGATAAACTACTCAAGGCAAAGTTCATTACCCCTGTCGATTACTCAAAATGTTAGCCAACATAGTGGTCATACCCAAGAAATATGGGAGGATCCGAGTGTGTGTCGACTACTAAGACCTTAATAAGGCATGCCCAAAGGACAATTTTTCATTACCAAACATAGATGTCTTGGTCGAAAACACTGTGGGGCACGAGATGTTGTCATTCATGGACAATTTTTCAGGTTACAACCAGATCCTCATTGCAGAAGAAGACCAGATGAAGACTTCATTCATAATGCAATGGGGAACTTACTACTACTGTGTCATGCCCTTTGGCCTACAAAATGCAGGGGCAGCTTATCAACAGGCAATGACTAGCATCTTCCACGATTTAATGCATATCATCATGAAAGACTATGTCGATGACATTCTGGTCAAGTCGAAAACCAGGTCTGATCATCTCACCAACTTGAGAACCATTTTTTAAAGATTCCAGAAACATCAACTCAAACTCAACCCACAGAAATGTGCCTTTGGAGTTGAATCCGGCAAATGACTAGACTTTATAATAAGCCAAAGGGACATTGAGGTGTTCCCATCCAAAATATCAGCCATCATTGGAATGTGCCCTCCCCAGAACATCAGAGAAATCTGCGGGCTTTAAGGTCGCATACAAGCTATAAGGTGTTTTATCTCACAACTGGCAGACAAGTGCGCATCATTCAATAAACTCCTTAAGAAAGATACTCCATTCATATGGGGATAATGAACGCCAAGAAGTGTTCGATCAAATCAAGGGGTACCTCACCAAACCGCCCATCCTTAGTCCTCCTAGTCCAGACAAACCCCTATTCCTTTACATATCTGTGAAAGACAAGACCAAGGGGGCAATGCTCGGACGATACGATGACCATGGAAAAGAATAAACGATATACTACTCAGCAAAATCATGGTCGACTATGAGACAAGATACACGGATGTGGAGAAGCATTGCTTAACACTTGTGTGGTCTATGCAGAAATTATGACACCATGTCTTATCTCATATAGTCAAGCTCATCTAAAAAATAGACTCACTCAAGTACCAATTGGAAGGACCAGTCCTTAACAGACGTTTGGCGAAGTGGAGAATGTTATTGAGAGAGTTCGAGATCGAATATGTTACTCAAAAATCAATTAAAGGACAAGTCATTGCTGACCACTTGGCTGAACACGCATTGCAGGATAACACTCCTGTTAACACGGATCTCCCTGATGAAAACCTCTTCACAATTGAGGACTCAATTTGGGAGCTATACTTCGACGATGCAAGGAATGACTACGGGTCAGGTGTAGGGATCATATTATGCTCACCCGAGATGATTTTAATGCTAACAACCATTAGATTAAATTTCCCATGTACCAATAACATTGCTGAATATGAAGCCTTGATAGTCGGGCTTGAGAACGCTATGGGAATGAAAATCTAGCAAATACAAGTGATTGGTGACTCCTTACTCATCATAAACCAAGTTCAAGGGATTTGAAAGGTGAAAGAAGAAAACCTAAAACCCTATCAAGAAAAGGCTGAAAAGATGATCTCATATTTCAAGAAAATCACCTTTCAGCACAAAACTAGGGAAAATAATCGGTTCCTCGGCACCCTTGTGACCCTTACTTTAATGGTTAATAGTCCTTCAAAAATCACCATGTTACCATTCTACGTCAGGAACAAACATGACCCTTCCCCACCAAGGAGCGAAAAAGAAATAGAGCAAGAAAATGAGAACGATGGGAAAGTATCTCTCGTGGCTTCAGATGCGCTAGTTAAGGCAGTCCACAATGTTATGTCCTTGTTGAAAGATAGGTTATACCCCGAAGGAGCCACCAAAAAGAATAAAGATGCCCTTCAAAGTTTTTCTATGGGATTCTTAGTAAGAGGGGATCTATTGTTCAAGAAATCCTTCGATGTCATCATTCTGCGGTGTCTCGATCTTCCAAAAATCGACCAAGTACTGACAGAGTTATACAATGAAGGAGGTCATTCTGGGGCAGCCGCCTTAGCTCAGAAAATCAGGCGCTAAGACTATTACTGGACCACCATGGCTGAAGATTGTTGGAAGTACGTTAAGAGGTGTTCCAAATGTCACCTTTATGGAGACCTCATCCATGCACCGTCTGTACCACTCAACTCAACACCGCCAGTATGGCCCTTTGCCATGTGGGGTCTTGATATCATTGGAATGATCTCACCGAAAGCCTCAAACGACCACCTTTTTATATTCACGGTTACATAGTACTTCACAAAATGGGTTGAGGTCGCATCATTTGTCAAAATTAAGGGACAACATGTTGCCCGTTTCATAAAGAACAACATTGTATTCAGATTTTGTGTTCCTGAGTCAATCATCATTGACAATGGATCCAACTTCAAAAATGAAAACGTCATTAAGGTACGCAAAAAGTTTGGGATAACGCAAAAATTCTCCACACCTTACTACCCTCAAGGAAGGGGACAAGCAGAGGCCATGAACAAAGGACTTCTCAGGGTTATAAATAGAATAATAGAAGGTGACAAAGATTGGCACGAAAAGCTAAATGACACATTATGGGCCTACCGGATGACCGAGAAGACTCTTACTAGCATGACCCCATACTCACTGGTTTATGGTAGGGAAGCAGCGCTGCCCATTGAAGTTGAGATACCATCTCTTCGAGTGCTTATCCACAAAGATTCAGATGAAAGACAGCTACGAGCAACACATAATATCATTGCTTACCGGTGTAGAGTCGAGAGGGCATACCAAAGAAAAGTTGTTCCTCGACAATTCAGAGAGGGGGACATGATACTAAAGAAAATCTTCCACACTCCTGCAAATCCACACCCTTTAGGCAAGTTCAAACCTAATTGGGAGGGGCCATTCGTGGTTACCCGAGTGCACACAGGAAATTTTTACAAGACCAAAAATCAGGAGGGGTATGAACTCAACGACCTCATTAATGCGATGTAGCTCAGAAAATACTACTCGTGACGGGCTCAAAAGCATGGTGAAAACCTGAAAAGGCATTACAAAGAAAAAACAAAAAAGGGACGTGGTGAAAACCAAAAAAGGCATCACGAGTAAAGAAAAAAAGAAGAATAAAAAATCTTCAAGAAGGAGCTTCCAATTCAAAACCTCAAGTACAAATAGGTACTTGCAAGTTCTAACAATACTACACAAGCAGACCCTGAGGACGACGACTCCTCCTAAACCTTGCAGGTTCCCAATAGAACTGACCCAAAAAGATATGGGAGGGTGGTATGAATGGAAAACCAAAGTGACTTTGACGAACCCTGTGAGAACGTCGAAACTTCTTCAACATGGAAGCCCGACAAGAATCTAGAGAATTCTTCATGGATCCGCGAAGCACAAGATTAAAGCTTCAAACGTAAAAAGACAACTTCGAGACTTTGGAGTTCTCAGGATCCCACAAGGAAATCCTTTCATCATCTTCGGGTAAAACATAATAAAGAAAATGACCACCAAAGGGGTCACAGCTGAAAAAACTATAAGGCCCATCCCTTTTGAAAATCTTTTTTCAATTTGATTGTTAAAACCGTCCATTTCCAAAACCCTTTGAAAAGGACTTCCTCCATCACTACAAAAGGTTAAATTGTTAGTCGATATGGCCTCGTTCTTGAACCCAACTTCCTACGCTTGTTATGAAGGCTTGAAACTAGTTAGGCACTCTATGGTTGTATATAACTGCCAACAACAACATATCAGATATTGGTGAACCTCACCAATGACAACATTGGCTAGTTTGGGAGCATTCTCTCACTCAGCTTGATCCCCTGAGGCAAGCTCATCCCTGTGTGCACGTACGATGACCCAATAGCCAGAAATTCGAGACAAAAACCCTACAATTAGGGGAATGAGTTTGTAAAATTTAGTTTGAAAAGTGCGTGCAAAGAAAGCGTCCCGCTCTACTCCGATGGATCAATTGCACACGTACAAGTTGAACAAGGACTCCCCAATAGGGGCAATAAAAAAGAAGCTTTTCAAACTCCGCATAATAGGGGCAAGTTGGAAAAGACCTCCTAATAGGGGCAGCAACAAGGAGAAAAAAAAAAAAAGGATTCCACAATCACAAAACATTAAGTAGAACATAAAACAAAAATTTTGGGTATCTCAAAACTCTAATTTTATTCATCCATTAAAATGGGCTTATTACAGGCGTTCACGCCATCAAACTTGGCCTTATAACCGAAATTCCTACTGTCCCAACGGACTTCAATAAAACGAAAGAAATACTGAAAATGAGAATGATCACATGATCAACTTATTCATGCCAAGAAAAAAACAAAGAAAAACGCTTTGGCTACTCAGTCTTCGGTTTCGGATCAACATCATTCTCCTTGAGTTCCGCCACGAAAGCCACCCATCGAGCCAATTCAACTTTACTATCTTTCAAACTGATGTCAGAAACATCCTCATTCAATTTAACCCGCTTGTTTGAAGAAGAGGCATTGTCTTCTCGAGAAGACACGAGATCCCGAACAAGGGCAGAAGATTCATCACGAAGTCTCGACACCTTGGGACATTACAGAAGAGGACAGACACGTTCCCACCAAGAATCATAGTTGGAAGTGGTTGTGGGCTTGTCTTGCTTGATCAACCCCTCACTAGAAGAGGAATTCTTCCACTTCCATGACAAACCTGCCTTAACAAGAAGTGTGGAAGAGGGTCGTCGAAGTGGAAAGATAGAGCGACGATCGATCGCTTCCCCAGTAGAAGTATAATGTTGAATATGGTGAAACTGACAAAGTACCCTTTGAGGGAAATAGCCCTCTATGAAGTACTGTCCTGCCAGAATAAGACATGAATGCCCCATAGCAGGTAGAAATAGGGGCACATTCTCAAGACCCTAGATCATCCAATCAAAAGACGATAACTCGTCCAAAACCTGAAGATAACAATTGACGTCCCTAGGTCTGGTGGTATCACTAACATATGCCAAACTCAGAGCAGCAGACACAGCTGTTGTGGATCGAGGAAGACAGACAGCGATGTGTTCATAGGCCCAAATCTGTAGAAAATAAGATCCAAAATCAACTCAACAGGTCACAAAACAGAAGCCCCGGATCTCGGAGCCATCTAGGGCAAATTGACTAGAGCGACACTAGTGGTGTTGCCGTCGCCCAGCTTGTGTAGACGACACTAGTAGTGTCTCGCAACTCATACCATCCCGGTTCAGTCCGAGCATTTTTTAATAAATTCTTTTGGCAAAAATATGGGATCCAAAGGACAAAACCAATAGAAAAACTGAGTTGCAGGGGCAAAATAAAATAAAATTGAGTTTCAAATATACCTACAAACTCAGGATACTGCCCTTAATGGGTCTGTCACCTCGCGTGACCCAGTCGTGAAGACCCCAGTGAATGCCCGCTAACATGGTCAAAACAATGGTGTAACCTGGTCGCTCCCAGAAGGCATGAGCTAAAGGAACAAGAGAACTACGAACTGTCTTACGACCACTTGAAAACGGACCCCAACGACACAAAAAGGAAGATACAGATCTATTCGGTGGCTCGATACCACTCCCGATTCTAGATCAGCAATTCCATATCGATCCACTAATCGTGTGACAAGTACGCATCCCCCAACAGTCGTGCACCCATGATGGAATGGTCGTTGGTGGCAGTAGAAGGTTGATACGCAATCCCGACCAAGCTCAAGCCAGAAATCCTGGCAATTTCCTCCAAAGTTGGCGTTGTCTCACCTGTAGGAAGGAAGAAGGTGTTTGTCTGATAGTTGAACCTCTCAGCAAGATCCTCGAGGAGTGGAAAGTTCACACGACAAGAGGCCATGTTCAAGATGCCCATCATTGACAATTAAGCCAAAAAGGCCATGAGCTCGGGCCACTACCGAGCGGAAAGAAACCAATCCCTGAACCAGGGCTCGATGACAGGGAAGCCATTGACATGCCGAGAGACTTCACCCTATTGAAGGCCCTACGAGATATGGGAGGGCAAACCTTCAGGAAAGTGCTTAACCCTAGGAAAGAGAGGGGAGGCTTCCTCCTCTCTTTTATTGTGCCCGCTTAGAAACCTTCCCTTTGTCCTTGGAAATCACATTGTCCTTCCTAATAGCCATGAAAACCTAAAAGCAAGAAAAACCAGTACGATCAAAGGGAAGATGATGAAGAAGGAAGATGATGAAGATGGGAAGAAGAAATAAGATCTTGAGGGATGAAAGGAGAATGAGAAGGAGGGGATTTTAGTGAAAATATGCAATCCAGACCCAAAACGTGTCCTGCAGGCTTCTACTTTGGCCAATAGAAGACTTTAGCAACCCTAAGACCTTCCAAAACAAAAAACAAAAATCAATTTTGGAGGTCGATGGTCTGGGCAACACGTGGTGTCGCCCAACTCCGTACCCAGGCTGGGTGACACCACCAGTGTCACCCACAAAAACTTTGAAAAAAAAGACCCTCTCTCATCCCCATTTTCCAAATAATAAAAAAAAAAATTTATACGGGAGACATGCTTAGTGTCGCCCAAATATTTTTTCAAAAAAACTCTCTTTTTCACATTCTTAAACTTTCCACAAACAAAATATATATATATATATATATATATATATATGAGTGACACGCCTAGTGTCATCTAGCTTGTGAGGCTACACTACTTGTGTCGCTCACATTTTTCATGCCCTTGCTTAGTTCTTTACAAAAGATTTAAAAAAAAAAAAACAAAAAAAAAAAAAAATTGTTTTGGGCAACACCAGCCATGTCACCCGGACTTGTGAGCTACACCACCAGTGCCTCCCGGGCGACACTAATAGTTTCGCCCAAACACGTTTTCTTAAATTTTCCCCGACTCAGTTTTGGGGTCTTTCGGGGATCAATTTTGGCTTTCATCATGTGTTTTACGACCGTTTTCAAACATTTTACTTAATTTTCAAAAATGTTATCTCATTCCTCAGTGGCATGAGCCTAAACTGCCAACCAATTTTCCCAAAACAATTCAAAAAGTTTAAAAGAAAATGCTCCTTGGTGGCACGAGCCTAAACTGCCAACCAAAATCCAATTTAGAAAACATCAAACTCGTGCGACATAAAAGATATGAGACAGAAGAAACGTCAAACTTGTGCGACATAAAAGAGCCGAGATAGGAAAAATGTTAAACTTGTGCGACAAAAAAGAGTCGAGACAGGTACCGTCTAAACCCGTATGACGCAAAAGGTCAGGTGTTTCCAGTTCAACGTTAAAATTGTGCAACATAAAAGAGCCGAGACAAAAAAACGTCTAGCCCTGTATGATGCAAAAGGTCAGATGTATCCAATTCAACGTCAAACTCGTGCGACGTAAAAGAGCCGAGACACGTACCGTCTAGCCCCGTATGACATGAAAGGTCGGGTGTATCCAGTTCAACGTCAAACTTGTGTGACGTAAAAGGGAAAGGGTTGGGTGTATTCCGTCTAGCCCCGTATGACATAAAAAGGTATATTTCGTCTAGCCTCGTATGATGTAAAAAGGTCGCGTGTATGGTCCGTCGCTGCATGACACTAAACTACTTAGAGGGCTCTATGGTTGCAAGAGTTAAAACTGCTAACCATCCTTGTTTTTCAAAATATCTTTCTCTTTTCAAAATTCTCACTACATGTCTTGTGTTTTAAAAAACATTAATTTCTTTATTAAAATCGTAACTTGTCCTTGCTCCGGGTTCTATTTCAAATCTCCCCCTACTTTCAAACTTTCTAAAAAGAATTTTGAAATAAAGGAGCTTGGACACCCGTATATGATGATTACCACGTCACTGCCTCGTCTCTCTCTTCGAAATCGGCCAGACAAGTCCCTTCCTATAGAAAGCCTTTTCCTATAGGCATCCTTAGGAAACCCTAAGGAAATCAAAGAAGATACCAGAGTTAAAAAAAATTCAAATTGCAAAACCCCTAAAGTTAAGTGGCATGGCCAGAAAATTCAACTCGAGTTTCAAGCTTGTATAACTCACCGACATCTCACGTTAAAAACCCTAGGAGGAAAAATGCCTTAGGTGGGTGAGCTCGGTGGGCGTAATGACTTGGAGGGATTAGTTGATGTGCCCTCTGACCACGTGACCTCAAGAAAAAATTTATAATATCTGCATTATCTTTGACATTCACCTGCCCCTCGAAGGACAGGGAACACCAAAGTGTCTACTTCTTTGCCACTCACATGTCCCTCGAAGGACAAGGAGTACCAAAAAGGGGCAACTGTAGACACCCCATTTTAAATTAGCTAAATTTTGTGATTTATTGAACCTTTATGACCACACTATCCTAGTGAACCCAAATCCATAGTTCACACAGCCTACCCTGCGACCCAGAACCAAGCTGCCTACCAAGAACCCTGTAGAAACCCTTGTTTGACTTAAAATCCTGCAGACGCCTTGTTTTACCAAAAATTTCAATTTTGACAACATTTGGCTTGGGCGATACTAGTATTGTCGCCCAACCCAGACTGGGGGACACAAGTGGTGTCGCCCAGACTTGCGGGACACGAGTGGTGTCGCCCAGACTTGGGTGCTACCAGTGTCGCTCTGGTGTCGCCCAGACTTGGGTGACACTACCAGTGTCACTCTAGTGTCGCCCAGCCCCTTTTGGCCCAAATTGGAATTTTCCTTTCGGGAGTTGATTTCCTACCTTTTTATGTGATTTTTTACAATTTTGTTTGGGCGCTCAGATCTGGATCCCCAAAATTAGAATTTTTGGCTAGAGGATCTGTTGGTTACGGAAAGATGCCCTTTCCAATAGATCCTTGGCCTTTATAAACCTTATTTTCATGGCCATAGAAAAAAAAGGAGGCACCTCTGCAAGAGAAGAGAGTTAGTTGAGAAAAACCCTAACCCTAACCCGAACCCTAAGCCTGGAAACCTTAGATCTATAGGGCTCAACAACCCTAGTTCTAAACCATCCTTAGGGCACAACTAACCTTTTACAATAGAGATTTTCTAGTCAACATTTGAATCAAAGGGGCAAAGAGGACGTCAGTTCTGGTACGGGCGAGCGCTTGAAGGCTCGGGAGTCTCGGGCCATCCGGCTCGGTTTGGTATTGTTTCTTCGTCTTTCTTTCCTCTTCTTTTACTGTTTTGATCTTACTTTTATTATTTTGATTTGTTCATTGCTTTGAAATCATGTTTTAGTATTTTGGATCATGCTGGCTCTGCCACATATCTGAGAGCGGATCTACTCGTTTCTGGGCAGATCTGGCCTTAGATCTGAATTCGATTTGTCCCACTTTCTCTATCACATCTTTTTCATCAATTTACAGTGTCAAGATCCGAGAGATCTTCGTCGCAAGATCTGTCTGATTTTCAACGTAAACACTGCCTCGAGCAGTGCAATGCATATGAAAAAGTAAGATAAAAAACAGGACCAGGTCTAAGAAGATCTGAACCCTGACAGTGGTTCCAAGCAGCCTGAGGGTTGCCCCGGGGTGTGGCTCGAGTGGATGGACCACAGGCCTTGGTGGGTGTGTGGGAGCTAGTGGCCTTAGGGCCTCCTCTTCGGTGTGTCGAACCTCTTGTTATAAGGGCCCGAAGTGATAGAGGGTGGGGGATGACCTTATGGCAACCCGCAGGAGCAATGGCAGATGGATTGCCAATTGCAAGAAGGGAAAGGACAGCCTTTCGGCTGCCCCGAGCAATGTGACTGCAAGTGACTTGCTGATAGTAGGGTGCATGCAGTGTGTGGTGGGTAGTGCGCCAGCCATGAAAGGTGTATTGGTGGAGGGTCCACCAATATTAGGATATGGGGAGTGAGGGACTTTGAGGTCCTTCCTCACACCAATTCAAGTGAGGACCTGAGAGCGTGACACTGGGTCAACACTCAGAAGGAAGGTCGGGAACGAGGTTCATGGGACCTGTTCCCAAGGAAGACTCAGAAGTGCGGGAATTAGAAAATCCTTAACTCGGATAAAGGGGTTGAACAACCCCGACGACATGTGTGTGTATTAAAAAACAGGAATAAAAGAAAGGAAGGTCAAGCAAGAATGATCCGATGAGAGGGTAGCATTTCCCCAGTGGAGTCACCAAGCTGGTTAGGTGCCTTGATCTCGCCCTCCGGGTCGAGATGACCTAGTGGTGTGGCTCTGGATTCACGTCGAGCCCAGGACCGAAGATTGCTCTCTCGGGAGCCGCATAAAGAGGACGCGTGCAAGCGAGACTTACGTCACATGGGTTCATGACACACTCAGGCTGCTCATATGGGCGGCCTCTTAGATCATGTGGAATGTAACACTGACCTATGGCTGGTTCGAAATCACTTTCCTTGACTGTTTCTTCTTTCTTGCATTCACACACACACATTAGATGTAGAGACAAGTGGGTCAGAAGACCCCACCGTGTCTTTAGGTGAATGCATAACAAGTGTGTACATTCAAAGGAAAATGGAGGAATAATGTCATTGAGTTTGTGTCAATTGGATAGCCTTTCAGCATCTTCTTAATAGGGGACTCATGACAATGTTCCTTTATAGAGAATGAGAGAAAGGAGGTGAGATGGAGAGAATAAGAGAGGAAAAAGAGAGAAAAGAATAGAGAGAGAAAAGAGGAACGAAGACTAGTCTGGCTTTTGCCCAGTTCTTCAGAGAAGAGAGGAAAAAGTAGAAAGAGAGAAAATAAAGGAAAAGAGATGAGAGGTAGAAAGAGAATAAAGAAAGAAAATAGGAACGAAGACTAGTTTAGCTTAGTTCTTTAGAAAGAGAAAGAATGAGAGAGAATGAGAGAGAGAGAGAAAAGAGACGAGGGCTAGTCTAGCTCTCACCTAGCTCTTTAGAGATAAAATGTATTTTTGGAAAAAGAGAGAAAAGAGGGATGAAGAGAGAGAAGAAAGAAATAGAAGATAGGAAGAGAAGAAAGAGAGAGGGGTGATGGCTAGCTTGGCTTTCACTAGACCTTCCAAAAGAGACGAGAGTGAAATAAAAGAGAGAGGAAGAGAGAAGAGAAGGAAAAGAGAGAAGGAAGAGAGAAGGAGAGAAGAGAGAAGAAGAGAAGAGAGAGAAAAGAAGAGAGAAGAAGAAAGAGAGAAGAAATGAAGAGAGATTGGGCATGGTGGGTTCACCCTATTGTCATAGGGGAAGAGAGAGAAGAGGAGAGAGGTTATGCATGACAGGTTCACCCTGTCATCCATGGGGAAGAGAGGGAAGAAGAGAAAGTTTGGTTGAGCACGACGAGGTCACCCTGCCATCCCTGGGGGAAGAGAGAGAAGAAGAAAAAGTTTGGTTGGGCACAACGGGGTCACCCTGCCGTCCCAAGGAAAAGAGAGAGAAGAAGAGAAAGTTTGGTTGGGCACGATAGGGTCACCTTGCCGTCCCAGGGGAAAGAGAGAGAAGGAGAGAAAGTTTGAGACGACATCACTATTTGCCGTCCTAGAGTGAGAGAGGAAAAGTTTGGGACGACAGCACTATCTGCCGTCCAGAGTGAGATGGGCAAAGTTGGGGACGGCAGCACTGTCTGCCGTTCCAGTGAGAGGGAAAATAAGAGAGAGAAGAGAAAGAAAATTTGAGACGACAGTCTTCTTACTTTTATTATGTCAATATTAATTGCTACTGTTGGAATAATGGTTCATATCTATTGATAATTATATGTCTCATGATAAGGGATATTTAAGATTTTTTGCTTATATGAGTTTTTTCAATACTTCAATGTTGGGGTTAGTTATGAGTCCCAATTTGATACAAATCTATATTTTCTGGGAACTTGTGGGAATGTGTTTGTATCTATCAATAGGTTTTTAGTTTACCCGACCAAGTGCAACAAATGCTTGTCAAAAAGTGTTTGTAACTAATCGTGTAGGGGAGAGAAGAAGAAAAACAAGGGCGGCAGCTGAGCCCGCCATTCGGGAAAAGGCTCAGGCTGCCATCCCAGTTAAGAGAGAGAAAAGAAAGAAAAAAAGAGAGAAAGAAAGATGATGAAAGAGAAAGGGAAGAGGAAGAGAGAGAAAGGAAAGAGAGAGAAAGGAAAGAGAGAGAAAGGAAAGAAGGAGATAGAAAAAGGAAAAAAGAGGAGAGAGAAAGGAAAGAAGAGGAGAGAAGAGAGGAGGAGAGAAAGGAAAGAAGAGGAGAGAGAAAGAGGGGAGGAGAGAATATTTCCTCAATGGAGCCCAGGGGTACTAGCCAAAGTTTTCTCTTCTCTCTTTCTCTCTCTAAGGAAAGAAAAACGTGACCTAAAACTTGAAGATAAGCCAAAATTTTATTTTAATCGAAGGGTCTTTTACATGTGTTCTTCATGTGTATTTATAGAATTTCAATCCAAACATGCGTGGATGCCCTAATTTACTAAAAATAGATTTAAAATAAATTAATTAAAAATAAGAAAAAATGGGCAAAATGACGATTTTGCCCTACCCACAATTCCTAAAATTTCGAATTGGTCCCTTCATGGCCATGCAACTCTTGCAATCTTTCGTGGTCTGTTCGGGGTCTTTCCAACTTCTGTCTGGCCAAAAGATTATTGCTTTCTTGATCGGCTCAAGGAGACGGTCATTTTGATACCCATTTCGAGCCATGGATTAGATTTTTGAGCCACGATCTCAAGGTGTGAAAATTACGAGAAACGTACGATTTTTTGTTTAAGATCATGCTCTTTTCTCACCGTTTTTCCATGATTTCTTTACTGTATTTCGAAGAGCATGCCATCATGAGCATTTGGCAACGAACGTGGCTCGATTTGGTGCCCGAATGACCATTCCCAAATTTTGTATTTTGGTCAGAATTTGATTTTCGGTGGTGGGAAAGTGCAGCAAATTTATCCTTATCATATGGAGAATCTGACCGTCCATCACACGCAAGGTTCGGCTCATGTGAAGCCCTTGATGTTGTGGTCGCAACGAGACTGGTTGTAGATCGATCCGACGTGCGACCATCGTGATGTGGCCGCTTGATCAAGGCGTATACTTGCTAGAAATTGTGCAACCTTGTTTTGAATCACAATCATCTCTCTAGGTTTTTCTCTCTGCTAGGGCTATTCCATGTGGCGTGCCATATATCAAATCACTTGGACCAACGAGACGAACATGCTTCCAAAATTTGGGCTCATTCTGACTCAAGATGAAGAAGATACGAGTGTTCAAAGTTGAGCCCGAAATAAAAAAACACAATTTCAATTAATGGAAACTAGTTCACTGAGGGTGCACCGCAATAGTGTGTAACCTACCAATTTTAGGTAATTTATCCATAACTTGGTCCAGAAACATTGGATCAAGCCGAAACTTGATCCCTGAGGATTTTCGAATATTTCGGATTCAATTGTGGTGGTCCCACGATTGTTTGACGCTCCGGTGATAGGGCTGATCCACAACCACCTATGATATACTGACTTATCTCGGGAAGATCCAGGCTCAAATCTCCATCTTGGAGCTACTCGTCAACTCACAAGCACAGAGAACCCAGATCGAAAGGGTTCTTGCTACGACACACATCCCGAGCAACACACAACCGGATGAGTTGTGCGAGATGATCAACCAACTAATGGCACCAATGCCAATCATATTCATGAACGATGACATCGCAGCTAATATCAATCGCTTTCACGTCCAACTTATTCATATCACTATTTTCATGAAAGGATATGAGATAAGGAGAGTGCTTGTTGATAATGGGGTATCCCTGAATATATGCCATATGAAAATGGTGAAGCAGATAGGCAAAAGCCCAGATGACTTCGAACCGTGTCAGTTAACCATCGTTGCATATGATGGGACTAAGAGGCAGGTTGAAGGCATATTGCCTCTCATACTCAAGATTGGCCCCACCATTCAGCCGGTAAAGTTTTATGCCTTGGACATAAAACCTTCTTTCAACATGCCACTAGGAAGACCCTTGCTGTGTAAAAACCTTGTGGTTGCCTCCATGCTACATCAATGCCTAAAATTTCCAACCAAAAATGGCATTGCAAAGGTTTGTGCCGACCCCCCTTCTTTTCTTAATCCTAGCACACATAGCGGAAAGCTAGCCATAGGGGTCGAGCTCTAAGAAATCTCGTTCACTTCTTTTGAGCAAGCTGATTATGCTACTTTACATCTAGAGGTCGGTGACCCCGTTCCTCAAATTTTGCAAACTTCCGCATATATGGAGGAGATCATCCATTGCAAACATCGATACGACTTCGGGTCCCTTGAAACCTGACACATGCTCTTCTCTCAAGACTTCCAACTTAGCTATAGTATGGGAAGTCAAGAGCAAGGCATAAAGGAAGCGATTTATTCATCACCTAAAGCCAAAACTGAAAAAAGGGGATCGAAGAGGGCTAAGGTGTACTCTCACCCTAGTTCAACACTAGATAAAGCCTTCAAGCCTTCAAGCCCTCTGTGCTTCATATCAGAGGGCATTCAAAGCCTCCATCCGCTCGATGCTCGTCCTCCAAAATGGTCGAAAGTGATCCTTGAATCCTCAACAGGGGACACACAAAGACTAGGAATTGAAGATCTATTTGCTGACCTGAATCTGGAGGAGGTGTGCATAGTTGGCCCTAATATAGATAAGGGTGCTCATCCACCAACACCAACCCAAGGACGAAATTAGTCGATCATTCCTTTATCTCGAAAATCGTTGGAAGCATATTAGCGACACCTTCATGTCCTGGTGTCAAAAAACAGATAGGCGCGGGGTGGCCATCTAACCACCCTGCACGTCCGGTCCCCAGCATTTATCTCGGGAGTCCCATAAGGGACACCTCTTGCGACATTTCAAAAAATGTGAAAAGTTTAAAACATGGTAAAGCTGATAATAATGAAAAAGAATTTTTAAAAACGGCGCTCACTCGAGATAGCCCAATAACTGTGTATAATACCCAAGATGATGAATTGGACGACCAAGACAAAGATCAAGAGAGTCAAGAGTCTGAAGAAATATCTCAACTTGAGGAACTTACTTCCCATGTTGAGCAATTCAAGAAAAGGTTCGATGGTGACCCAACGACTATCATCGAAGAGATGATCGACGTAAACTTAGGAACTGAGAAGGACCCAAGGTTAACGAAGATTGGAACCTCCTTATCTTCTGAAGGGTGGGAAAATGTGATTTCCTTTCTCAAGGAATATCGTGATGTCTTTGCCTGGTCATACGAGGATATGCCAAGGCTAGATCCCACATTGGTGTAACATCACTTAAAGCGAAGGAAGAAATCGACAAATTGCTCATAATCAAGGAAGAAATCGACAAATTGCTCAAGGCGAAGTTCATCACCCCCGTCGATTACTTGGAATGGTTGGCCAACAAGTGGTTGTACCCAAAAACGAAGGGAGGATCCGAGTGTGTGTCCATTACAGACACCTCAATAAGGCATGTCCCAAAGACAATTTTCTGTTTCCAAATATAGATGCCTTGGTCGACAACCCTGCGGGGCACGAGATGTTGTCATTCATGGATGGATGGCTTCTCGGGTTAAAACCAAATCCTCATTGTAGAAAAAGACCAAACCAAGACATCATTCATAATGCAATGGGGAACCTACTATTACAAAGTCATGCCCTTCAATCTCAAAAACGCAGGAGCAACTTATCAACGGGCAATGACTAGAATTTTCCACGATCTAATGCATACCATTAGGGAAGACTATGTCGACGATATCCTGGTCAAGTCGAAGACCAAGTCTAATCATGTCACCAAACTGAGAACCATTTTCAGGAGACTTTGAAAACATCAACTCAAACTCAATCCACAAAAAATTTCCTTTGGAGTTGAATCCGGTAAATTACTAGGATTTATAGTGAGCCAAAGAGGCATCGAGGTGGACCCATCCAAATTACGAGCCATCACTAAAATGCCTCCACCCCGGAACATCAAAGAAATCTGTGGGCTTCAAGGTCGCATACAAGCCATAAGGCGTTTCATTTCACAACTCGCAGATAAGTGCACACCATTCAATAGGCTTCTTAAGAAGGACACCCCATTCATATGGGACAATGAATGCCAATAAGCGTTCGATCAAATCAAGGAGTACCTCACTAAACCTCCCATCCTTAGTCCTCCTAGTCTAGACAAACCCCTGTTCCTATACATGTCAGTGAAAGAGAAGACCATATAACGACCATGGAAACGAACAAACGATATACTATATCTACAAAACCATGGTCGATTATGAAACAAGATACATGGATGTGGAGAAACAGTGCTTAACACTTGTGTGGGCCATGCAAAAACTAAGACATTATGTCTTATCTCATTTTGTCAAGCTCATATAAAAAATTGACCCACTTAAGTACCTATTAGAGAGGCCAGTCCTCAACGGACGTTTGGGAAAGTGGAGAATGCTATTGAGCGAGTTTGACATCGAATATGTCACTGAAAAATTGGTCAAAGGACAAGCCATTGCTAACCACTTAGCTGAACACGCATTGCTAGACATTATACCCATTAACACAGATCTCCATGATGAGAACCTCTTCACAATTGAGGACTCGATTTGGTGCTATACTTTGACAGTGCAAAGAACGAATACGGGTCAGGTATAGAAGTCATATTATGCTCACCCGAGAAGATTTTAGTGCCAACAGCCATTAGGTTGAATTTCCCATGTACCAATAACATTGCTGAATATGAAGCCTTAATAGTTGGGCTTAAGAATGCCATGGGAATGAAAATTCAGCATATACGAGTGATTGGTGACTCCTTACTCGTCACAAACCAAGTTCAAGGGATTTGGAAGGTGAAAGGAGAAAAGCTCAAACCGTATCAAGAAAAGGTGGAAAAGATGATTCCATATTTTAAGAAAATCACCTTTCAGCATGTAACTAGGGAAAATAATCGGTTCATCGACACCCTTGCACCCCTTACTTCAGTAGTCGATATTCCTCCAGAAATCACCACGCTGCCATTCTATATCAAGAACAAACATGACCCTTCCCCACCAAGGATTGAAAAAGAAATAGAACAAGAAAATGACAACGATGGGGAAGTATCTCTCGTGGCTTCAGATGCCATGGTTCCACGATGTTCTGTCCCTGTTGAAAGATGGGTTGTACCTTGAAGGAGCCACCAAAAAAGATAAAGAAGCCCTTCGAAGGTTTTCGATGGGATTCTTGGTAAGAGGTGACCTCCTGTTTAAGAAATCCTTCGATGAAATCATTCTACGGTGTCTCGATCAGCTAGAAATTGGCCAAGTATTAACAGAGTTGCACAATGAAGGACGTCATTCTGAGGTAGCTGCCTTAGCTCAAAAAATTAGGCGCCAAGGCAATTACTAGACCACCATGGCTTAAGCAATTACTAGACCACCATGGCTTAAGACTGCTGGAAGTTCGTTAAGAGGTGTTCCAAATGTCAACTCTATGGAGACTTCATTCATGCACTGTCCGTATCACTCAATTCAACACTGCCCGTATGGCCCTTTGCCATGTGGGGTATTGATATCATTGGAATGATATCATCAAAAGCTTCAAACGACCACTATTTTATATGAACAGCTACAAAATACTTCACCAAATGGGTAGAGGCCGCATCACTTTTTAAAATTGAAGGCCAACATGTTGCCCGTTTCATAAAGAACAATATCCTATTCAGATTTGGTGCTCCTGAGTCAATCATCAATCACAAAAATGAAAAGGTCACTAAGGTGTACAAAATGTTTAGGATAACACATAAACTCTCCACACCTTACTACCCTCAAGAAAACGGATAAGCAGAAGCCACAAATAAAGGACTTCTCATAATCATAGACAAAATAATAGAAGGCGAGAAAGATTGACAAGAAAAGCTAAATGACGCCCTATGGGCCTACCGAACAACTGGGAAAACTCCTACTGACATGACCTCATACTCATTAGTGTATGGTATGGAAGCAATGCTACCTATCGAGGTTTAGATACTATCTCTCCGAGTGCTCATTTATAAAAATTTAGATGAGGAACAAAAGATCGAAGCATGAATCACTGCCCTCACTAACTTAGATAAAAAATGACTACGAGCAACAAAAAATATCGTTGCTTACCAGCGTAGAATCAAGAGGGCATACCAAAGAAACGTTGTTCCTCAACAATTCAGAGAAAGAGACACGATACTCAAGAAAATCTTCCACACTCCTGCAAATCCCACACCCTTTAGGCAAGTTCAAACCTAATTGGGAGGGGCCATTTGTGGTTACCCGAGTGCATGCAAGCAATTCTTATAAGGTCAAAAATCAGGAGGGGTACGAACTCAACGACCCCATTAATGCAATGTATCTCGAAAAATACGACCCATAACGGGCTAAAAAACGTGGTGAAAACCTAAAAAGGCATCGCAAAGAAAAAAATAATAATAAGAAAATAAAAAACAAAAAATCGATGCGGTGAAATCCTGAAAAGGCATCATGGGTAAAAGGATTAAAAAAAGATCTCCAAGAAGGAACTTTCGACATAAAGCACATAAGTACAAACAAGTACTTGCAAGTTCCAATAATACTACACAAGCAGACCCTGAGGATGAAGACTCCTGCTAAACCCTACATGTTCCCAACATAACCAACTCAGAGAGATGTAGAAGGGTGACATGAATGGAAAATTGAAGTGATTTCTACGAACCCTAGAAAACGTCGAGACCCTCCAAGAGGAAAGCTCGGCAAGAATCCAGAGGAATCTTCATGGATCCGCGAAGCAGTGGATGAAAGCTTCAAAGGTAAAAAGACAACTTCGAGACCTTTCTGAGTTCTCACAATCCCACTAGGAAATCCTTTCACCATCTTTGGGTAAAACATAACAAAGAAAATAACCACCAAAAGGGCTACAGGTGGCAAAATTGTAAGGCCCGTCCCTTTCTAAAATGCTGTTTCAATTTAATTGTCAAAATCATCCATTTTCAAAAGGCTTTCTCCTTGTATAAGGTAATTCCTCCATTCCTACAAGAGGTTAAACCGTTAGTCATCTGGCCTCATTCTCAAAGCCAACTTCCTATGCCTGTTATGAAGCCTTGAAACTAGCCAAGCACTTCATGGTTGTATGAGTATTACTACCAACTATCACATATCAAAGATGGGTGAACCTCGCCAATGACGAAAGTGGCCAGTCGGGGAGAATTTTTTCTCTCCATTGGATCCCATGAGGCAAAATGAGGCAAGCTCATCCCTGTGTGTGCATACAACGACCCAATAACTGGAAATTTGAGACAAAAACCCTACAACTAGGGAGTTGAATTTGTAAGAATCAGTTTGAAAATTGTGTGCAAGGAAGTGTTCTACTCTACTTTAACTAATCAATTGTACACGTACAATTTGAACAAGAACCCCCCAACAGGAGCAATAAAGAAAAGAAAGAAAGTTTTCAAACTCCCCATAATAAGGGCAAAGTTGAAAAGCCCCTTTTCTCAACCAATTCTCCAAAAAAATAAAATTTTCAAAAAAATAATGATAAAAAAATAAAAAAAAAATTAATTTGCTCCTCGGTGGCATGAGCCTAAACTGCCGACCAATTTTCCAAAATTTTCAAAAAAATAAAAAGAATTTTTTTTTACGCTCCTCGGTGCACGAGCCTAAACATCCAACCAATCTTTCCAAATAAAAATAAATAAAAAAAATACAAAAAAAAGATTCAATTGTTTTTTTCCATATGCTCCTTGGTGGTATGAGCCTAAACTGCCAACTGGCTTCAAAATCTTTTGCTCCATGGTGGCATGAGCCTAAACTGCCAGCCAGGATTCAGATCATCAAACTCGTGCGACGTTAAAAAATCGAGCTAACACGTCAAACTCGTGCGACATTAAAAAACCGAGCTAACACGTCAAACTCATGCGACGTTAAAAAGCCGATCTAACACGTCAAACTCGTGCGACGTTAAAAACCTGAGATAACATGTCAAACTCGTGTGATGTTAAACCATAATGCACGTCCAGGCCGCATGACGTTAAACTGTTTCGCACAGGTCCTGAAGGCATGAACTTAAACATGCCTTCACAAAAAAAAAGAATGATGATCACATTGTATACCTTAACAAGGGAACGCTATGAGTAAAAAGGATAGATAGGCATGGTCATGAAACCATGAGTAAAAGAGTTCCGTGAATAAAAACCCGGGCACGGTGAAAACCTGTAAGGGAATCAGGAGTAAAAATGGACAAAAAGCGTGGACATGGCCGTTAGGCCATGGGAAAAAGAGCTTAATAAAAAGAAGGATTTGTGAAACCATCTTTACGGCACCACTTCCTCGAGTCCAAGTGAAAACCCGCAAAGGGCGCTCGGACCAATAAAATCAGTTTGATGCAACATTCGTCTCAACGGGGGGCTTCAGCCATCACTCCCTTCATCATCAAGACGTTCAGCAGGGTGTAGACGTTAAAATCATACCTCATACTCCTTCTTCGGTCCTGGGTGAACAGGTAGCCCAGTCGATATCTTTCTCTAGTCTTGAGTGAACAGGTAGCCCAGTTGACATCCTTCTTCAATCCTGGGTGAACAACCAGCCCAATCGATATCCTTCTTCAGTCCTGGGTGAATAGGTAGCCAATCGTCATCCTTCTTCAGTCCTGGGTGAATAAGTGGCCCAATCGACATCCTTCTTCAGTCTTGGGTGAACAGGTAGCCCAGTCGATATCTTTCTTCAATCTTGTGTGAACAGGTAGCCCAATCGACATCCTTCTTCAGTTCTGGGTGAACAAATAGCCCCGTCAACATTTTTCTTCTATCCTGGGTGAACAGGTAGCCTAGTCAACATCCTTCTTCAAGGTTGGGTGACAACATAGCCCAGTCATTATCCCTTCTTCAAGGACCATCCCTTCTTCAAGCCTGGGTGACAACGTAGCCCAGGCATTATCCCTTCTTCAAGGACCTTCTCCCCATGCATGAAATGTGCATGCCTTCTCCTTCTCTTGTAAACCTTCTCCCCATGTAAGAAATGTGCATGCCTTCTCCTTCTCTTATGGACATTCTCCCTATGCATGAAATGTGCATGCCTTCTCCTTCTCTTATGAGCCTTCTCCCCATCCATGAAATGTGCATGCCGTCTCCTTCTCCTATTAGTGACCTCTCTCACCATGAGGCTAGGTGACAAAGTAGCCCAGTCGTTATCCTTCCAAGGCAGGAGACCGACAAAGCCAGAGCAGAACCTGTCAGAGACGTCAGCTCGCCTAGCCGGCACGACCAGACCTTTGGGATTGGCTAATAGAACGTGCCTCCGACTGGACTCAGTGGACGAGACCATAATGGTACTCTGAATGTCAAAAGCAAACTTGGTGTAACAGCAAACAAACGCTGCCAAAAAGTCTCTTATCCCCCTAAAGTCTCCACGGACGGACCCGCGAACAATGCATCCCTACGTCTGAGCAGCCTAGTTACACCATTACGTGAATCTCCTCGGTGTTCACATGGTCCTGTGATTAGGAAGAAAAAAACTAAAAGGCAAAAGAAACTTTTTCAATGATTGTCTTTCTCACTTCTCTTGAAGCACAACATTCGACGAGGCAAGTTGTTTGAACGTATTTTTCAGTACCTTGGTTTCTAGTAGGAAAGCAGGTCAATAAAGCTTACAAAACAGTGGAAATTCCTGACAGCCTCATAATGGCTCCATAATTGGTCAAGATCTTCATCAGCACTTCAAAAGACCACCTGCTAAGTTTCATCGCAATCAGACATGTCTAAGGCAGTGAACACAAAGAAACAATTTCAGCAATATCGGTCTTTAGTACCTTGAAATGGATCCTGTAGCTAGAGCTATACTTTTGGTGCGTCAAACCACTATGGGGATTATCGCCATTAAATCCGACACGATCGAAAACATATATGGGTCAAGGTTCGGCTTTATCGGGCACTCCAGGACAAAGTTATGGGTAAAATACTAAAAACAGTTAGGCCGCACACTATTCTCGTGTGGCCTCACTGCACCAAAACACCATTGAAGGTGGCTACTTTTACAATCACGGGCAGTCACTTTCAAGGTCCATATCTCACTTGTTTTGAGTAGAATTGCGTTCAAATTTTGTGAGCATGTTCGTCTCGTCGAAACGAGCATTTCAATATATGGTACGCCTCAAGGCGATGTCCGAGCATAGAGAAAAGCTAGGGAGAATTTGCCGATCTATAAAGAAGTTGCATAAAATTCAGCAGCGACACGCCTCGCTCGATGGACCAAATCACAATGCTCGCACAATGGATCGATGCGAAACCAATTCCATTGTATGAATAAGGTCCAGGGTTATCATTGGACTGAACCCCATACATGATGGATGGTCAGATTTAATGCACGAAGCCGACGAAGTAACTGAAAATCCAACGGTCGGATTTCAGATTCCGGCTAAAACTCAAAAGTTGTGAAATCTTCAATCGGGCTCCAAATCGCGTTCCGTTTATTGCCACACAATCGTGACGGCACGCTCAGTGTGATTCAATGAGGAAATCACAAAGAAACATCAAGGAATGGGCACACAATTGATCTGAGGTTTTCAAGATTCATCCAAGATTCAAGTCTCATGATCATGCCTCAAAAAACATGATTCATGGCTCGAAGTTGGTATCAAAATGATCGCCATGACGAGCCCTATAAGAAAATAATAGTAATTTGATGAAATGGGAATTAGAACAATCTCGAGTCAGTCACGCAAGATCTCTGGCAGCAACAAAGAATGTTTTAGGATTCCACACATTGTTAGGCAGGGGCAAAACAATCCTTTTGTACCCATTTTTAGAATTTCTTTAAATTCAATTAAATTGTAATTATCATCAATTTAAGGTAGTGTTTGAGCATCCACCCATGTTTGGGCCTGTGAGTATGTCTTGGAGAGAGAGGAGAGAGAAGAAAAGGGTTAGTATCATTTGGGTAGCTAACTTTCTCTCTCCTCCCCTCTTTCTCTCTCCTCTTTTTCATCTCTCTATCTTATTTTCTCTCTCTTCTCATTTCTCTCTCATTCACCCATCACAACTGCCTCAAACCTAACGTCAGTTGGTTCTCCTCTCTCTCATTCCCAGTGTTGGGTGGGGTTTTCTCTCCTCTTCCTTCATGCTCAGCATCGGATGGGGTTTTTCTTTCACCTCTTCCTCTTTCATCCTAGCACTAAGTGGGGTTTTCTCTCTCCTCTTCCTTCATCTCAGCATCAAGTGAGGTTCTCTCTCCTCTTCCTTCATTCTCAACACCGAGTGAGGGTTTTCTTTTCCCTCTTCCTCCTTCATTCCAACGTCGGGTGGGGTTCTCTCCTCTTCCTTCATTCCAACATCAGGTGGTGTTTTCTCTCTCCTCTTCTTCCTTCATCCCAACGTCGATTGGATTTCTCTCTCCTCTCTTCCTTAACAGTCAGCGAACAATAGCACTGGTTAGATTTCCCTCTTCTCTTGTGTCACAGTGGGTGAAGCCTAACGTCAATTGGATTTGTCTCTCTTCTGTTGCAGTAAATGAAGCTTAGTGCCGGCTCGATCTCTCTCCCTTGCTTCTCTCTAATTGCAACCGACATAAACTTAATGCTGGGTGGTTCTCTTCTCTTCCTCTCTTCTCATCTGACACAATCGGTGAATCTTAGCGCCGACTACTTTCTCTCTTCTCTTTTGAAACAGTCGACAATGTTTAGCACCGATTGTATCTTCCTTCCCTCTCTCTTTTATCCTCTTCTCTCTTCTCCCTCCCTTTGTTTGTTCCCTTCTTCTCTTGCCTCATTCTTTCCCCCATAACCACCACGCTGCTATTCTTTCATTCGACTAAGAGGGATTGAGGTGAGCCTCTCATGGAAGTCCTGTTGTCTAGCTGTAATGTTGGTGTGCCAGGATTACTTGGCATGCTTTATTGCCACGACAGATTGACCATCGTGCTTAGCTAGCTGGTATTGGTGATGACGTCTAGTAGTGATCCCATGAGCCGGTCTTGGTACCGAGCCCATTTTGCTACCACATCAAGCTAATTACTCGCTAATGTGATCCTCTCGCTCAGTCAAACGCTTCTCTCCCCCGTCTTTCTTCTCTTCTTCTTCTTGAATACACATGCTTGCGTACGTTCATCAAAGAGGAAAAGGGTGAGGTTTGACCCACCCATCTTACAACCTGTACTATATATGTGTGTGATTACAGAAAACAAGAAGAATATGAGCCAAGGGAGGTGATTCCAAACTAGTTTCATTACTGGGGGGTTGTGTTCATGATCTAAGAGGGCGCCCACGCGAGCCCGCCCGAGTAAGTCCCGAACCCACCTTTAAAATTTCTCTATCACCAATTGGTAACACATGCCCCCGTTCTCGAACGAGATTCCCGAGAGAGCGATCTCAGAAGCGTCTCGAGTCATCCCTCGAAACCTGAGACGTGTGCCGCCGATCATCCAGGATTTGGAGGGCGAGATCGAGGCACCTAACCAACGATTTCTTCGGCAAGCGGACCCTGGTTCCTGTCTCCTTTGGATCCCTAAGGACGGGTTTGGTTTGCCCTGTTGGGTTCATGGGTAGCATTGGCTTTGTGGACTGCCTCATGCTTCATTGATTTGAATCTACTTCACCCATAGTAGACTTCCCAGGGTTAAGAAGTCGAAGGCTCTGAAGGGTCCAGTGTATGCACATAGGGGACCTATAGTGGGGTTCCTTTTGGACGGGAGTGACGACTTGGAAGTGCTATGGGAGAACGACACAAATGATGTGGCCTTCCGATACCTTTTGAGTAACCATAGCTTCGAACCCAGAGTATTCTTTCAGCTCGTTGCCCCATACTTGATGGTATGGGCACCAGAGGTTTTCCGTACCATGGGGAAGGCATTTAGGCTAATTGGCAGGCTTGGGAGTGACGAGACCCTATTGAAGCATCGCCTCGAGGAGGGTCTGCAGAGGATCTAGCTCAGTGCTTCTTGGGGCTTATGTCGGGAGTTTTTGTTGCACCGGTGGAAGAGGGGCTTGAGGGTGTCCTTCTGGGTTACCATGAGCTTCTTGGCATTGCTGCATCTTCTTTACCAAGAGTTCATGGAAGACAGTTCATTTGTTCATGTCATGGCGTCGTATAATGTGATATGAGCACTAAAGGCTCTCAGTTCTAGGAGGAAGAAACTTGGGCTGCCTTGTCAACTTTGGCGTGATGTGTCCCTCTTCGAGCATTTTGGAAAACAGTGCACGGAGGATGGCGGGTGCCCCATCATCTTCTTGTATTGTCACTATGTGAGGAGCCTGAGTTGCCCCGAACACTTTCTTTAACTCTTAGAGCTTTATCTGACCCTTGTTAATAAGGGCTTCGATAATGTCGTTGAGCTTATAGTAGTCCTGAGTGGGGTGGCCTACTTTCCTATGGTAAGCACAATACCTCTCGTGCGTCTCCGGTCCAGCTTGTTCTGGAATGCTATCCTCTAGCAACTAGATCATGTTTTTCTCAAGTAGTAGTCAAAGCAGTGCAAGAGTCCACTCTTTATAGAAGGGGTGCACCTTGTACTGGTGTTGGGTTCAGAAGTCACTTCGCTTTATGTTTTTAGGGGGTGAGACCTTATTGTAGTACTGTTGCTTGCCCTCGGCCTGAGACGTTTGTGCCTTAGAGGGGTCTAGGGTTTGAGGGGCGGCTTTGTTAGTGTTAATCACAGTGACGACTGCACTGATCACTACTTTTTACTGGTTGCCCCGATTGTTGGAGTGGGAGTTCAAACCAAAGGGTTGCTGACAAGATCCGCCATGGTGCTTGGACACACCCTCAATACAAATTTCTTTATAGATGAGCTCTGACATGGAGGGTGGATTGGAACCCTCGACATGCAGGGCGATCTCAGGAAGCATGTTCCTTATGCAGTTCTGAACAACTTCTTTCTCAGTCATGGGAGTGGCATGAAAGGTTGGCAGCTTTCTCCATCGGGTGATGAACTTGTCAACAGGCTCATCAGGGTCTTGAGTCAAAGTGAGGAGCTTGATGGTTTCCACGTTCCTTTGGACTTTGTAGAAGCGTTGGTAAAACAACTGCTCCAGTTCCTACCAGGTGTGCACCGAGTTTGGAGGACCACTGGAAGGCTGGCCCTTCGAGGATCTCGACTAACTGACGAAGGAGGAGTCGCCTGTCAGTTGCCATCTCTCGATAGGCCGCTTGGAAGTGAGTAGTATGCTGGTACGAGGATGTAGTACCATTGAACAGGGGGAGCTTCCCCTTATGGTAGTTCGGGGGAAACGACACTTGGTCGATGTACAAGGGGTACAACTTCTGGTAGAGCGGCACCTCTTGTATGCCTGTGACCTTGTTCTTGAGGCTATGGGCCACCATGACATCTATGTCAGTCTGGGAAACCCCCGAGAAGGGGAGCTGTCTTGGGAGACCGGTGGGGCAGTTTGCCTGGGAATTGTGTCTTTGCCAGACGGGGAATCGGTCTCATGGTGAGAAGAAGGGGACTAGAGGCTTCTAGATGTTCCATATTTTCTAAGATCGACTGCATCATTACCTCGAACCTATTCATCCTCTCTTCTTGGGCGTCGTCCGGCTCGTTAATCACCATGACACTGACTGTTTCTTTTCGAAGGTCAGAGCCAGGTGGAGTAATGGATAGCCGGGGGTGGCGAGTCATCCGTGGCAAGTCGGTCTGCAAGGGCTCAACATGCCCTGATTGGACTCGAGCCTTGTACGACGACCATGTGAGGACAGGTTCTCGACGATCTTGAGACTGTGACTTCTAGGTAATGATCACTGAGTAATACTCTTAGACTGGCTCAGGCTCTAGGATCCGTAGAGGGAAGAAGGGATTACAAGGCAGGAGATCAAGGAAGGTGGTAACCTCAACTGCCTTGGAGGCTTCTTTGGTTAGAATCTACAGACCTTTCTTTTGCTTGATCTAGAGGTGACTATGGACCTCACTCCAGAACCGAGCTTGAGGCTTGAACTGTCTCGCTTTTCTTGAGCAGGCGAGGGATGTGTCTATTATTTGTAGCAAAGAATGGGGCCCAAGGATTGAGGGCAACCTGGGTTGTTGCCTTGGAGGCTAGAGGATTCTGTCTGACATCAGGCCGTTGCCCCGAATTCCTTTGTGGGGCCTGAGTGCACAGTTGACCTAAGGCTGGCTCAAGATGATACTGTTAGGGAAGACCTTTGAGTACCAAGTCTCGAGGTGCTTGCCTGGTGATAGAGGAGTGACAGAAGAAGGAGCTGATTCATGACTCCACCTGAGTCGGGAGCAAGGAGGAACCTGCAAAGTCAGTGCGTGTGCACCTTTAGGGTTAGCCTTCCGGGTGACTTGGGGGTCACCCGGGTTCGCTCAACTGATTCTACCTTAAGAGGTCGAGATCCACAAGATTGTGTCTGTGAGGGACTGGGTAATAACCTATCTCTCACACGGTGAAGCCATGTGTGTTGAGAGCGAGGACAGAGCGGTCGACCCTTGTGTGCTCGAGTTGGCGCTGCCTTGAGTTGTGGGATGCATGGCGCGTGCAGGGTTTGGCTCGAGAAGACCTAGCCATGAACGTGAGTTTGAGGCAGCACGAAGGTTGCCCCGGGGTGTGGTTCGAGTGGTTGGACCATGAGCTTTTAGGTGTGTGAGTAGGGTGGAGACCCCAGGATTTTCGCCTCCGTGTGCCGAGCCTCCAAGTGTAAAGCCATGGGGTAGTAAAGGAGCTTGAGGGGTAGCCTTACGAAGCGATGGCAACTTAATTGCCTTTCGCAAGAGTGGATAGAGCAACCTTCCGGTGTATCCCAGCAATATGATTGGCAAGGGACTTGTAGTAGCAGGGTGTGTGTTGTGTGTGCGGTAGCAGATGTGGCACCAATGTAAGGGGCCTTGATGGAGGGTCCACCAAGGCGACGAAGCAGGGAGTCAGGGACCTTTAAGGCCCTTCTTGCACCAACCCAAGGAAGGACTTAGGAGCCGGACTGTGAGTCCCGACTTAAAAGGAGTGTAGGGAAGGAATCTTGAGCAGTTTGCTTCCCTGGGACAGTTACGAGTGCAGGGATAAGAAAGTCCCCGACTCGGATGAACGAGTTGAATAACCCAGGTGCCATAGAAAGTGGTGCAGAAAGTAAAAGACGATACTGATCAAACAAGAGCGAACCGATGAAGGGGTAATAAGTCTCAGTGGAGTCGCCAAGCTGGTTAGGTGCCTCGATCTCGCCCTCCAGATCTAGATGATTTGGAGGCATGTATCTCGGGTTTCTAGTGAATCTGGAACTTGAGATCGCTCTCTCAATAACCTTGATCAGGAGCAAGGGCAGGTATACCAACCGATGAGAGAGGAATTTAAGGTGGGTTTGGGACTGACTCAGGCTGGCTCACATGGGTGCCCTCGTAGATCACAAAGAAAGCCCCCTAGCAGCTTTAGCTGGTTCAGAATCGCCTCCCTTGATCTGCTATCACATTGTTTTGTGCACAACACTAACATGGTTTATTTTCAAGCCAAGTGGGTCAAAAGGACTCACCCTTGTCATAGGGCAATGTAAGTTCATATGAGAGAGTGATGGAGTGGAAGGTTCAAATAAAGATAGAAAAGAGAAGAGAACTTGATGAATGGATGAGACTAACATGGCAACTAGAAAGTTACAGACTCAGAGTGGTAGCAAGGCGGGCATGGTACTCAGGACTAGCGCGACGACAATACTACTCGAAATTGAGGCGGATAGGACTGTCTCAATCTGATGTGGCAACAAGATGGGTGTGGCACTCAAGACCAACACGATGGCTATACTATTCGAGAGCCAGACCGTTATGGCAGTGCTAGGCTAAGTCTACCCTCAGTCAAGTGAGAAGTGAAAAGAATGAAGAGAGGAAAAGGGAACAAAGAGAGAGAGAGAGAGCAAGACAGCGGAGAGAGGAATAACACAGACGGTAATGGGCCTCGCCATTGGCATCATGAGAAGACACCGTGTCCCTTGCGAGTGGCGATGGCTTCTGGTGAGACTCACTGTGATAGCTCCTCGTGAGGAACACGACGCTAGACGTGGAACACGAGAGAAACCCGCAGATGGCAATAAGCATCACCATTGGTAAAGCAAGAAGGCAACACGTCTTTTGCGGAAGGTGATAGCTTCTGGTTAGGCGCACGACGATAACTTCTCATAAGTCATGTGGTGATTACCTCTCGTGGAGTGCACGATGATAGGTGTGAGGCATAAGGGAAGCCTACACACTACGATAGATGCAGAGAGGAACAAAAGGAGCCTGAACGCGGCAATGGGCACAGAGTGACCGAGAGAAGCCTGCACACAGTGATAGGCACCGGGCGCAAAAGAGAAGCTCGCAGACGGCGATGGACATTGCCGCCTGCAATAGTCACGCAACAGGGTGAAGCCCCCACAAACGATAATAAGCTTTGCTACCCACGTTCCTCGCTGAGACGTCGAGGATACACCTACGGACAGCGATGAGCTGCGCTGTTGGCAAATCTCGCCGAGGGATAGAGATGCACAAACAAAAGGGGGAAAGGAGCTTGCGCATGACATTGCCATCACGATGAACGAAATGTGAAACCACAGGAAGAGGAAAGAAGAAAAGAAAGAGGCATGCATGGCACTGCTAATGCCGTGCATGGCCCTGCCAATGCCGTGCATGGCCCTGCCAATGCCGTGCATGGCCTCTGAGGGAGACTCAGATGAAGAAGAAGAAGAAGAAAGAGAAGAAGAGAGAGAAAATTTACCTTGAGCCTAGGGTTACCAATCCAAGAGTTTCTCTCTCCGTACTCTCTCTCTCCAAACGTGACCCAACAAATGAGAAGGAAAGGGAATTCTATTGAGTAAAAATTCTCTTTTTGTGAAGGGTTTCAAGCCTTTGCGTACAATGATGGTACGTGGTATATATAGAAATGTGCCCAAACATGGGTAGATTGAACAACATTAAACCTAATTGTTGGAAATTAAGATTTAACTAAATTAAAATAAATTAGAAAATAGGGTGCAAAATGACAGATTTGCCCGTTCCTAACAAGTTATGAAATTCCAAGACAGTCCCAGTGTTGGCCTAAAATGTGCATGATTTTTCATGGATGATCCGAGGTCATTCTAATGTCCGTTTGATTGAAAGATGATTGTTTTCTTGTAGGGCTCGACATGTCGATCGATTCGATACTAACTTTGAGCCATGGATCGTGTTTTTAGGACACGATCATGTGACTTAAAATTTGAATGAATCTTGAAACTTTGGATCGATTGTGTGTTCGTTCCTTGATGTTTTTCTATGATTTCTTTACTAGATCACACTAAGCATGTCGTCACGATCGCGGGGCAACAAACACAGCTTGATTATGTGCCCGAACGAAGATTTTGCAACTTTGGAGTTTTGATCGGAATCTAGAATTCTGACGATTGAATTTGCAGTCACTTCGTCAGCTTCATGTGAAAAATTCGATCGTTTATCACTTATGAAGCTCAGACTAGAGTTAGCCCTAGACCTTACGCACGAGATGGAATGGGTTTCACGTCAATCGAGCTTGTGAGCGGTGTGATTTGGCCGCTCGAGCGAGGCACAATGTTGTTGATTTTCCTGCACTTTCCTCACGGATTTGCAACTTCTCTCTAGCTTTTATTTGCACTCACAAATCATCATGGGGCATGCCACATATCAAAACGCTCGTCTCGATGAGACGAAGACGCTCCATCAAGTTTGAGCATGATCTGATATAGGACAAGGGAGATATAAGCATCATAAATCACTGTTTGTGACTGTCTCTTTAATGGAGTTGAGTTGCAGGGTGGCTGCACGGGAACAACATGCGGCTCCTCCTATTTCTTTCTTTTGCCTCTAACGTCTTCCTGGAATTTTTGTTCAAGTTGAAATTTGAGCACCGGGGTTTTCAACCATGCTGAATCCAATGGTGGTGGTCCTACAGTAAATTGAGATAGAAAATATAGCAGGGTCCATTTCAGGGTGGCAGAGGCTGCTTCTACAGAAACTGTTTCTCAGTTTGCATTGCCTTAGACATGTTGGAATGCGACGAAACTTGATAAGAGACTTTTGAGAGGCTTTATGAAGATCTTGGCCAGTTTTGGGGCTATTCTGAGACTGTCGAAATTTCCACTGTATGTTAACCTTTATTGATCGGGGACCCATGATGATGAAAAATGTCTTCCAATACCCTGCACTGTGGTTAGTGTCATAAACGATGACCTAGCCACTCAGCTGCCAGGGTCCGAAGACCGTCAAGAATCGGTCCTCATGCCATTGGCATACAAGACTCGAGTCCAAACGGGGCATGCCAACCCCCTGCTGACTGATCTGCCGCGTGCGACCCATCAAGTTCGCAAGCCCTCACCTGCAGCTAATGCTGATCTCCTGGGGAAACAGGCAGTGTAATGGTTGTAAATGAGCCTCACGACTCTTAGGAAGAGCACATGAGTAAGTTCGAAGATATGGTGCGTATAATGATGGAGAAGATTGATTGCATGGACACCGCATGATAATCGGCTAACCACGAGGTTAATTCCCATCACTCAGACGATACACCTCCAAGGCAGTCCCTTTCCTCTACCTCACAGGACAATTTTGTCCCCCACCCTGTCTCATAGGAAGATATTGATGCGATGGTCACCGATAGCTTAAAGAACTGGCGGATCCCCGGCAAGCAGGGAGCAACGCTTTACCAAAAGTTGTATCCTCCTACATTGATCAGATTCCATTTCTCTCAGACGAAAAGAAAGGGACGTTTCCGCTGTTCAGTGGAACCACATCCCCCAACTAGCATATCGCCCACTTCCAAGCAGCGTGTCGAGAGATAGCGGCTGATGGGAGACTCCTTCTTCGTCAGTTTGTTGAAACCCTTAACAGCCCACTTTCCAATGGTATGCTTGGCTTCCTCCAAACTCAGTACATACGTGGGAGGAAATGGAGAAACTGTTCCACCAGTGTTTCTATGAGGTCGAGAGAGAAGTTCAAACCATCGAGCTTCTCACCTTGACCCAAGATCTCGATGGGCCCGTGGATCAATTCATATCAAGATAGAGAGATTTGACTGCTCACCATACCAATCCCTAGAGAAGGAAGCAATTCAAACCTGTGTGCGGAACATGCGACCTGAGATTGCCCTACATGTTGAGCTCTCTAATCCGACCTCCATGTCAGAGCTGATCCCTAAATCAGTCCGCATAGAAAGCCTATCACATCACCGTGGCTGGTCACGACAATAGTCTGCAAGCTCAGGGAACAATCAGGGTAATGGTAGCTCTAGGACTAATACCTTGGTCAACCAACCAAAAGGAGTGATCAATGCAGTCGTCATGGTCAGCGTTCCAAAGAAGGCTCCCTCCCAAACTTTGGACCTCTCCAAAGGGGTAAACACAACGAAAGCACCTCAAGCCGGCAAGTAACAACAGTCGTACAATTGACTACCCCCTCCTACAAACCTTAATCAAGATGATTATTGGACCAGGCATAAAAACAAGGTGTACCCCTTTGAAAAGGAATGGATCCCTGCATTACTTCGACTGCTACTCGAACAAAACATGATCGAGCTCCCAGAGACCAAGTTCCCTGATCAAACTGGACTCGATAATCAAGCTGATTACTGTGCTAATCATCGAAGGATCAACCACCCCACAGGTGACTGCTACACGCTGAAAGATATTATCGAAGCCCTAATCCAGAAGGGTTGTAGAGCTAAAGAAGGCATTCGGGGCAGCTGAAGCCTCCCATGCAGTAACAGTCCAAGAGGAAGACGAAGCTCCTAGTCTTCTTTGCACCTTTTTTACTATAATGCTTCAAGAAGGCCTCATCACACCAAAACCGGCAAGGCAACCCCGATGCCTTGCTCAAGGAACTAAGAACCATTAGTGCCCGTACCATCAGATATGGGGCCACAACTTGGGCGCCAGTTTCCATGATATAATCACAAAGAAAATACAGGGATGCTAAGAGTCTTATAGCATTTCATAAAGTGGTCCCCAAGTCACTGCTGCACCGGTGTGAGAGGGCCTTCCAACAAAAGACCCGGGTAATGATGATTCAGATCTTGCTGAACCCTCAACTTCCCAATCATGGAGAGTCTACAATGGGCAAAGCAGACTCAAATTCATAAGGCGAGAAGCAGTTCATCAAGCTAGGGTAGTTCATAAACCTAGCGAGACGGATCAACCGCTGTCAATGAAAGTCAAGAGAAGACGAGCACTAAGGGCTGCTTGATGGAGAAACAAGACTGCTCAACCATTAATTGAGCAAGAATTGCTCAGGCCTCTTCCCCCATTGCCGACTTTCCAAGACTTCATCCCCAACAAGATCTTCCTCACTTCCTTACCCCATTAAGAGGATGTACCCGAGCCATCTTCTACTGGGAGTATGTCCAATGAAGGTGACGACGTTAAAAGCACTCCCCAATGGTCAAAGTAAGGGAAAGACCTAAAAGACTTCCTGCACGCGTCCAATTCTGGTGATGACACAAAAAGCTGCCCAAATCGGTTGGATGAGGGGAATAACCTTAAAAGTCTCTCACCTACTGACCCTTCTCCTTCATCTTCTTCTTTTACTTCTCATCCTTCCTCTTTTATATCTCCTGTAGGTACAACCTTGAAGTGTCCTGACTTCGAGGCCCTTAATAAAGAACTTTAAGGAACCAATATAATTATGACGCACAGGAGGCAGTTGAAAAAGACGCTAGCTCAGGCAGCTGGATTCTTAACAGTTGCTGATGCCCTGGCGGCACGAGCCAAAGCAGAGCCATATTCTTCAAAGAAGCACATGAAGTCAAAACCAAAGAAATCCCAATGGCCCCCTGAGCCTGACATTGAACAGAGACTAAGAGAATTAAAGGGGCAGAGCTTTTATTCTCAGGAAGCTTACCACATGGTACAAGTCTATGAAATATCAGCCAGTGAGGGACAAACATTGAAGATACCCATGCAAAAATCGAGTGATTCTTATGAAGGTGCTTATGACCCCACAACCATTGAATCTCAACCTCCTTGTGACTTCCAAATCAAACTCTTACAACTTGATATGATTTCCATGTTTGAGGTTGACCCTTCTATCTCTTAGTTTGAGAAAGGTACATAAATCTTGACCTACCTCGAAACTCTATTAGAAGCAAAGATGTCAGGATCATCGATTTCTGCACTCATGGTTAATGAGAAGACCTCTGTGGCTAATGATGAAGAGTTGCAAGAGGCCCTAGAAGAATGAGAAGAAGGCGGTCAAGCCACAACTCACTAGCTTGAAGAGATAAATCTTAGAGATGAAGCCGACCCTAGGCCTACTTTCATCTCGGCGAATAATTCTCCAGAAGAGAAGGAGAACTTCACCGCTTTCTTACGAGCAAACGAAGACATCTTTGCCTAGCATTACCATGAGATGCCTGGTTTAGACCCTCAAGTTGTAGTTCATCGTCTTGCCATTGACCCAATCGTCAAACCTATCAAGCAGAAATCAAGGAGGTCCAGGTCTGACCTCAAAATGCAAATAGACGCTGAAGTGGCCAAGCTTAGGCAAGTAGGTTTTATTCACGAAGTCAAGTACCCAAAGTGGATGGAAAATTTTGTCTCAATTAAGAAGAAGAACGACAAAATTAGAATTTGCATTGACTTGAATATAGCCTGTCCCAAGGATGACTTCCTATTTCCGTTCACCGAGATGATCATTGACCCTACAGCTCAATGTCAAATATTTCGTTCATGGATGGATACTCCAAGTATAATCAAATATGAATGGCACCAGAAGATGAGGATGTCACTGTGTTCTTGACTCCAAAAGGGGTCTTCTACTGCACAATGATGCCTTTTGGATTGAAGAATGCTGGTGCCACATATCAGAGGGCAATGGAAACCATCTTCAAGGATATGATGCACAAGGAGGTCGAATGTTATGTGGACGACTTGGTGGTAAAATCTGAAGAGAAAGATGTTCATATGAGAGTCCTCAAAAAGGTGTTCGAGCGATTACGCCTTCATCAGCTTAAAATGAACCCGCTGAAATGCGCTTTTGGCATGCGTTTAGGAAAGTTCTTGGGGTTCAATGTTATGTATCGAGGCCTGGAAGTTGACCCAGTCAAGATCAAGGCAATCCAAGAAATGTCGTCACCAACTACATTATGAGAGCTCCACTCTCTTCAAGGGCAGCTGGCGTACATCTGCAGGTTCATCTCAAACCTCTTAGGTCGCTATAAACCCTTTTACACACCTGTTAAAGAAAGATACCCCGTTCATCTGGGATGAAGCATGTCAGGCAGCCCTTGAAGACATCAAGAATTATTTACTTAATCCTCCAGTGCTCTCTACACTAATACTGGGAAGACCTCTCATCCTGTATGTGACTGCTTTGGATGAGTCACTCATGTGTTGTTAGCACAAAATAATGATGAAGGGAAAGAAACCGCACTGTACTATCTCAGTCGCAGGATGCAAGGGGTTGAAAAGAATTATCCCCCTATAGAAAAGATGTGCTTGGCCCTAATCTTCGCAGTACAAAAACTACGCCACTACTTGCTCGATCATGAAGAAAATCTCATATCGAAGGCAGATCCGGTAAAGTTCCTCACGACACATCCATGCTTGTTAGAACGTCTTGCTAAATGGGGATTATTGCTGATGGAATTTGACATCACATATGTCCCACAAAAGGCCATCAAGGGCCAAGCCTTGGCTGATTTTCTTGCAGCACATCCTGTACCAACAGAATCTCCTTTATCAACTGACCTGCCTGATGAAGAAGTATTTTGTGCAGAGCTTGCTCACATGTGAGAAATGTATTTCAATGGAGCCTTCCAATTGGACCGAGGAGGTGCCGGAATAGTATTTCTGACTCAGAAAGGAGGAGTATTGGCTCTTTCTTTCTCTCTTACCGAAGCCGGTTCCATAATTAGATTGGAGATAGCCATTGGTCTAGACTTGGAGTAGCTCAAGATCTATGGTGACTCTGAGTTGGTTATCTGGCAACTCAAAGGGATCTATGATGTAAGAAAGGACACTCTCAAACCTTATCATGATATTGCAAAATCGTATATGGCCCAGTTTGAGGATGTATCCTTGAGTCACATCCCTAGGAGGCTAAACTCGCAAGCTGATGCACTTTCAAAACTCGGGGCTACAATTCAATTGTCCTCATCGAGACCCACGCCTGTCTGGGTGGCAGAGTGGAGACACATTGAACTACGAACTGAGGTGGACGTGGATGATGAGAGAAATCTCTTCCCCGAGTGCTTTCCTTACCCATTTGGAGCACTTCTATCAGCTAAAGAAGTTATCAAGATTGAACACGAAATGGCACGCGGTCTGGGACCTAAGGTTCAAAATTAAGAACTGGAGTTCTTCGACCCAATATGCACAGAAGTCGAGCAGGTAGAAGATTGGAGAGAACCCATCACTAATTTTCTAAGACATGGTAGACTCCTCGAGGATCATGCCGAGCGTAACAGTGTACGTCGAATGTCCACCAAGCATACCCTCCTTGAAGGAGATGCTCTCTTCAGACGATCATTTGACGATATTCTTCTTAAATGTGTGGACGCGCAAGAAGCAAATAAGGTCCTGAAAGAAGTACACTCAGGCATTTGTGGCTTACATCAGTCTGGTCCCAAACTTTATGAACGAATACACAGATTGGGGTATTATTGGCCTTCGATGATTGCTGATTCCTTAAATTATGCCAAGAAGTGTCAAGTGTATCAAATACACTGGATCCTTATTCATCAACCTCCAGAACCCTTACACCCTACAATGGTATCATGGCCCTTCTCACAATGGGGTATGGACATTGTAGGGCCTATTGACCCTCCTTCGGCAATTGGTCATGTCTTTGTTCTAACTGCAACAGATTACTTCTTCAAGTGGGCTGAAGCGGCCCCCCTTAAGCAAGTTCTTGAGACCACAGTAGCTAATTTCATACGACATCCCATCATCTATCAGTTTGGAGTTCCTGATCAGGTTATATCCAACAATGGCCCTCAGTTCAGAAGTCATCAGATTGGTCGCTTGGTTAACTAGTTCGGATTCGAATGGAGGTACTCAACTATGTACCACCCTCGAGCCAACTGACTAGCTGAAGCATTCAATAAGACTATGTGCAACGTTTTAAGGAAATCAGTATCAAAGACGAAGAAGAACTGGCATGAGAAACTCTCTAAAGCCTTGTGGGCTTATCGCACTACCATACGAAATGCCACCGATTCCATTCCTTATTCCCTAGTCTATGAGGGCGAAGTAGTTTTACCCCTTGAAATTAAAATCCCTTCACTGCATGTCGCTGTACATCAAGGACTAACCGAAGACAAGAGAGTCAAACTTCGGTATCAAGAGTTAGACGCACTCGATGAAAAGAGGTTGGAGGCTTAGGAAAACCTTGAACTCAACTAGGGGAGAATGAAGAGGGCCTTTAACAAGTCAGTCAAAATCCGCTCAGTTGCTCGTGGGGATATAGTTCTAGCCATCAAGAGGCTGATTGTTACAATTGGGTGGCACAAAGGAAAATTTGAGCCCAAATGGGAAGGTCCCTTTATAGTAAAAAAGGTCTCCCCAAATGGAGCCTACATACTTTCACCCCCTGATGGAGAGGAGGCAATGCCCCCTATCAATGGCCATACCTAAAGAAATACTACCCATGATATGTACTAAAAAAGACTCGATACACAACAAAGAATCAAAAGGATGGTAAAAAGAAAGCAAGCAAGAAAGTCCAAAGAAGGTTTAACTCTTTTTATTATGCTAAAAGGAGTTACAAGTTACAGTCAAAAGCCTGTTATTAGGGGGGTTGTTACAAATCTCTTGCATATGAGGAAAAGAGAATAGTTAACACCAAAGCATTGCTCTTGCATCTGAGGATAAGAGAATGGTTACAGGCTAAAAAGAAACACCCTCATCATGAAGAAGAAGCATAACCACTTGCGAGTCAGCTTCAATTCATCTAACGAGTATGTCAAACATACAAAGCATACTTCTCTGACAAGGAACTGGCCTATGATGGAGAGCATACCCTATTCACAGTGGGTGCCCTCCCACGGAACGACATGGAATTCACTATTGTGTTGGAGGACTTGGCTTCCAACAGGCATCATAAGCCAGGCCTTGCCATGGGTTACCGCCCTTCATTGACCCCAGTCATCGCCATGCATTATCACAGCGGAACGCGACTCACCATAGTTCATCAAAGGATCGAGGAGGCAAAAGATACGCATGACTAAAGCTAGGGGCTTCATGTTATTAGCCCTGTGCGACAAAGGCACTGACTTGCACCGCACGAGACTAGCACCGGTTGGGTTTTGGAGACTCAGCGCCGGTTGTGTATCTTAAGAAGCTAGCACCGGCGGTATATCTTAAGAAGCTAGTGTCAGCTGTGTTTCTAAACCCTAGCGTCGGCTGCGTGTTCTAATGCTAGTGCCAGCTAGGTTCCTGAGGACCAGCGCCGGCTGCATATCCTAAGTCAGCACTGGCTGTAGCCCCTTCCTACTATGACTGATTGCCTCCCAGTGACTCTTCATTTTCCCCACGCTTCCTCAGCTCTTGAGACCCCTCATTTTCTTGCTTAAGACCGTTCATCTCCCCAATGATTACAAACCTTCCCGAGGCCCCTCGTTTTCCTGCAAGCGACCCTTCGCCTTCCGTAACTTCTCGGTTCCCTGTCGGAAACTCCCCTTTCCGCTGGAAACTCCCCTTTCCACTGGAAACTCCCTTTTCCCTACCAAAAAAATCACTGCAAGACTTTCCCTTTCTTACGTTTCACCGAAAAACAACCAAAACCAGCTGAAATCCTTGGCAAACCTTCTGCTACCTCTTTTTACTTTCTCCAAGATGCCGAAAAACCACAACGCGACTTGCGCAAAGTCAACAAAAGCTCATTGGAACTTCCTTGCTCCAACTCCCCTCTTTTTTTGGCTATTCCAAACTACAACTGGAGTTCCCCGTTTCCCTGGTGAACTCCCTTTTCCCACTGCAACTATTGTGAAATCTGAAAAATCCAAGCCTTCTCTGCTAGCATTCTCTTTCCTAGCTGGAACCTGCCCCTGCTTGCCAAAACATTCCTGCCTGCGGGACCGATGCTCTCACCGGAAATCTTGCCCTGACTGTTAAAAGCAATTTTTTACCTTAAGATTTTTTTTTTTCGTGTAACAATAAGAATGGGGTTTACCCCTTTATATAGGCGAAGCTTCCCTCAAATACCCCTCATAAACCAAGAATGCCAGTCATCTCCTAAAAGGCAAAATGACGGTGGGTTGGATTGGGTCAGGCTCATACACGAGGCCCGAATGCAAGACTACTGCCGACCATGAAAACTCAAGAACAAGATCGGGTCGGTCTTGAGCTAGAGGCCTGAATACTAGCCCACACCCAGTGTCAATTGCATCCTCAATCACTCAGTGTTGGTTGTGTTCTCAATCACTTAGCGTCGGATGTGTTCTCAATCACTCAGTGTCGGCTGTGTTTTCTTAACCACTTGTGTCAGTTGTGTTCTCAATCACCCAGCGACGGTTGTGTTCTCAGTGAACCCAGGGCCAGCTGTGTTCTCAAGTTTACCACCGCGTATGTTGTCACTACGAACGCTACCATCGCGTGTGTTGCCTCTGCTCGTGTTAAAACACTCTTCATGCTAGCGTCGCGCATGTTCTAATGCCGCGCGTGCCAGAACCTGGTTATCACTATGTGTGTCTTACCACTATCCTCAGTAGGGATTACACCCATACTGCATCCCATTGCTCCCTGATGAAGTTAGGAACGTGCTTACCCCTTTATATCCCTATGGGTCGGTCGCACACCAAGCCATTCTATCCTCAAGAGTCGGTTTAACTTTTATGAGCCCATTCCCCATGAAGTTCCATCTTTCACCTTAGGGAAGTCACACTCGCACCTTAAACCCCAGTGAAGTCTGCTTCCTCTTGCCATCCCTTATCAGGCCACCATCTCCATTTGACCCCCCTGCTTATGTATAACCTTAATCATTTTATCCCCATGGAGCCAGATAGCTATCCACAGACATATTCCTCATGGCGTTTCACCCACATGGCGACACACAGTCTTGGTCCAAACTATATGATCTTAAGCTGTAGTGGAAGTCTAGTTGAATGACTTTAAACTGCATGGTCCTAGCTATATGAATTTAAACTGTACAGTCCTGGTCCAAGCTATACAACCATAGTGTACGTTCTGGTCGCATGATGATAAAAGGCTTAACATCATGGTCTAAACTATATGACCTGAAACTGTAGTGGAGGTTGGAGGTCTAGTCGCACGACCTTAAACTGCATGGTCCTATGTACATGACTGTAAACTACATAGCCTTGGTCCAAGCTATACGACCTTAAACCATAGTGCACACCTGGCCGCATGACGATAAAAGGCTTAGCATCATGGTCCAAACTATAAGACCTTAAACTGTAGCGGAGGTCTAGTTGCACCATCTTAAACTGCATGGTCTTAGCTGCATGACTTTAAACTGCACAACCCTAGTCCAAGCTATACAACCTTAAACCATAATACACATCCTGGTCGCATGACAATAAATCGCTTTGCATGGGTCCCGAAGGCATGACCTTAAACACGCCCTCACATAAGCGCACATGCCCTTTATGTGCATCTTCACGCATGTCTTCCCTAACTAACCCATTCTTGTGCGCGCACCACATTTATTTTTTCCCCAGTGAATCCATTCACTCCATCACTACCATCCATCATTCCCCAGTGATTTTCACCCAAGCTCACAGAACGGCAAGCCATTCTATCATCCATACACGTCGTCAGCTAGTGGGTCACCACTTTTCACCTTCCACAAATACATCTCCATCTTTCAATGGTAGCCACGTGCCATCTCCCCAAGAGTGAGTCAAATCACCACCACACTCATTCTGTGGCCTCTACAGACTGCTATTCATCTACACCGCGGTCCAGATGTATGACCTTAAACTGTAGTGCACGTCCTGGCCACATGACGTTAAAAGGCTTCACACAGTCCAAAAGGCATGACCTTAAACACGCCTTCATAAAACAATAACGGGCATGGTGTATACTTGACAAGGGAATGCCATGAATGACAGACGGGCATGGTCACGAAACCATGTGTAAAAGACTTCCTTGAAAATTAAAAACCCGGGCACGGAGAAAACCCCAAATGGGCACCGTGAGTAAAAATGAAAAAATAAGGGTGGACATGTCCGAAAGGTCATGGGCAAAAGTGCCCAAAATAAAAGGGAGTTGGTGAAAACCGTCTCTACGATGCTGCTTCCCAAGTTCAAGTGAAAATCTGTAAAGGACGCTTAGGACCAATAAATAGGTTGATGTAGCACTTGCCTCAACAAGCGCCTATAGCCCACATTTAAAGAAAAATCCCTGGTGTCACAATACCATAATCAAAAAATATGAGCTTCAAGGACAAGATTCTGACTGCCTGAGTCCATTCGTAAAAAGGACTCGAAATATACAGGACTGGCAAAGAAGGCAATGCAAGTCTCATGAAGAAGAGCATCATTCCCAGGAGGCTACAAAATGCACTCCAAGATGCCAGAGACACCTTAAGAAGGCCAAGTCAGCCATGACTTTGGACATGTTGTGTGAAACCGCAAACAGTGGGTAGGGGGTACACCCAAAGCCGATCACCTCGATAAACTGAGGTACCCTGCCCGTCAAGGAATATCTGATGCACAATGAAGACGAACACCAATAAAAGGCCCTTCAATAGATCATCCAGAACAAACAAACAAGGATGTCATTCCGAAAAACCAAAGACGCCCCAAGAAAGCTAAGTCAGCCATGACGTTGGACCTGTTACGTGAAACTACTAACAATAGGTAAGGGTTATACCCAAAGCCTATCACCTCGATAAATTGAGGTACCCTGCCTACAAAAGAATATTTGGTGCACAATGCAGACGAATTTCTACAAAAGGCTCTTTTGCTGTCTATCCAAAATAAAGAAACCAAGACCAAATGGGAAAAATGCCCTTCAGCATGACACTCGACCCCCAGACAAGCCAGATTCTAACCAACGAGGTCCGTACAAAATCCTTAGCTGTCAGAATCACAATTAGTCCCTTGAGGGTGAGGACTTCGACATGATCCCTAAAAAAAGTCTCTTCTCCCCTTAAAGTCTCCACGGATGGACCTGTACATTGCATCCAAATGTCTGAGCATCCTAGTTGTAGCATTGCGTGAATCTCCATGGCATTCACCTGGTCCTGTGGCTAGGAAGAAAAAAGTAATAAAGCTGAAACAAATTTTTCGAATGTTGTCCTTTCGCTTCCCTTGAAGGACAACAATCGACCGGTCAAGTTGTTTGAAGACATTTTTCAGCACCTTGGTCCCTGATGCTGAATAAGCAGGTCAATAAAGCTTTAAGATACAGTGAAATTCTCAATAGTCTCAGAATTTCCTCGGAATGGGTTAGAATCTTCCAAAGCACTCCAAAAGGCCACTTGACAAGTTTCGTCTCAATCTGACATGTCTAAGGTAGCACAGACAAAGAAACAATTTCAAAAAAACTAGCCTCTAGCACTCTAAAATGGACCCCGTAACTAGAACTATGTTCTTGGTGCGTCATACAGCCATGAGACTATCACCATTAGATCCGACACAGTCAAAAATCCCTATGGGTCAATTTTCGGTTTAATCAGACATTACAGAATAAGGTTATGGGTGAACCATTAAAAAAGGGTAGGTCGCACGCTATTCCCGTGCAGCCTCTCTGCACCAATCTCCATTAGAGGAGGTTGGTGAGCATAGTCCCGAGCAGCAACTTCAAAGGCCTGTATCTCACTCGTTCTGACTTGGATCTCTCTCAAATCAGGTGAGCTTGTTCATATCATCAAGACAAGCATTTTGATATGTGGCACAACCTGTGAAGACATCTGAGCAGGGAAAAAAACTAGAGAGAAGTTTTTGATCCATGAAGAAAGTTGCAGAAAAATCAGCAGCAGTACACCTCGCTCGAACAACCGAATCACGATGCTCACATACCCGATTGACGTGAAATCAATTGCATTATATGCGTAAGGTTCAAGGCTATCTCTAGTCCAAATCCTGCATATGATGAACAGTTCGACTTCACACACGAAGGAGTCAAAGCTGCTGTAAATTTTACCCATTGGATTTTTAGATTTCGGCCAAAAACTCAGGATGATAAAATCTTCATTCGGACTTAAAATCAAGCTGTGTTTATTGGCACGCGGTCGTGACGGCATGCTTAGTGTGATTCAACGAAGAAACTAAAGAAAAACATCAAAAAATAAGCACACTATCGACCTGAAGTTTGTAAGATTCATCCAAATTTCGAGTCGCATGATCGTGGCTTAAAAACACGATTCATGGCTCGACGTTGCTATCAAATCGATCGTCATGCCGATCTCTACAAGAAAATTATCATCTTTCGGTCAATCGAGCATCAGAGCAACCCCGAATCATCCACGAAAAATCACGTAAGTTCTAGGACAACAGTAGGAACTGTTTTAGAATTTCGCACATTGTTAAGCAGAGGCAAAACAGTCCCTTTGCACCCAATTTTAGAATTTATTTTAAATCAATTAAATTGTAATTATCATCAATTTAGGTAGTTTTTTGGGCGTACACCCATGTTTGGGCCCAATTCAATATAAACATGCAAAGCTTAATTGTAAAGAACGTCCATTCATTCTTCACATTCATCAATAAAATTTTAATCTTTGCTTTGAGTTCGTGGGTAGGTCTTGAAGAGAGTGAGAGGAGAGAGAAGAAAAGGGTCGGTACCCCTCGATAAGGTAATTTTTTCTCTTCTCCTCTTTTCTCTCCCATCTTTCTTTCTCTTTCTCTCTCCTCATCTCTATCTCTTTTTTTATTCCTCCTCTTTTCTCTCTCATATTTCTTTCTCTTTCTCTCTCCTTGTCTCTAGCTCTTTATTTCTCTCTCCTCTTTTCTCTCTCATCTTTCTTTCTCTTTCTCTTTCCTCATCTCTATCTCTATCTTTCTCTCCTCTCGTTTATATCTTTCTTTCCTATTTCGTCTCTGATCTCCTTTATCCATTTTCCTTTTTCTCTCTTTATCTTTCCTCCCCTTTTCCTCTCTTTCATGTTCTCTCTCTCTCTGCTCTCTTTCTCCTTCTTCTCTGGTCGTGCATGGTGAGGCCTATCGCTTGGCATGATGTTTTTTCACCTCAGAGACACGAACAGTGAGTCGTACCTTAACCCGAGTGGCGGGTCGATCCTCTGTCAAAGTCCCCTTGTCTGATTCTTTATCATGGTCGACGGATGTTCATCGCCATCCATGTTTTCTCTCTCCTCTTCTTCATCTGATAGGGACGGCAGAAGCACATCGTCGCCCATCTCGTCTCTCTCTTCTTCTTCATCTCACATAGACGACGAAAGCACATCACCGCCCATGTCTTCTCGTTCTTCTTTTGCATCTGACATGGACGATGAAAGCACATCACCGCCCATGTCTTCTCTCTCTTCTTCTTCATCTGACACAGACTGTAGAAGCACATCGTCACCCATGTCTTCTCTCTCTTCTTCTTCATCTAACATGGATGGCAGAAGCACATCGCCACCAATGTCTTCTCTCTCTTCTTCTTCATCTGACACGAACGGTGTACATCATCACCCTTATCTTCTCTCTCTTCTTCTTCTCACATAGACGTTGGAAGAACATCACCGCTCAGGCCTTCTCTCTCTTCTTCTTCTCACACGGACGACGGAAGCATATCATCGTCCATGTTTTCTCTCTCTTCTTACCTTTCTGACATGGACGACAGAAGCTCATCGCCGTCCATATTCTTTTCGATCTTCTCTATCGCCATCTAGGTTCTCCTTTCTTCCTTATTTCCTTTTCTTCTTCTTTCATTTTTCCCTTTCCTCTTTCTTCTCCCTCTGTTCCACTTCTCTTTCATTGCTCATCTCGTCTTCTTCTCCCATGCATGACATCGATGATACTGTGCATGTTTCTCTTTCTCTCTCGTTTGACCAAGAGAGGCTAAGATAAAACATTGCCATTTTAGTCTTGTTGTCTAGCAGTATTGTCGTTGAGCCGTTCTTAGTTACCAAGTCTGCCTTACTACCATGATAGGTTAACCATCGTGCCCAGCTGGCCGATGATCATCCTAGTGTCTAGTAGTGTTTCTGTTGTTTCGGTCAAGTTACCGTTTCCGTCTCGCTACCACCCGGGGTCAATCACTTGTTGATCTAGCTGTCGTGTTAGTCTTGCCACCTAGTCAAAATTCCTTTGATTTACCCCTTTCTTCGTCTTTCACTTATCCTCTTACCCTCTCTTCTTTTGGATGTGCACGTCCGTGTACATTCGCTCAAAGACAAGGTGGGGTCTCTTTCAACCACTTGTCTTGTAAAATTAACCATGTGTGTTGGATTACAGAAATAGGAGAATACAAGCCAAGGGAGGCGGTTCCGAACCAGTTCTACGACTTGGGGGCTTTCTTCGTGATTTAAGAGGGCGTCCACGCGAGCCAATCCGAGTAAGTCTTGAACCCACCTTAAATTCCTCTCCCATCGGTTGGTCTACTTGCCCTCGCTCTAGAGCGAGGTCCTCGAGAGAGTGATCACAAAGTCCTGGGTTCCCCCAAAACTAGAGACGCATGTCGCTCAATCATCCAGATCCGGAGGGCGATATCAAGGCACCTAACCTGTGTGGACTGACAACTGTTCACCTCCCAGCAACCCTTCGTCTTGAGGCAACTGTTTGCCTCCCTGCGACCTCTCGGTTTCTCACCAGAACCTCTCCTCTCCCACTAGAAACCCATCGTGATGCTTTCCTCTTCTTGCACACTATCGAAAAGCTATAGGAGCCTGTGGAAATTCCCAGGCATTGTCCCTCATCCTCAGTAGGAGTCACACCGGTATTGCAGCTCATTATCTCTGGTGGAGTTAGGAACATTCTTACCTCTAGTGGGTCTGTTTCTCATTAAGTTATCTTATCCCTAGGGAGTCGAGTCACCTTTCATAAACCTATTCTCCATGGAGTCTCACTTTTTACCCATTGGGAGTCACGCTCACACCCTAATCCCTAGCGAAGTCCACTTCTATTAGCCACTCCTCATAGGGCCACCATCTCCATCTAAGCCCTCTGCTTGTGTATGACCTTAAACTACTTTATCCCCATGGAGTTAGATTGCTATCCATAGACCTATCCCCCATGGAGCTTCACCTATATGGCAACCCACACGATGGTCCGTGTTGCATGACCTTAAACTACACAATCGTGGTCTAAATGCACGACCCTAAACTGCATGGTCCAAACTATATGACCTTAAACTGCAGCGGAGGTATAGTTGCGCAGCCTTAAACTACATAGATTTAGCTGCATGACTCTCAACTGCATAGCCATGATCCAGGTTATATGACCTTAAACCATAGTGCACTTCCTGACCACATGACATTAAAAAGCTTAGCACCATGATCCAAACTATATGACCTTAAACTGTAGCGAAGGTCTAGTTGCATGACCCAAAACTGCATGGCCCTAGTTGCAGGACTCTAAATTGTATAACCACAGTCCGAGCTATATGACCTTAAGCCATAGTGCACATTCTGACATTAAACTGCTTTGCACAGGTCTAGAAGGCATGACCTTAAACATGGCCCCGCACACGCGCACACACCCTTTACATGCCTCTTCACGCACGTCTTGCCTAATCAACCCATCCATATGCATGCACAACCTTCATAATTCCCTAGTGAATCCCTTCATTACCATTCATCAATCTCCAGTGAGTCTCATCCATGCTCAGAAAATGGCGAGTTATCCCGCCATCCATACCAGCCGTCAGCTAGTCGGTCACCACTTTTCACCCACCATATATACATTATCCACCCTTCATAGGTAGCTTAGTGCCATCTCCCAAAAGTGAGTCAAACCACCACCATACTCCCTCCTTGGCCTCCACAGACTGCCACCATCACCACTATGGTCCAGCTGTATGTCCCTAAACTGTAGTGCGTGTCTTGGGCGCATGACGATAGAAGGCTTCGCACAGGTCTCGAAGGCATGACCCTAAACACTCCTTCACAAAAAAAAAAAGGAATAACGGGCATGATGTATACCTGAACAAGGGAATTCCATGAGTAAAAATGATGGATGGACATGGTTATGAAACCATGAGTAAAAGAGTTCCGTGAAAATAAAAACCCAGGCACGGTGAAAACCCTAAATGAGCACCGTGAGTAAAATGGAAAATAAGGGTGGAGATGACCGAAAGGTCATGGGTAAAAGAGCCCCAAATAAAGGAAGTTGGTGAAAACCGTCTCTATGGTGCCGCTTCCGAAGTCTAAGTGAAAATCCACAAATGACACTTGGATAAATAAACAGGTTGATGCAGCACTCACCTCAATAAGCGGCTTCAGCCCACATTCAAAGAGAAAAATCCTTGGTGTCACAATACCAAGACCCAAAAATACAAGCTTTAAGGAAAACTTCTAATAGGCTGAGTTCGTTAGTACAAAAGGACTCAAAGGACAGAAGATTCTCCAAGAAGGCAAGACAAGTCTCATGAAGAAGAACACTATTCCCATGAGGTAGCTAATGCACTTCAAAGGTGCTGAAGACACCTCAAGAAAGCCAAGTCAGCCAAACCTTGGACCTGTTATGCAACGACGAGATTGATCCCTCAGGGGATGCCTTGGACAAAGAAGGTATCCTACTTATTGAAACTACTAGCAGTGGGTAGGGGTTATACCCAAAGCCGATCCCCTCGATAAACTAAGGTACCCTACTTGCCAAAACATTCTGGTGCACAACGCAAACTGATGTCAACCAAAGGCCCTCCAGCTGACCATCCAGAACACACAAAAACACAAAAACCTTGAAACGTGGATCAACACCACAAGATACAAAAACCCTGACTAAATGGGAAAAATTCCCTTCAGCATGACACTCGACTGCCAGACGGGCCTGATTCGGACCAACGAGGTCCATACAAAATCCTCAGCTATTAGAAATACAAATAGTCGACGTGAGGGTGAGGACCTTACTACCATGCTGAAAAATGTGTTCAAACAGATTGCCCGAAAAATACAACCTATACATTGCATCCAAATGTTTGAGCATCCTAGTTAAAGCATTGAGAAAATCTCCTTGGTGTTAACGTGGTCCTGTGGCTAGGAAGAAAAAAGTAATAAAATGGAAGAAAATTTTTGGAATGTTGTCCATTTCTCTTCTCTCGAAGCACAACACTTATTCGGGCAATCTGTTTGAACACATTTTTCAGCACCTTGGGTCCCCGATGCAAAATAAAGAGAGAAGTCAGTCAATAAAGCTTCGACATATAATGGAATTCCTGACAGTCTAAGAATTTCCCTAAAGTGGGTCAGAATTTTCCTAAGCACTTTAAAAGGACACCTACAATGTTTTGGCTCAATCCGACATGTCTAAGGCAGTGCAGACAAATAAAAATTTCAAAAAAAATTAGCCTCTAGCACCATGACATAGCCTCTAGCACCATGACATAGCCTCAAACAAATGTGGGACCACTGCCATTAGATCCGGCATGACCGAAAACCCCTAGGAGTCAAGTTTCGGCTTCATTGGGTGCTCCATGACAAAGTTATGGGTGGAACATTAAAAGGGGTAGGCCGCACGCTATTCCCATGCGGCCTCCCTGCACAAATCTCGATTAAAGGAGACTGGTGTGTATAGTTCCGAGCAGCAACTTTGAATACCAATATCTCACTCATTCCGAGTCAGATCGTGCTCAAATTTTGTGAGCTTGTTCATCTCATCAAAGACGAGCGTTTTGATATGTGGCATAATTCGTGATGATACTCGAGTAGGGAGAAAAACTAGAGAGAATTTGGTGATTCGTGAAGATAGTTGTAGAAAATTCAACAGCCACATGCCTCGCTTGAGCAGCCATATCACGGTGCTCGCGTACCTAATTGACGCGAAACCAACTTGCATTATGTTCGTAAGATCTGAGGCTATGCCTGGTCTGAACCTCACGTATAATGAACGGTTGGATTTAACACACAAAGGTGCCAATGTTGTTGCAAATTCCGATTGTTAGATTTCAAGATTCCAGCGAAAACCTAAAAGTTGTGAAGTCTTCATTCGGGCACGAAATCGAGTTGTGTTTGTTGCAACACGATTGTGACGACATGCTCAGTGCAACTCAACGAAGAAATCAAGGAATAGAGCAAGAAACAAGCACACTATAAATAAGAAGTTTTCAAGATCTATGCAAATTTCGAGTCGCATGATCGTGGTCCAAAAACATGTTCTATGGCTCGAAATTACAATTAATTAAAAATGGGTACAAAAAGACTGTTTTGCCCCTGCCCAACAATACATGAATTTCCAAAACAGTCCATGATGTTGCCTTAGAACTTGCATGATCTTCCATGGATGATTCGAGATTACTCTGACGTCTGTTTGGTTAAAATATGATTTCTTTCTTGTCTGGCTCGACATGACGATTGATTTGATACCAACTTCGAGCCATAGAACACCCATGTTTTCAATTAAATTGTAATTATCATCAATTATGATAGTTTTTAGATGTACACCCATGTTTGGGCCCAATTCTATAAGTGCATGTTAAACACAATTGTCAAGGGACCCTTGATTTTTCAATCTCATCAATAAAGTTTGAGATTTTTCATGTTGAAATTATGAGCACATCTTGGAGAGAGAGAGAGGAGAGAGAAGAAAAGGTCTGATACCCTTTGATGAAGGTAACTTTCTCTCTCCTCCTCTCATCTCTCTCTTTCTCTCTCCTCTCCTCTCATCTCTCTCTTTCTCTCTCCTCCTGTCTATCTCTCTCCTCCTCTTGTCTATCTCTCTCTTTCTTTTTTCTTCTCTGATCTTCTTTATTCACTTTCATTCTCTCTCCTCTATTTTTTCTTTCTTTTTCCTCTCTTTCCTTCTCTCTTTCTTCTCTATTCATGCGTGGTGGAGCCTATCGTCGGGAGTGATGCCTTCCTAATTTTGGGACATAAACAGTGAGTCGGGCCTTAACTCGAGTGGCAAACTGGGTCTCTGTCAAAGTTCCCTTCTCTCCCTCTGTGCCATGGATGGTAGAAACTCATTGTCGTCCATGTTTTCTCTCTCCTCTTAATCTTGTGTCAAGGACAACGGAAGCTCATTATCATCCATGTTTTCTCTCTCCTCTTCTTTCTTTGTCATGAACTGTGGAATCTCATCATCATCCATTTCTTCTCTCTCTTCTTATATCTCATGTCTTGGACGGTGAAAGCTCATCACCGTCCATGTCTTCTCTCTCTTATTATCGCTCATGTCATGTACGGTGGAAGCTCATCACTGTCCATGTCTTCTCTCTCTTCCTATATCCCATGTCATAGATGGCGGAAGCTCATCATCGTCCATATCTTCTCTCTCTTCTTATATCCCATGTCATGGACTACTGAAGCTCATCACCATCCATGTCTTCTCTTTCTTCTCTCTCTTTCTTCTCTATTCATGCGTGGCAGAGCCTATCGTCGAACATGATGTCTTCTTACTTTTGGAACATAAACAGTGAGTCGGGCCTTAACTCGAGTGGTGGGCCGACCCTCTGTCAAAGTTCCCTTGTCTCCCTCTATGTCATGGATGGTAGAAACTCATCACCGTCTATATTTTCTCTCTCCTCTTTATCTTGTATGATGGATGGTGGAAGCTCATTACCGTCCATGTTTTCTCTCTCCTCTTCTTTCTCTATCATGGACAGTGGAAGCTCATCATTGTCCATGTCTTTTCTTTCTTCTTATACCCCATGTCATGGATGACGAAAGCTTATCGTCGTTCATGTCTTCTCTCTCTTCTTATATCCCATGTCATGGATGGAGGAAGCTCATCACCGTCCATGTCTTCTCTCTCTTCTTTTCTCTCATGTTATGGACGGTAGAAGCTCATCGTCATCCATGTTTTCTCTCTCTTCCTAACCCTGTGTCATGGACGGTGGAAGCTCATCGTTGTCCATGTTTTCTCTCTCTTCTATTCGTCTGTCATGGAACGCGGAAGCTCATCGCCGTCCATGTTTTCTCTCTTCTCACTCATATGTCATGGACGGCGGAAGGTCATCGCTGTCTATGTTTTCTCTCTTCTCACGCATACGTCATAGACGGTAGAAGCTCATCGTCGTCCATGTTTTCTCTCTCTTCTATTCCTCTGTCATGGACTGCGGAAGCTCATCGTCGTCTGTGTTTTCTCTCTTCTCACTCATATGTCATAGATGGTGGAAGCTCATCACTATCCTTGTTTTCTCTCTCTTCTTACTCCTCTGTCATGGACAGCTGAAGCTCATCACCATCCATGTTTTTTCTCTCTCCTTACTCTTCTATCTTGGACGGCAGAAGCTCATCGTCGTCCATGTTTTCTCTATCTTCTCTCTCCTCTGTTATAGACAATGGAAGCTCATCACCGTCCATGTTCTCTTCTATCTTCCCTCTCGTCGTCATTCATAGTCCCCTTCACTCTTCTCTCTCTTTCTTCTTCTTCCTTCTCTCCTTCTTTCTTTCTTCTTCCCCCTTTTTCTCTTCTTTCTCATTTCTCATCTCTTCTTCTTTTCCTCTCTCTCTTTCATTTCTTCTTCTCACATGCACGACATCGGTAGTACTATGCATGCCTCTCTTTCTTTCTCTTCTTTCTTCTTTCTCTCTCATTTGACCAAGAGAGGTTAAGACAAGCACTACCATGGTAGTCTCGTCATCTAGTAGTATTGTCGTTGAGCTGGTCTTAGTTACCTTGCTTACCTTACTACCACAATAGGCTAGCCATTGTGCTAGGCTGGCTGATGATTGATCTGACATTTAGTAGTTTGTCGTTGTGCCGGTTTAGTTACTGTGCCCGTCTTGCTAGCATGCTAAGTCAAGCACTTGCCGGTCTAGCTATTGTGTTAGTCTAGTCACCTAGTTAAATTCATATCTTGTCCATTCCTCTGTTCCATCTCTTTCTTCTTCTTTCATCTATCCACTTACCCTTTCTTCTTTTGGATGTGCATGCCCGTGTACATTCACTCAAAGACAAGGTGGGGTCCCTTTGAAATTAACCATGTGTGTGTGATTGTAGAAACAGGAGAGTACAGGCCAAGGGAGACGAATTCGAACCATTTGTAGGACTGAGGGGATTTCTACGTGATCTAAGAGGGCGCTCACTCCAGCCAGCTCGAGTAAGTCCCAAACCCACTTTAAATTTTGCTCTCATTGGTTGGTATACCTACCCTTGCTCTTGATAAAGGTTCTCGAGAGAGCGATCTCAAGTCCCTGGTTCTCCTGAAACCTAAGACACGTGCCACTAGGTCATCCCGACTAGAAGGGCGAGATAGAGGCACCTAACCAAATTCCCACGATAGTAACACTCGCGATGGTAACACCTACGACGGTAACACCATCTCATAGCCGCATGTGCTCCTTCTTCATCGGACTTTTCGTGCCGCGCGCATCTTTCTGGCCAAGAGAAGCTCGGTCCTTACATGAATTGAGAGAGAGCAAACCTTGAGAAATTTACGTACCACCTATTTCCCTTTGAGAGTTCCCATCCTCCATTGATGATCTTTGAAGCTTGGTGGTGGTCCTTCACTCCATAAGATCAAGCTTATCTCATACCATGATTAAGGTATTATCTATCTAAGTTGTTTTATGTAAAAGATCATTTTATCCTTGATCAAAGGTTCCTGGAAATTTTGTTTACATTCATGTTTGATCTTCCTTAGACCTCCATTTTGATATTAGCTTCATACCATTTTTACATAGTGTGATCCCTCACTTGCTTATGTGTTTTATGCATTGATAAGCATTTGATCATGGATAGTTTCCTTTGATCTACCTCGTACAAATTCTCTTAATCATTTCTAAGTATTATTACTCAAATTCCAGGGATATTTAGATCATCTTAGAAGTGTATTTGGTCATTCAGAGTGGAAACTTTTGCATAAAAATTTGTTGTGGTGGACATGTGGACTACTACAAGTACTTTTGCTCTATTTTGCTCCATATTGATCTGATTTGCTCCATTTTTCTTACAAACATTTTTAAATCAATTTTTTGGACTTTAAGAAGTGATTTTAAAAGTGTAAGATCTTTCTAATTGGATTAGAAACCCTTGATATTATTTACCACTCTTGCACTATTCATTGTGACAAAATTAAGTTCCTAAAAGGCTCAAATTTGTGGCCCCAGCACAAGGGGTTTGAACCATGGCTTCCCACAAGTTTGTATGCATGTTTATTTACTTTATTTATAATTATTAAATGATTCGTGGCTGAATAAATTGTGTATGTTAAACGAAAAATAGATGTTTTCTTTTAATCTTGTGGTATGAGCTTTATTGCTATTTATGTGAATTATAATCAAGTGTATGATGTGAATGAGACATTGTGATATGTGATGAGGATGAAGAGAGAAGATGGATTTATCATGTAATTTTCGTATAATGAGGATTTTTAAGTGCAAGTCATGTAATATGTCATTTAGATGTATATTGTGAGTATTTGGACAGTTGTATTGAGTTTAATTATATTTTTGAGTAAGGGATTTTTACGGGACCTATTAAGGTTGAGTTTTTATTATTCAAATGTGTATATTGTAGGTTGGATTATGGTTTTTTGTTGAGATATTCATGTATTTAAACCCTTGAGTTTTAATAAAATGATTTTTTTGTAAAGCTTGCATACCTAACTACTTGGTCTTATACCATCAACACCACCCACATAAACCATGAAAAAAATATCCATCCACATGAACTATAACAAAAGGAAACATCCATATAAAAAGCAACTGACAGTCATTTCCCAAGTCAACATAGTTTAAGAAAAGAAGCAACGAACACAGTTTAAGTCCTCCCAAGTCATCATAGTTTAAGAAACAAGCAACCAACACATAGCTACTATTGAGGTACATGTGTCTGTAACCATAGCATAAGGTACTGTGGAGGAATGGATAGGAATATGTGGGCCTTCATGGGATCCACAAATAAGTCAGCAGCCCTAATCAATACATTCCTCTTTGTAAACATTAGACACAACATCCATGCATTTTGTTTGAAAATGGACTGATTGTTTTAACACCTTAACCGAATGTTACAACATTTTATCCATGGAGGTTGGTAATGTACCAATTGCGTGAGTCAGTTATTGTCCTATTGTGTTTGCCCCTTGCCTCCTAAGAGCCCCCTGCTGTAGATGACTGACAACAATTCCTATTTCTGGTCTTGGGGAAGAGCCAGCTAATATCCCCGGCATCGGCATTAGATATATCTATTTAAAGACATTTTTCAATACCATGGGTCCCCGATATGGAATAAAAGGGATAAGCCGGTCAATAAAGACTGACAAACAGTGGAAATTTCAATAGTCTCAGAATGGCTCTAGAACTAGCGAAGATCTTCATAAGGACTACAAAAAGCCTCATACCAATTTTCGTCGCATTCTGACATCTCGAAGGCATTGTAAACTGAGAAACAGTTTCAGCAGATCAACCTCTAGCACCCTGAAATGGACCTCTATAACTGGAAACCTACTCATAGAGTATCAAATGGTCGTGGGACCACCACCATTGAATCCGACAAGTTTGAAAACCTCTAGAGGTCAAAATTCAACTTAAACGGACACTCTAGGAAGAAGTTATGGGTAAAAAATCGAAACAGGAGGAGCCGCACACTATTCCCGTGCGGCCACCCTGCAAGTAATCTCCATTAAAGGGACAATCATTCATCCCAGGTCAGATCGCGCTCAAATTTTGTGAATGTGTTCGTCTCGTCAAGACGAGCGTTTCGACATGTGGCACTCCCCATGATGACACTCGAACAAGGAGAAAAGCTAAAGAGAAGTTGTTGATCCGTGAAAAAAGTTGCAAGAAAATCAGCAGCGAGATGCCTTGCTCGAGCTGCCAAATCACAGCACTCACGCATCGGATTGACACGAGAACAGTTCCATCGTATGCGTAAGGTCTAGGACTATCTCTGGTCCGAACCCCATACGTGATGAACGGTCGGATTTCATACACGAAGCCAACAAAGTGACTTTAAATTCTGGCACCAGAATTCTAGATTCCAGCCAAAACTCAAAACTTGTGAAATCTTCGTCCGGGCATGAAATCGAGCTACGTTTGTTACCACGCGGTTGTGACGGCATGCTCATGGTGATATAGTGAAGAAATCACAAAAAAACATCAAGAAACGAGCACACTATCGATCCGAAGTTTTCAAGATTCATCCAAATTTCAAGTTGCATGATCGTGGCTTAAAAACACGATCCATGGCTCGAAGTTAGTATTAAATCGATCGTCGTGCCGAGCCTTACAAGAAAACAAGTCATCTTTCAGACAAACGGGCACCAAAGAAACCTTGGATCATCCACGAAGGATCACGCACGTTCTAGGGTAGCAGCAGGGACTATTTTGATATTCCATGAATTATTAGTAGGGGCAAATTAGTCATTTTGCACTCTATTTTCTTACTTCTTTTAATTCAAATAAACCTTAATTATCATCAACTAGGGTTAGTTTGGGTGATCCACCCATGTTTTAGCCCTAATCTTTAAATAGACGCAACCTCTCGTTGAGAAGAGGCTGGAAAAATCATTGTAAAGGACCCCCCTTTCATTATCTACTTGGAGCAATAAAATTTGAGATTCTTCTTTGAATTCGTGAGTGCGTCATGGAGAGAGAGAGAGGAGAGAGAAAGTTTAGAGCAGTATCCCTCCCACCTTCAAGGTATTTTCTCTCTCTTCCTTTTTACTCTCTCTGGTTTTCTTTTACTCTCTTCTCTCTTCTTCTCTTTCCTCTTCGTCTCCTCTACTGAGTCTTTCTCAGAGGCCATGCATGGTAGTGGCAGTGCCGTGCATGCCTCTTTCTCTCTTCCTCCGCCTGTGACTTTGCAGGTCGTGCATGGCGATGACAGTGCCATGCGTGAGCTACTCTCTCTCTCTCTCTTCATTTGTTTCTTTTCTTCAACATGGTTCGCGCACGACGTTAGTCGTCGTTGTGTGTAACGCCATCTGAAGGAGCACACAGTGAGCCGGGCCATGCCCAAGCAGCAGGTCGGGCTCTTGTTTTGGTTCCAGAATTGACGTCATGCATGGCGATGTGTATCACCGGCAGCAAACTATCTTCCTTCCTCTTACGGGTCATAGACGATGATGCCTATCGCAGCACGCTGGGGTCTCACCCATGCTTCGTGTCCATCGCAGATGGTGATGCCTATCGTTGCTCATGAAGGGTTGTGATGCTTTCTCGTGTTGCCGACAGCGATGGCTCATGCCTTTTGCAGTTCACTACTTTCCCTTTTGCCACGAGTAGTAGTGCCCAACGCCGCCCAGGGGCCACGACATTGTTACTCCATGGCTTTGGACGGTGATGCCTAATGCTATTTGGGACCTTCTCTCTCCTTCGTCTCGCGTCTACTCTTCGCTCTCTTCTTTTCTCTTCTCTTCTCGCTTGATTGAATGATAGACTCATTCTAGTATTGTTATAGCAGTCTGGCTATCGAGCAGTATTTCCATTGTGCTGGTCCAGAGTACCTTGCCTGTCTTACTGCCATACTAGATTAGGACAGTCATATCGGCCTTGGTTTCTAGTAGTATTGACGTCGTGTCTGTTTGAGTTACTGTTCTTATCTTACTACCACTTTGAGTCGGTCACTGTACTTATCCAGCTATCATGCTAGTCTCTTCCCCTTGTCGAGTCCCCTTCCCTTTTCTCTTCTTATTCATCGCCCTAATTTCTCATCTTCTCATTCCATACGAATCTGCATCATTCTAAGACATGGGTGGGTCTTTCGACCCACTTGTCTTGCAAGTTAGCCATGTTAGTGTTGTGCAGAAAACAAGGAGATTGCAGGTCAAGGGAGGCAAGTCCGAACTAGTTAAAGCAGATGGGGGGCTTTCCGTCGTGATCTAAGAGGGCACATGCGCGAGTCAGTCCGAGTAAGTCACGGACCCAGGTGAGGTTGGTCCCCACCACACATTCAAAATTCCTCTCTCTCCAGTTGGGCACCTGCACTTGTTCTGTAAACAAGGTTCCCTAGAGAGCGGTCTCAAGTCCAGTGTCTTCTGAACCGGAGACACATGTCACCCGATCACCTAGGTCCGGGGAGGAGAGATCGAGGCATCCGACCAGCTTGGTGACTCCACTGGGGACTTGCTACCCCTTTGTCGGTTCGCTCTTGCTTGATTGACATCACCTTTTATTTTTTGCATTGCATTCCATGGCATCTGGGTTATTCAACCCATTCATCCGAGTTGGGGATTTTCTCATCTCCACACTCGTGACCATCTCAGGGAAGCGAGCTTCTCAAACCTCGTTCCCTACGCTCCTTTTGAGCCAGGACAGTTCGACTCTCAGGTTCTTTCCTGGATTGGGGCGAGAAGAGACTTGAAGGTCCCTAGCTCCCCACTTTCTATTCCACCACAAGGCCCTTCACATTGGTAGCACATTTGCTACCACCCACAGAACGCACCCTGCTATTGACAAATCCCTTGCCACTCACATTATTAAGGTACGCCGAAAGGTAAGCAGGTTGCCATCGCTTTTGAGGGTCGCCGCAAGGCCACCCACCATGCTTCTTCACCACCCCGAACCTCTATCCCTAAAGGCTTGAGACACCAAGGTGGAGGTCCTGGGGCCTCCAACTCTTGCACACACCTAAAGGCACGTGCTTTGTCCACTCGATCAACACCTTGGGGAAACTTTCATGCTGCCTTGAGCTCACATCCAAGGCTAGGCCTTCTCGGGCTGAACCTTGCACGTGCCATGCATTTGCATCTCACAGCTCAGGGTCGCGTTAATTATGTGCCAGTTCGAGCACATTAGGGTCGACCATTTCGTCCTCCCTGTCAGCACACATGGCTTCACCCTGTGAGAGATGGGTTCCTACCCAGTCCCTCACAGACACGAGCTCGTAGGTCTCAGCCTCCTAAGGTCGAACTAGCTGTTCGAGCCCGGGTTGACCTTGAAGTCACTTGGAGGGCTGCCTCCAAAGGTGCACATGCACCAGCTTCACAACTGCCTCCCCGATCCCGACTCAGGCGGAGTCATGAGCTAGTTCCTTCTTCTATCACTTGTCCTTCGCCAGGTAAACACCTAGAGACCTGGTACTCAAAGGTTTTCCCTAAGAGTACCATCTTGAGTAAGCCACCTCAGGTCAGCCATGCGCCAAGGCCTCACAAGGGAACTCGGGGAAAAGGTTTGATGGCAGATAGAAGCCTACAACTTTCAGTAGCCTATCCTTGGACCTCACTTTCTACTCCAGCTAATGGACACAGCCCTCGCATTCTCAAGAAAGATGGGGCAGTCCAAATCTTAGGCCCAATTTTAGAGTGAAGTCCATTGTAGCCTTAAGATCAAGCGGAAGAGAGGCCTGCAGCTCCTGACTAGAAAGGCCCCTAAGGCAGCTAAGGTTACCACTATTGATGACCTCCTACCTCACAACCCCTTCTTCCCTCTTCGGATTCTAGAGCCTGAACAAGAGGTCCAAGAACATTGCTCGATGGTTATCGTCACAAGAGAAGACCAAGCTGCTAAGAAGTCACAATCTCAAGACCATCAAGAACAGATCCTCACACGGTCCACATACAAGACTCGAGTCCAGTCAGGGCATGCTGAGCCCTTGCAGACCGACTTGCCGTGTACGACTCGCCAACCTTGGCAGTCCACTACTCCACCTGGTCTGACCCTCCAGAAGAAACGGTCAGCGTCATAGTGATCAATGAGCCGGGTGATGCCCAAGAAGAGTGGATGAACAGGTTTGAGGTGATGATGTAGTCCATTTTCGAAAAGATGGATCGATTGGCCTCCAGGTCCCCCTGCTTCTTCTCTTCACCATGAGGCCAATTCCCAGCTTGAAGAGGACACAACGCCGAGGCAAACTCCCCCACCGGCCTCCTAAGATAGCTCTGCTACTCGCACGGTTTTGCAAGCCAATGTAGATGCCATGCTGACCCACAGTCTCAAGAGTAAGATCCCGAGCATGCAAGGGGCATTGCTTTACCAAAAGCCGTAGCCCTCATATATTGACCAGGTGAAGTCTCCCACAAACTATCAAAAGGGGAAGCTCCCTCTATTCAATGGTACTACATCCTTGCACCAGCATACAGCTCACTTCCAAGCGGCTTGTCGAGAGATGGCAACTGACGGGTGACTCCTCCTCCGTCAGTTCATCGAGACTCTCGAAGGGCCAACCTTTCAGTGGTATGCTCGGCTACCTCCAAGCTTTGTGCACACATGACAGAAAATGGAGTAATTGTTTTACCAATGCTTCTACGAAGTCCAGAGAAATATAGAAACCATCAAGCTCTTCACTCTAACTCAAGAGCCTGGCGAGCCAGTTGATAAGTTCATCGCCCGATGGAGAGAGTTGGCAACCTATCATGCCACTCCCATGATTGAAAGAGAAGCAGTTCTGACCTACATATGAAATATGTTGTCTGAGATTTCCTTGCATGGCCTCCAATCCACCCTCCATATGTGAAATAGCATTTCAATCAAAGCCCCCATTTTTTCTTTTCTAAAGCAGTTCGTATAGAAGGTCTGTCCAAGCACCATGGTGGATCTCACCAGTAGCCCTCTATCTCGAGAAATGGCTGGGGCAATAGCAATTCTCGCTCCAATAATCAGGGAAGCTAGCAAAAAAGGTGATTAGCACGGGTGTCCAAGCGCCCTCAAAACTTGGCCCTCTCCAAAGGAATAGTTACAACCACACTTCAAGCTGGAGGTAAGCAACAAGAGTGTTATAACAAGGTCCTGCCCCCTTAATAATATAAATCGAAGTGACTATTGGAACCAGCACCAAAACAAGGTGTACCCCTTTGAGAAGGAGAGGGTTCCTACGCTGCTTTGGTTATTACAAGAGAAAAACATGATCTAGCTGTCAGAGGCCAAATCCTTAGAACAAGCTGGACAAGGGACACATGAGAGGTACTGCGCCTAACATAAGAGAGTAGGCCACCCCACTCAAGAGTGTTATACGCTCAAAGACATTATCAAAGCCCTTATTAATAAGGGCCAGATAAAGCTCGAAGAGTTAAAGAAATCATTCGGGGCAACTGAGGCTTCCCACATAGTAACAATCCATGAGGGTAACGAGGCACCCGCTGTCCTCTGTGTACTATTCTCCGTAATGCTCAAAGAAGGTCAACAAGGAAACCTAAGTTCCTACCTCCAGGAACTAAGAATCTCTGGTGTCCGTATCATCTGATACGAGGCCATGACCTGAGCTAATGCACTGGCTTCCACGAGCCTTAGCAAAAAAGATGCTGCAGCACCAAGAAGTTCATGGTAACCCAGAAGGACACTCTCAGGTCCTTGCTCCACCAGTGCAAGAAGACCTCTCGCCACAAGCCCAAGAAAGTGCGCTAAACCCTCTACTGACCCTCTTCGAGGCGATGATCTAACAGGGTCTCATCACTCCCAAACCCACTAGACAACCTAGGTATCTTGCTCAGGGTACGAAAAATTTCTAGTGTCCATATCACTAGGTGTGGGGCCATGAGCTGAAGGAATGATCTGGGTTCGAAGCTGTAGTCATGGAGAACGTACAAAAGGGCCACATTATTTAAGTCGTTCTCCCAAAACGATTACAAGCCATCACTCCTGTCTAAGAGGAAATCCCACTACAGGTCCCCTATGAACTACACTAGACCCTTCAGAGCCCTCGACTTCTCGGCCTTGAGAAGTCTACCATGGACGAAGTAGTCTCAAATATCTAAAGCGTGAGGCAATCCGCGAAGCTAGGACTACTCATCAGCTTGATAGGACAGACTAAACGCCTCCTTAGAGATCCAAAAAGAGACGAGCACCCAGGTTAGCTTGCCGAAGGAACTATCTTCTTCAGCCACCAGTCAAGGAAGAATTTCTTAAGCCCCTTCCTTCATTGCCAACCTTACAGACTTCATCCCAGGTGCAACTCGCCTTATCCCTTTGTCCAATCAGGTGGACATCCCTGAGTCATCAACTGCTCAGGACGCGTCCCACATGTGAAGACATTAAAAGCACCCCCCAGTGGTTAGAGCTGGGGTAAGACCTAAAATACCCCCTACACATGTCCAATTCTGGCGATGACGTAAAAAGCAGCCCAGAACACTCTAACTCCATTTCTTCTTCTTCTCCTCCTTCTTCTTTTATCTCTTTCACAGGTGTAGCTCGGTAGTGCATAGACTTCGACGAGCTAAACAGAGAGCTCGAAGGAACCAACATCAGCAGGTCACATCGGAAGCACCTAAGAAAGATGCTAGCCCAGGCGGCTGGATTCTTGACGGTCACTGACAGCTTGGCAGCCCAAGCCAAGCTTGAGCCATCTTCGAATTCAAGTTCATGAAGCACCCATCTCAGGATAAATACTGAGTGACCTCAGTCATGATGTTCTGGACTTCATGTTCGATGCTGACCCTTTCATTCCCTGGTCCAGCCAGGGATCGAAAATCGTCTCCCACACTAGGACCCTCCTAGAAGTAGAAATGTCCGGATCATGAGTCTTTGCACTTGAGATTGATAAGAAGTATCCTGAATCCCCAGGCAAAGAGTTGCAAGCGGCTCCGAAAGAGTGGGAAGAAGGTGGTCAGGCCACAACTGATGAGCTTGAAGAGATAAACTTAGGGGATGAGGCCGACCTAAGGCCAACTTTCATCTCGGCAAAAATGTCCCCATAAGAGAAATAAAGTTATATTTCCCTCCTTCGAGCAAACCAGGACGCCTTCCCCTGACATTATCATGAGATGCCCGGTCTAGACCCACAAATTGTTGTCCATCTTCTCGTTATTGACCCTTCCATCAAACTCATAAAGCATAAATCAAGAAGGTTTAGACCCGAACTCGAAATGCAGATTGATGCTGAGGTGAACAAGCTCAGGCAAGCTGGATTCATACGTGAAGTCAAATACCCAAGATGGCTGGCAAATGTTGTCCCAGTCAAGAAGAAAAATGGCCAAATTAGGGTCTGTATTGACTTTCATGACCTGAACACTGCCTGCCCCAAGGACGACTTCCCCCTGTCGTTCACCGAGATGCTTGTTGATTCCACAGCTCATTACCAAATCTTATCCTTCATGGATGGATATTCTGATTATAATTAGATCAGGATGGCACCAGAGCATGAAGAGGTCGCTGCATTCTTAACCCAAAAAGGTGTCTTTTGCTACACTGTGATGCCTTTTAGATCGGTTGCACATACCAACGAGTCATGACGACCATCTTCAAAGACATGATGCAAAAGGAGGTCGACTTCTATGTGGATGATTTGGTGGTGAAGTCTGAAACAAAGGACGCTCACAAGAATGACCTTAAAAAGGTATTTGAGTGGCTATGGTGTCAGCAACTCAAGATGAACCCCTTGAAATGCGACTTCGAAAAGTTCTTAGCGTTCGTCATGAGGTATCATGGGCTTGAGACTGAACCGGTCAAAATTAAGGCGATCCAGGACATGCCGCCGCCTACAACCCTGTGTGAGCTTCGATCTCTCCAAGGGCAGCTAACCTACATTCGAAGGTTCATCTCGAACCTCTCGGGACGATGCAGGCCCTTTTCACACTTCCTGAAGAAAGACACTCCCTTCATATGGGATGTGGCGTGCTAAGCTGCACTTGATGATATCCAGCAGTATTTGTTAAATCCTCCAGTACTAGGCCTCTCATCCTATACATGACTACTCTTGATGAGTCACTTGGGGCACTCCTAGCACAGAACAATGATATGGGAAAATAAAAAACACTCTATTATCTCAACCGTAGGATGCAAGGTGCCAAGAAGAATTACCCTCACATCGAAAAGATGTGCCTAGCCTTGATCTTTGTGGTGCAGAAGCTCCGCCATTACTTGCTTGGTCATGAAGTCAAGAAAATCTCAAAGGTGGACCCAGTCAAGTTCCTAATGACCTGGCCATGCCTGTTAGGATGCTTGACCAAGTGGGCATTATTGCTAATGGAGTTCGACATCACTTATGTACCACATAAGGCTATCAAAGGTCAAGCCTTAGCAACTTTTCTTGCAGCTCACCCAATCCCTTCAAAATCTCCCCTGTCAAGTGATCTTCCGGATGAAGAAGTTTTCTGTATGGTACTGACTCAGCCATAGGAGATGTACTTCGATGGAGCATTCCAATCTGATAGAGGAGTTACCGAAGAAGTGTTCCTAACTCCTGACGGTAGAATGATTCCTCTATCCTCCTCACTCGGAGAGGCATTTTCTCATGATGAGGCTGAATATCAAGCCCTCATAATCAGATTGGATAGGAGCTAGACCTAGAGCAGCTGAACATCTTCGGTGACTCTGAGTTTGTCATTCGGCAGCTTAAGGGGATTTATAAAGTGAGGAAGGATACTCTCAAGCCTTATCATGACACGACCAAATCTTAAATGGCCCAGTTCGACAATTACTCCCTATGTCATATCCCTAGAAGGCTAAACTCACAGGCCGATGCACTCTCAAAGCTCGGGGCCACCATTCAACTGTCCTCACTAGGCCCACGCTTGTCTGGGTAATAGAATGGAGACATGTTGACTTGAGAACCGAAGTTGATGCAGATGATGAGAGAGTTGTCTTCCCTGAACGCCCACCTTATCCATTTGGAGCACTCCTTACAGCCAAGGATGTTATTAAGGAAAAACAGGAAATGTTCCGAGGTGAAGAATCCAAGGCTGAGAAGCAAGAGCCGAAATTCTTCGACCCGATATGTGTAGAGGTTGAACAAGTGGACTGCTGGAGGGAGCCTATCATGAACTTTATAAAGCATGGAAGGCCACGTTAGGGTCGGGTGAAACGCAATGGTATACGATGGATGTCTACCAAGTACGCCTTGCTCTGTGGAGATGTTCTCTTTCACCGATCATTAGACGGAATTCTCATCAGATGTGTCGGTGCGCGAGAAGCAAAGAAAATACTGGAAGAAGTGCACACAGGTATCTGCGGGCTGCATCAATCCGGTCCTATGCTCTACGAGCACATACGTAGACTAGTGGCCCTCAGTTCAAAAGCCATCACATTGATCACCTAGTTAACCAGTTCGGTTTTGAGTGGAAATACTTGACCATGTATCACCCTAGAGCTAATGGTTTAGCTGAGGCATTTAATATAACCCTATGTGGGGTGCTCTAGAAGTCAGTTTCGAAGTCAAAGAAGAATTGGCATGAGAGGCTTCTTGAGGATCTGTGGGCCTATCGTATCACCACTCGGAATGATACAAACTCTACTCCTTATTCCCTGGTTTATAGAGGTGAGGCAGTTTTACCCCAAGAAGTTCAAATACCCTCGCTCATTGTCATTGTACATCAGGGACTGACTGAAGAAAAGAGTGTCCAGCTCTATTATTAGGAGTTGGATGCTTTTGATGAAAAGAGGCTAGAGGCCCAGCAAAACCTTGAACTTAATTAGAGGAGAATGAAGAGAATCTTTGACAAGTCTGTCAAGGTTCGCTCATGGGGATCTAGTCAAAGCAGCCAAGACATCGATTGTCATGCATGGACACCATAAAGGAAAGTTCAAACCCAAGTGGGAAGGTTCCTTCACAGTAAAGCAGGTCACATCAAATGGGGCTTATATACTTGCAAACTCTGATGGAGAGGAGGCAATGCCCCCTATCAACGGGCGATACCTAAAGAAGTACTATCCTTGATGTCCTCTTAAAATGAAGTGCATGCAATTAAAAGAAAGAAATGGAAAAGAAAAATAGCAACCCAACTCAAAAGAAATTCATTTCTTTTATTACAAAAAGCCCATTATCAGGGAGGTTACAAATAGTATCAACAGTTCAAAAGAAAAGAGGTTATTCGCGCTGAGGTATTGCCCTCTCTTAAGAGGAGGATCAACCATTTCAAAGTCAGCTTCAATTCATCTAACAAGGCATGGCTAGAGAGGGCAGAAGAACCATGCTAGATTCTACTTCCCTAGCAAGGAACTGGCCTATGATGGATGCCTTTCCCCAAATCAACATGGACTTCACTGTTGTGTTGGAGGATTTGGCTTCTAGCAGACCACAATGTCCGGGCCTTCTCATTTTCCATCACTGTTGACCTACACAAGGCACCACCGTCCATGGTCATCGTCGTGCGCAACTCAACGCCGCAGGTGACCATCGCTGTGGGTGATCCAATGCCACGAGCAACCATTACCACTAGCGACATACTGCAGAGCGTGGCTGTCACCGCGCACAGCTTAGCGTCGCGTGAAGGTAGCATTGCATTCGACTTAATGCTACGCATGCCTTTGTGAGGCTCCAGTTCCCATTATTCCCAATTCCCAGGGGACATTAACCCTCGTGCCTCTTCGATTTCCTCAATCGTCGCCTCTCGGTGACAGTCAACCTTCTCACGACCGTTCGCCTCCCCCGCAACCCTTCAAGTTTTCACCGAAAACTCTTCTCCGCCCACGGGGGACCCCTTCTGACCTTGTTCTTTCCCTTTACCGACAATCGGGAATACTAAGAAATCACCAGAACATCCGTAGAAGCTCCCCTGTGACCCTATGGGTTTCCTTCTCCCTTCTTCACACTCTCCTACTCACCAAAAAATCACTGAACTTCTAGCAAAACCATTGTTCGAGCTCCGTTCTGCCTGACAGCAATCACAAAGATGTTTGGAAGTCATCGGAAAGCCCTGTGCAAGTGTCAGCAGTCCTTGTTCTCCTCCCTGGTGTCCCTGAGGCCTCTGTAACCTGTCAATGACCGCAAGACTGCCAGAAGAGTCCCTGTGCACACTGAAAATAGTGTCGTAACCTAATGACACCAATGTTTCTCTCACAAAAGCTTCAATGGCTATCGTTCTTTGCCAGAAAAGTCTCAGTAGATCCCGGCAAAGCCACTGTTACACTCTCCAGAAGCTGTGGAGCTTTCCAAAAATATTCGCAAGTATTGCGAGACTCCCTTTAAACTCACTGAAGTGTTGCCGGTAAAGTCTTTGCACACTATGATTCTCGCCGGATGCTCTTGTCGGGAGTTCTCTCTCGCTCTAAAACTATCTTCACTGTTTTAACTAAAGTGAAGCAGTAAAATGGGGTTTTTCCCCCTTTTATAGGTGATGGTTATACAAAGTATCCTTCACAAACTCCAGTCCTCGTCTTCAGACGCGATAAGTCCAGGCCGGGGCGGGTCAAGCCCGAGGCTTGAATGCGAGTCGTTGCCGCCTGTGCCTCATGAACCTACTGCCGTCTATGCCTTAACACCGTGCAAGAAGCTATCATCGTGCGCTTCACAAGAAGCTATCACCGTGTGCTTCACAAGAAGCTATTGCTGTGCACTTCATAAGAAGCTATCGGTGCATGCGCTTCACAAGAAGCTATCGTCGTGCGCTTCACAAGAAGCTATCGTCGTGCGCTTTACAAGAAGCGAACGCCGTGAGCTTCACAAGAAGCGAACACCGTGCGCTTCACAAGAAGCGAACGCCGTGCGCTTCACAAGAAGCGAACGCCGTGCACTTCACAAGAAGCTTTCGCCGTGTGCTTCACAAGAAGCTTTCGCCGTGTGCTTCACAAGAAGCTATCACTGTGCCCTTCACAAGAAACTATCGTTGTGCGCTTCACAAGAAGCTATTATCGTGTGCTTCACAAGAAGCTATCGTTGTGCGCTTCATAAAAAGCCATCATCGTGCGTTTCACAAGAAGCTATCGTTGTGCGCATCACAAGAAGCTATCGTTGTGCGCATTATCAAGGCCTAACGCAGTGTTGGGTGCGTGGCCGCCATTCTGTATTTTCAGGGAGTCAAGTCTTTAGTCACGGCTCTGCTCCCCATGGAACCACATTTCCTTACCACCTAAATGGTCTAAGTGCACGACCCTAAACTGCATGGTTCAAACTATATGACCTTAAACTGTATGGCAGTCTAATTGCACGACCTTAAACTTCATGGTCCTAGCCTCATGACTTTAAATTGCACAGCTTTGGTTCAAACTATATGACCTTAAAATGTAGCAAAGGTTAAGTTGCACGACCTTAAACTGCATGGTCCTAGCCGCATGACTTTAAACTGCATAGCCATGGTCTGAGCTGCAAGACCTTAAAATTGTAACACACGTCCCTGTAGCAAGACGTTAAACGGCGCGACAAATAGTCCATAAGCATGACTTTAGATTGTGAAATGGACGCACTTCTCCACCGGACGTACTCTACCACTATCCCTAGCGGGGTTACAGCTGTGCTCTGGACTGTCATTCCTAGTGGAGCTACATGCAGGCCACTGTCCCTTAGCCCCAGTAGGAGTCACATCCATATTATAGCCCATTATCCCCAGTGGAGTTAAAGTCATTCTTAACTCTTCAACCCCCAGTGGGGTTACATCGTTGCTCCGCCCTGCCATTCTCAATAGAGTTACGTGCATACCATTACTCATTACACCCGTGGAGTCATATTTACCCCCATTAATCCCCATGGGTTCGCTTCCCACTGAGCCACTCTATCTCCCAGTGGAGCTTCACCTATACGGTGACCCACACAATGGTCTGTGTTGCATGACCTTAAATTGCACAGCCATGGTCGATATGCAGACCCTAAACTGCATGGGCCAAACTATATGACCTTAAACTGTAGCGGAGGTCTAGTTGCATGACCTTAAACTGCATGGTTCTAGTTGTATGACTTTAAACTGCACAGCCATAGTCCAAACTATATGACCTTAAACTGTAGCAAAGGTCTAGTTGTACGACCTTAAACTACACAAACCTTGTAGCATGACCTTGAACTGCATAACTGGTCTAGTTGTATGACCTTAAATTGTAGTGCATGTCCTGGTCGCGTGAAGTTAAAAGGCTTAGCACCATGGTCTAAACTATATGACCTTAAACTATAGTGGAGGTCTAGCTACACGACCTTAAACTGCATGGTCTAAGTTGCATGACTCTAAACTGCGTAACCATGGTCCAAGCTATGTGACCTTCTTCCATAGTGCATGTCTTGGCCGCCTGACAATAAACTTCTTTGCACAGGTCTTGGAGGCATAAACGCGCCCTCACACATGCGCACATACCCTTTACATGCATCTTCATGCATGTCTTTCCTAACTGACCCATCTGTGTGTGCGCATCACCTTCAGTATCTCCCCAGTAAATCCATTTTCGTCCATTACCATTCATCATTCCCCAATGAGTTTCATCCATGCTCACATAACGGCGAACTATCTTGTCATCCATATTCGTTGTCAGCTCTCCCATTTCCCCAAAGTGAGCAAAATCACCACCATGCTCACTCCATGGCCTCCAAAGGCTGCCATTCATCACCAACATGGTCTAGTTGTATGACCTTAAACTGTAGTGCACGTCTTGGCCGCATGACATTAAAAGGCTTCGCACAGGTCCCGAAGGCATGACCATAAACACGCCTTTAAAAAAAAAAGAATAATGTGCATGGTGTATACCGAGACGAGGGAACACCATGAGTAAAAATGACGGATGGGCATGGTCACGAAATCATGAGTAAAAGAGTTTCTTGAAAATAAAAGCCCGAGCATGGTTAAAACCCCAATAGAGAGCCATGAGCAAAGACAGATGAAAAGGGGTGGACGTGGCCACAAGGTCATGGGTAAAACAACCCAAAAATAAAGGGGTTTGGTGAAAACCGTCTTTACGGCACCACTTCCCTAGTCTAGGTGAAAACTCACAATGGGTGCTTAGACCAATAAACAGATTGACACAGCATCACTGCCTCAGCCGACACCTAATTGCCAAACAGGCATAATTCTGGCTAACGAGGTCCACACAAACTCCTCAGCTATCAGGATCCAATAAAAAACACAAGATGGCTCACCCGGGAGTGAGAATCTCACAAGATTTCCCAAACACGAAAAAAAAAAAAAAAAAAGAGTCCTTGAGGGTGAGGACATTGACCAAATGATCCCTCCAAAAACAAAAAGAGTCCTTGAGGGTGAGGACATTGATCAAAAGATCCCTCCAAAAATAAAGAGAGTACTTGAGGGTGAGGACGTTAAACGAAAGATCCCTCCAAAAACAAAAAGAGTCCTTGATGGTGAGGACGTTAACTGAAAGATCCCTCAAAAAAAAAAAAAGAGTCCTTGAGCGTGAGGAAGTTAACCAAAAGATCCCTCAAAAAAAAAAAAGAGTCCTTGAGGGTGAGGATGATGACCGAAAGATCCCTCAAAAGCACAAAAGGGTCCTCAAAGGTACTGTTCGATAGGGTGAGGACTGTAAATACCAATCTCTACATGTCCCATACTCGTTTGATAGGGTGAAGACATTAAAAACTAACCCCTATGGTCCCGTGAGAGTGAGGACCACGACAAGATCCCTCAAAGTCTGTCCTACCCCTAAAGTCTCCATAGATGGACCTGTACATTGCATCCAAACATCTGAGCATCCTAGTTACAACACTACGTGAACCTCGTCGGTGTTCATGTGGTCCTGTGGCTAGGAAGAAAAAAGAAATAAAGCCGGAGGAAATTTTTCGATTGTTATCCTTCTCACCTCTCTCAAAGCACAACATTTGGCAGGGCATGCTATTTGAATACATTTTTCAGCACAATGGATCCCCGATGCGGAATAAAAGGGAAAAGCAGGTCAATAAAGCCTGACAAACAATGGAAATTTCCAAAGTCTCAGAATGGTCAGACTTCACACACGAAGCCAATAAAGTGACCGTAAATTTTGATGTCGAAATTTCATATTCTGGCCAAAACCTAAAAGTTGTGAAATCTTCGTTCAGGCATGAAATCGATCTACGTTTGTTGCCACGCAATCGTGACGGCATGCTCAGCATGATCTAGTGCAGAAATCATGGAAAAGCATCAAGAAACGAGCACGCTATCGATCCGAAGTCTTCAAGATTCATCCAAATTTCAAGTCGCATGATCGTGGCTTAAAAACCTAATCCATGGCTAAAAGTTGGTATCAAATCGATCTCCAGGGCGATCCCTACAAGAAAATAATAATCTTTCGGACAAACGAGCACCAAAGCAACCCCGGATCATCCATGGAAGATCATGCACGTTCTAGGGCAGCAACAAGGACTGTTTTGAAATTCCATGAACTGTTAAGCAAGGGCGAATCAGTCATTTTAAACCCTATTTTCTTATTTCTTTTAATTCAAATAAGCCTTAATTATCATCAGTTGAGGTTAGTTTTGGGTGATCTACCCATGTTTTAGTCTTAGTCTATAAATAAACGCTACCTCTCATTGAGAAGGGGATGGAAAAATCATTATAAAGGACTCCCCTTTCATTCTCTATGTGGAGCAATAAAATTTGAGATTCTTCTTTGAATTCATGAGTGCATCTTGGAGAAAGAGAGAGGAGACAGAAAGTTTAGAGCAGTACCCCTCCCACCTTCAAAGTATTTTCTCTCTTCCTTTCTTTTCTCTCTGGTTTTCTTTTCCTCTCTTATTCTCTCTTCTTCTCTTTCCTCTTCATCTCCTCTGCCAAGTCTTTCTCAAAAGCCATGCATGGCAGTGGCGTGCCGTGCATGCCTTTTTCTGTCTTCCTCCTCTTGTGACTTCCCAGGTCATGCATGGCGATGGCAGTGTCATGCGCGAGCTGCTCTCTCTCTCTCTCTCTCTCTCTCTCTCTCTCTCTCTCTCTTCGTTCATTTCTTTTCATCAACATGGTTCACGCACGATGTTGGTCGTCATTGTGCATAACACTTTCTGAAGGAACACACTGTGAGCCGGACCGTGCCTAAGCAGTGGGTCGGGCTCCTGTTTCGATTTTAGAATTGGCATCACGCATGATAATGTGTATCACTAATTGCAGACTATCTTTCTTCCTTTTACTGGTCGCAAATGGCGATGCCTATCGCCACCCGCTCGGGTCTCACCCATGATTCGCATCCATCGTGGAGAGCGATGCCTTTCGCCATCCGCAAAGAATTGTGCTACCTTCTCGTGTTTTTGACGACGATGGCTATTGCCATCTGCAATTCACTACTCACCCTTTAGCCGCGAGTAGCAGTGCCCAACACCGCCCAGAGGCCATGACACTATTACTCCATGGCTGTGGACAACGATGTCTAATGTCCTCTGGGACCTTCTCTCTCCTTCGTCTCACGTCTTTTCTTCACTCTCTTCTCTTCTCTTCTCATTTGACTGACGGATAGACTCAGTCTAGTACTATTATAGCGATCTGGTTATTGAGCAGTATTGTCGTCGTGCTGTTTCAGAGTATCATGCTCGTCTTGCTGCCACATCAGATTAGGACAATCATATCAGCTTTGGTTTCAAGTATTATTGTCGTCGTGTCGGTCTGAGTTATCTTGCCCGTCTTACTACCACTCTAAGTCGGTCACTGTACTTGTCCAGCTATCACGCTAGTCTCGTCCCCTTGTCGAATCCCCTTCTCTTTTCTCCTCTTATTCATCACCCTAATTTCTCATCTTCTCATTCTATATGAATGTGCATTGTCCTAAGACAAGGGTGGGTCCTTCAGCCCACTTGTCTTGCAAATTAACCATGTTAGTGTTGTGCAGAAAACAAGGAGATTGCAGGTCAAGGGAGGCAAGTTCGAACCAGTTGAAGTAGCTGGGGGGCTTTTCGTCGTGATCTAAGAGGGCGCCCGTACGAGTCAAGTCGAGTAAGTCATGGACCCAGGTGAGGTTGGTCCCCACCTCATGTTCAAAACTCCCCTCTCACCAATTGGGCACCTGCCCTTGTTCTGTGAACAAGGTTCCCGAGAGAGCGGTCTCAGGTCCCGGGTCTTTCGAACCGAGACACGTATCACCTGATCACCTAGATCCAGGGAGGCAAGATAGAGGCATCCGACCAATATCATGTGTCCACTACGTCGTCTTCCCCCTCATGTGGCATCCATCTCATGTCCTCAGCCTTTGGCTCTTGCTCTGGCTCTGGCTCTGGCTCTGGCTCATTGTTTTCCACAGCCGGTGATTCCGAGTCAGCACCATCCATGATAAAGGAACTTCTATTTTCCCTAGCTATCACTTCCCCAAACAGATTTTCAATGTCAGCCATAAGAGGGAAGCTCTTACTCTTGTATTTTGATGCCCAACTGTGATTTTGCGATAAAACAACCATGCAAAATGAACACACAGACACTGGTTACATAATAAATAATTCTAATAAAAAGTAGTATTGTTAGTGTATACCAGGCAGTACTCCTCCCATACTACCCAATCCGTAGTAACCATCCACATTTCTTCAATCCATCTGAACCCAAATTCCTCAATAAGTATTTTAATATTTACATAATTAGTCCTCAGTGTCCATAGTCTATTCTTTATTTTTCTTCAGTCAAACTCTGGACCTTATTTCTCACACATTTTACGCGTAATTCTTGCCCATGCCTCCCTACAAAATGCCCCATTTGTCCTCAAGTTGTCTCTAACACAATGGGCCATCACTTCTAAAAGTTTGTCATCGTGTGGAGACGTCCATTGATATTCATATAAATGGAGTAACTTAGATTTATTAGAAAATACTTGCATATCGTAACATCATATCATTCAATAAGAAGCACATTCTAAAAGCAAAAGAAACTATGACCATTCATCACTTAATTCAACTTTTGGCATATTACATAACTTTGCATATAAATGAACCAAATTACATTACGTAAGTCTAAAAACCATATTCATAGGAGCTTCCACATAATGTTAGAGATGGACCTATTGACGTAGTAGGTAAGTTTCTCCTAATTACTTCAAAATGGGCCTACAGACGTAGTACCTAAGTTTTTCCTAATATCTTCAAATACATTTTATAAGGATTACTAAAAAAAGTAAAGTGGTGATTACACACAAGTAAAACACAAAATATATTGCACAGATCATAGTGCATCAACAATTGTTTCTTGAGTAACCATTTGTTCTCGATTGACGATGGCATCTTATTGCGATTGAAGATCTTGAGCCTTCTGTGACACATTCCGATACCTCAAGTTTTCGCCATAGTTCAACCCTTCATTATATTCATCACACTATTGAAAAAGGTACATCTTGGGCACCTAAAATACAATCTAACGGGATTTTTTTGGGAACTTGACGTAGTAGTGTTGCATGGTATATGGCAACGAGGATATGAATGTCGAGGTAATCATCCATTATTTGTTGAGGCCAATGAAATTTTAATGTTACCTAAATATAATACCTAATTATGAATAAAAATTGATACATAGGGACCAAGCCAAGCTCTCAAGCAACATATATATTGAAATTGACTGATATGAATGGGACGGTTTTAAAACAGAACTTGACAGACACAACCAACATGATGTGAACAATCGCATTATCATATTTCAGTATTCTTCCAAATGGATGACTGGTTAGGTGCCTCAATCTCACCTTCCAGGTCGGGATGACCTAGTGGCACGGGTCTCGGGTTTCAAGGGAACCTAGGACTTGTGACCGCTTTCTTGGAAACCTTGTTACAAAACAAGGGTAGGTACACCAACAGATGAGAGAGGAATTTAATGTCAGGCGGGATACACCTCACTTGGGTCTGTGACTCACTTGGGCTGACGTGCATGGGGCCCCTCTTAGATTATGTCAAAAAGCCTCCCAGTCCTACAACTAGTTCGGAACCGCCTCCCTTGACCTGTACTCTCTTGTTTCTGCAATCACACACACAGTTAATTTACAAGACAAGTGGCCGAGGGACCCCACCTTGTCTTTGGGTGAAGGAACACAAGCATTGGGATTCAAGGAAGAAAGGGAAGGAATGAAATGAAGATTGGGGTGATAAGAGGACAAGGGAGAAATAGGATAGAGGGAAGAGAAGAGAAGAAAGAAAAATTTGACTCGGTGGCTAGACTTACACAATTGCTAGACCAGTATAGTGTTTAACATGGCATGGTAGCAAGACGGGCACGATAACGCAGACGGGAACGGCGGCAATACTACTCGATGATAAGACTAACACTGACCAACCTAGCACAATGGCTAAACTGTCATGGCAGCAAGACGAGCATGATAACTCAGACCAGCACGGCGGTAATACTGCTCGATGACAGGACTACCATGACAGTGTTAATCTTAACATCCCTTGGTCAAAGGAAAAAGGAAGAAAAGGAAGAAGAGAGAGAAGAAAGGAGGAAGAGAGAAAAAAGAAAAGAGAAAAGAGAGAAAATAGAAGAGAGAAGAGAGAAAAGAGAAGAGAGAAGAGAGAAGAGAGAGAAAAGAGAAGTGATAAGAGAGAGACGACAGGGAAGAGAGTAAAAAAAAAGAGAGGAAGAAGAGAGAAGAGAGATTAGAAGAAGAGAGAAAGAAGAGAGAGAAAGAAGGAAGAGAGTAAAAATATTAGAAGAAGAGAGAAATAGGAGAGAGAAAAAAGAAGAGAGAAGAGGAAGAAGAAAGAAGAGAGGGAAAGAAAAGAGAGAAGAAAGAATAAAGAGAGAAGAGAGAGAAAAGAGCAAGAAGTATGGATGGTAATGGGGTTCTGCCATTCATGACAGAGGAAAGAGAAGAAAGGTAGAAGCATGGATAGCGATGGGGTTCTGCCCTCTATGATAGATGAGAGAGAAAGAGGGGAGGAGCATGGACAGCAATAGATCCCACCGTTCATGATAGAGGAGAGAGAAAGAGGGAAGAAGCATGCATGGTGATGGGGTTCTGTTGTTCATGACAATGGAGAGAGAAGGAAAGAAAGAACATGGACGGCGATAGGTTCCATCGTCCATGATTGGAGAGAGAGAAAGAGATAACATGGATGGCGATAGGCTCTGCCATCCATGATAAGAGAGAGAAATATGGAAAAAGAAAACATAGACGGTGTTAGGTTCTGCCATCCATGATGAGAGAGAGAGAGTCAAGAGAGAGAGAAGAAAAAACATGCATGACGATAGGTATTGCCACATGTGTCAGAAAGGACTCGAACATGACCCGGCCTGCCACTCAAGAAAGGGCCTGATTCAATGTCGTTGTCAAGGAATAGGGAAGGAATGTCGCAGGTAGTGATGGACATCGTCGTGCACGACAAGAGTGAAAAGGAACTCAGACAGAGGCTCGACCCACCACTTGGGTTAAGGCCTGGCTCACTGTGCATGTTCCAGAGATAAGAAAAGAAGGTGGACATCATGCTCGGCGATGGGCATCGCTCTGCATGACTAGAGAGGAGAGAGAATGGAAAGAATAGAGAGAGAAATAAATACAGAGAAGTGAAAAAAGTACAGAGTTATAGGAAAGAGAGAGAAGGAAGATGAAGGGGAAGTAGAGAGGGAAAAGGAAAGAGAAAGAGGAAGATTAGGAAAGAGGAGATGAGAGGAAAGAGAACAGACAGAAAGGAGGAAAGTAGGGGAAGAGAGGAATGCACACCAGTGTCTACTATTGTGTATGTTGAGAGTGAAGAGAGAGATAGAAAGAGGAAGAGAGAGAAAGAAAGAAGAAGAGGGAGAAAGAGAGAGAGAGAGAATCGCATGGCGATGGTTACTACTATGTGTGTTTGAGGCAGGGAGGAGAGAGACAGAGAGAAGAAAAAGAGGAGAGAAAAAAAGAAGAGGAGAGAGAAGAGAGGAGATGAGAGAGAAGAAAGAAGAGGAGAGAAAGAAAGAAGAGGAGAGAGAAAGTTACCTTCACTGAGGGGTACCAAAATTTTTCTTCTCTTTCCTCTCTCTCTCTCTTGGACGTGACCAAAATTTCGATGTAAAGCTCTCAAATTTTATTCATGAGATTGAAGCCCTTTACAATTAAGTTTAACATGTATTTATAGACTTGGGCTCAAAAATGGGTGAATGCCCAAAATATGACCTAATTGATGACAATTACAATTTATTTGAATTAAAATAAAATCTAAAAATAGGGACGGTTTGGCCCATGCCCAACAATACATAAAATTTTAAAATAGTCCTTACTGCTGCCCTAGAACTTGCGTGATCTTCCATGGATGATTCGGGGTTGCTCTGGCGCCCGTTTACTAAAAAGATGATAACTTTATCGTTGAGCCTGGTATGACAATCGATTTGCAACAAACACAGCTCGATTTTGTGCTGGAACGAAGATTTGGCCCAGATGAAGCCTCAGACCTTACACATGCAATAGAACAGTCTTGCATCGATCCGTTGTACGAGCGTCGTGATATGTCCACTTGAGCGAGACGCATCGTTGCTAAATTTTCTGCAACTGTCTTCATGAATCGCTAATTTATCTCTAGTTTTTCTCCCTACTCGGGCATCGTCATGGGATGTACCACATATCAAAACGCTCATCTTGACGAGACGAACACGCTTGCAAAATTTGAACATGATCCGATTTGTAACAAGTGAGATATAAGCCTTCAAAGTTGCTACTCGTGACTTTGCAAACCAGTCTCCTAAAATGGAGATTGGTGCTGGAAGGCCGCACGGGAATAACATGCGACCTACCCCTTTCTAATATTTCACCCATCACGTTGTCCTGAAATGTCTGTTTAAGACAAAAGTTAACCCCTAAGGGTTTTCAATCATGCCAGATCGAATGGCGGTGGTCCCACAGCCATTTGACGCATCGAAAAAAGATTTCCAGTTATGGAGTACATTTCAGGGTGCAAGAGGCCAATTTTTCTGAAACTGTTTCTTTGTATGTGCTACCTTAGACTTGTTGGATTGCGACAAAAATTCAGGTGTGCCTTTTGAAGTCCTTAGGAATGTCTTCACCCGTTTTGGGGCAATTCTGAGATTGTTAGGAATTCTACTGTAAGTAGGGCTTTATTGAATGGCTTCTCTTAATGTCTTTAAATAGCTAACCCCATCGAATGTTGTGCTTTGAGAGAAGCGAGAAGGACAACATTTAAAAAATTTCCTCGACTTTATTACTTTTTTCTTTCTAACCATAGAATCACGTGAACATCGAGGAGGTATCCACGTAATGCTGTAATTAGGATGCTCAGACATTTAGGCGCATTTGTCGCATGTCATTCTATGGAGACTTTGGGGGAGAAGAGACTTGAGCTACTGGTGGGGGACTTCTCATGGAATGCCCATCATCCATGTCTGGAGCTCTTCTTGGTTTCTGACAGCTGGGGGCTTTCAAGAGCTTGTAGATCTAGTTGGTCAGAATCCAGGCTTGTCTAGTAGTCGGGTGCCTTCCTTAAGGGCATTCTTCCCAATCAGTCAGGGTTTTTGTGTCTTGTGGTGGTGGTCCACGTTTGAGTTTATGGTTTGGATAGGCAGCCAAGGAGCCCTTAGTGGTCACGTGTGCTCCTACACCAAGTTTGCTTTGACAAGCAGGGTACCTCATGGGCCCTATCCTACCAAGTTCAGTCGAGGGCATTTTGATGGCCTGTCCTGAAGGTCTGGGCCTATCGGCTAGGGAGGGGTTTAGCGAGGTGGCCTCTTGGCGAGGCATCACCATGATGTCTTGGGCCTGGCTTGACAGTTATGGTCTTTTGGGGGCATCTTTGGTTTTCCATTGTGATTTTCTTCTATTTGATTGACTTCTTGAAAATGTGGTCCTTTAGCATCGGACCCTGACCTGTCGTCTTGACGATTCTTCGGACTCCTGGTCCTTTCGTGAACCGACTCAGACTGTCGGATTCTCTTTGAAGCTCGTATTTTTGGGTCCTGATATCAAAGCATTTTGACACTAGGGATTTTTCTTTTGAATGCTGGCTGAAGCCGCCCATGAGGCGTGTTACTGCACCAACCTGCTTATTGGTTCAAACACCCTTTGCGGGTTTTCACTTGAACTTTGGAAGTGGCACAGTACAAATGGTTTTCAGCAACCTCCTTTTAATTGGGGCTCTTTACCCATGGCCTTTCGGCCATGTCTACCCTTATTCTTCTATTTTTACTCACGATGCCTTTTCGGGTTTTCACCGTGCCCTGGTTTTTATTTTCACAGAACTCTTACTCATGGTTTCGTGACCATGCCCATCTATCGTTTTTACTCATAGCGTCCCTTATTCAGGTGTACACCATGCCTGTTATTCCTTTTTTTTTTTTGTATATTTTTTTTGTGAAGGCCTGTTTAGGGTCATGCCTTCGGGACCTGTGCGAAGCCTTTTAACGTCATGCGGCTAGGACATGCACTATAGTTTAGGGTCATACTGCTGGACCGTGGTGGCAATAAATGGCAATCTGTGGAGGCCATGGAGTGAGTATGATGGTGGTTTGACTCACTTTGGGGGGATGGCACGAGGCTACCTGTGAAAGATGGAAGGCGGATGGTAGTAACCCACTTGGTCACTATGAGTATGGATGGCGGGATGGCTTGTCGTTTGTGAGCATAAGTGAGACTCACTAGTGAATGATGGAGGGTAATGAAGTGAATGAGTTCACTAGGGAGTTGATGAAGATGGTGTATGCACACGAACGGGTTGATTGGGGAAGACGTGCGTGAAGACACATGTAAAGGGCGCGTGTGTGTGTGTGGGGGCATGTTTAAGGTCATGCCTCTTGGACCTAGGCAAAGCAGTTTAACGTCATGCGATCAGGACTTGCACTATCGTTTAAGGTCACATAGCTTGGATTGTGGCTATTCAATTTAAAGTCATACAGCTAGGACCGTGCAGTTTAAGGTCATGTAATTAGACCTCCACTACAGTTTAAGGTCGTGTAGCCTGGACCATGGTTATGTAGTTAAAAGTCATGCATCTAGACCATTGCTGCAGTTTTTGGTCATGCAACTGGACCATGGCTGTGTAGTTTAGAGTCATGCATCATGGGCCATGCAATTTAAGGTCGTGCAACTAGAACTCAGCTACAGTTTAAGGTTATATAATTTGGACCATGAAGTTTAGGGTCGTGCATTTATACCATTGCTGCAGTTATGGGTCATGCAACTGGATCATGGATGTGCAGTTTAGAGTCATTCATCATGGACCATGCAGTTTTAGGTCATACAACTAGACCTCCGCTATAGTTTAAGGCCATATAGTTTGGACCATGCAGTTTAGGGTCGTGCATCTAGACCATTGTGTGGGTCGTCACGTAGATGAAGCTTCCATAGGGAATAGATCTGTGGATGGTAATCCGACTCCATGGGGATAAAATGGCTAAGGCCATACACAAGCAGAGGGCTCAAATTGAGATGGTGACCTGCGAGGGATGGCAAACGGAAGCAGACTTCATGGGGGTTAGGGGGTAAGAGTGACTCCTTGGGGGTGAAAGATAATATTTTATAGGTTTATGAAAGGCAACCCGACTCCCTAGGGATAAGATAGCAAAGGGTCTAAACGAGGATAATGACAGTGTGAAATAAACCCACTGGGGATTGAAGAGGTAAGCATGACCCCTTTTTGGCATACACTTAACTCCACTGGGGATGACAGGCTACAACACAGGTGTAACTCCTACTGAGAGTGGTGGCAGAACACTCACGGTGGTGACCAGGTTCAGACATGCGTGGCGCTAGCATGGGCGAGATTTGCGCAAACAGCACTAAGCAGTCGTTGGCATTGGTCACATGCGGTGTTGTTCTGTCACTTTCACACACGGCGTTAGTCACACGCGGCGTTGGTCAGTGACTTTCAAGTGCGGCATTAGTCGCACCCGGCATTGGTCCTTGTTTGGGCATCGGTCCTGGCCCGACCCGGTCTGTTTGATGCTTGGTGCTTCATGGGTAGTGGTAAACCTCTATTCGAGCCTCGGGTCTAAGCCACACCCGGTCCGGCCCATCGTCGTTTGGTCTTCAAGGACTTAACTGGCATTATCAGTTTATTGGGGACACTTCGGGGAAGTGCTATCTATAGAAGGGGGTAAACCCATTTTTTTTTTTCACCGTTTTATCGAAGGTTAAGGAAATCTTAGCAATGAGAGAGAAAGAAGCTTTCAGTGAGAACTTCAGTAAGAACACATAGGTTTACAGGAGTTTGCCAAAAAGAAAGTTCCGGCTGAGAAGAGGTGGGAGCACCGATAGGGGACCATAGTGTCACTACCCCGCCCCCGACCACCGTACCTTACGCGGCGACGGGCGATTGAGAGTAGGTTCGTGATTCAATGTAGCGTTTGTCACCCAGGTAGGAGTGGACTCAATGCCTTTATATTCGAAAATCGAGAAAACCATGGAAGAGAGCTAAGGCGACAAGCTTAACTAGCAGAAGAGTAAGGAAAAACTCCACACACAAAAAATTCATAATATAAAACTCTTCCAAAATACTACATTCAATTCGGGGCATCTAGGCTAGGCCCAATATTACACATATCCACCTAGAGCAAAACGAAACCAGGGCCAAACTGCCTAGACATAAGCAAGGTCTAAGCACCTTCTTCCAGAACACTAGCTTTGTCTTTCAGCCTCCAAACACGAACTTCCAGCCCTGCACCTGTCACTATCAATCTACAAGGAGAGGAGAAATAATGGGGTGGGCTATACAACCCAGTAAGCAGGTCTAGTGCCATGCATCTGTGGTGGTTCTATCCATGTGTGACAACAGTACAGTTAATCAAAATAAAGTCATAGTTTAACATCAATGCATATCAGGGCAAAGTAGCGAACATGAAAATTTCATTTAAACAACAGTTACCTTTGAATCGGCGTGATCATAAGCATTCGATTAGTGAAATCATTAATCATCCAATGATTGTAATACTAAACATTCCTTATAGAGAAAATCAATTATTATCCACTCACTCCCTAAATCACCTACTCCCACAATAGAGGCCCTATCTAAGCCAATCCCATTTCTTAAGACCTCTACCATCGTATAGGAGGGAGGGTAATGACAAGTAATCCACTTCTTAACACCCTCATCACATACACACAGTCTCCAACATGCATTAGGGCGATAAGCCCTTACCTTACGAGGCATCAATCATTTCATTTCATAAATCTAGGGTGCGACCCTCTATCCTCTCCCTTAACCTGTTCATATCATTATGTAGGTTAGGGGATATGCCAACATCTCTTTCCTTACTACCGATGAGTGTCCCATCGCGTAGTAGGCAATATCATAGCAGTATCCACTATCGATGAGTGTCCCACCGCGTAGTGGTCAATATCAACATAAGCATTGGCCATTAATCACAGTATCGCAACAATATCCACTACCGACGAGTGTCCCACCGCCTAGTGGCCAATTCATTACAGTGTCATAATAATATCCACTACAAGTGAGTGTTCCATCACGTAGTAGCTAATTCATTGCCTCATAATGGATGAATCACATTTTCATAAATCAATGCCTCATACAGATGAATCATAGTTCATCATAACATCATAGCATTAAGCAAAATACATACATTTCATAAGCTTTTACAGGGCATTTACACATAAGTCCTCTCAGTAGCATTTGACATTCATTATGAATTCATTTCATCACTATCGCACTCGTGGCCCCTCTTTGTCACAAAGTGCAGGTTACACGGTATCATTTACATATCTTTGTGGCATTCTCATGGAATTTATCAAATGGTATTCACATTTATCATATATCAAGATAACTTAGCATCAAATGGTCATCCAATCATGTAGTGACAAGTAACAGTAACATGCCCCTCTTAGCGAGGGCATAGCTCCCGACTTAGGGGGAATCCAGGGTGCCTCAAACATGAAAATTTGAGCTAATGCATCGTTCTTTAGAAAATTCCATCTCTGATGTGAGAAGGCGATCTTTGCCTTGTTGGCCCGCAACAAGGGGCACATAGAGTGCAGCACCGGTGCAGGGTAAATAGCTTGTAAACTTTGCTCTGTCACGGATAGAGCGGGTACTTCCATTGTGAGTGGTCCATGAAGCTTTAGGCATAGTATATGTCAAGAAAAGATTCCAAGTACCTTTGGCGATGTAATATGGAGCCAGTTCGATTGTAGGAATCCGGGTCCATTCCTGAATGATGAGGACCTCCAAAGTTGCTCCCTCGAGGTGGATATATATTGTGGAGAGTCCAGGCATTCTGAAAGAAATCTGGCAGGTGCCATTTGATGGGTCAATAGCTCAGTACAAGGTGAGCATTAGTTGTTGGAAATCCCCCCTGCAACAGTGCTCAGCGACATACTCGAGCATTTCAGATCATAATTCAAAATCCGTGGGGGATTTCAAAAAATTCAAACCATAAAACTTTGATTACATTTAAAGACCTTTCCAATGAAAGTAATTTCAAGGTTTTTGGACACATTTAGCTAAGCCAAAAGTGTGGCCCATCAAGCATCACAGTTGCTGGAATTTACAGCGACTATGCGAACATGTCTCTGCATCTTAAGCTATATCTCCTAATATGTATGAGATCTCATCACGCGATAAAAAGTAACATGAAGTAGACATACATGCTTTTCATTTGAGACCAATCAGGTCCCATTTGGATGCCATTTGGTCATCGAACATATATATGCAAATACATTCACAGTTCTGAAAATTCATATTCTTAAGTTAATATGCTTTTAAAGAGCACTTAATATTTCATGGCCACGGTACACTTTGGGCATGGAACCTTGTTCATGTTAGCAAGCATCACAATGAGCAATTTCATGAGTCTTCATGAATAAAAAAATCATCTATGCATGGTTAAAGTAGTCATGGCATTTACAAGCATGACTCTAAAGTTTCCAACCTCATGTCAAGCCATTCATACTTCATGTTTTCCTTTATATCATCTAATCCATTTCAATATTTTTACAACAGTCATGGATGCATAAAAACTAAACTCAATTACCTTAACTCTCACGTTGTTTCAATCTCATTCAACTGCCTTCTTTAGCTTTCCCACACCTTCACCCGTTGGATGTCTTCAAGGGACGACAGTGAGCTCCAAAGTTGAGAAAATGGGGAAGACGGTGTTACACAGGGGAGGAAAAGGTTTAAAAAGGAGGAGGTGGTTGGAAAGCACTATGGCTGATGCCATCACTCATGGCTTTGACATGCACGGAGCGGTGCTGACATGTACGGAGGCTGTACATTTGACCAAGACACTCCCGACGCTGCTCTTTCTTGTTCCTCTTTTCTAAAAGATGCTGGGTCACAGCCGGCGCTAGGCCTTGCATTCATAAACGGCGATGGCTTCTCTCACGTAGTCAGCACTGCATATTCCTCTTACTTAGCCGGTGTGGCATTTTTAAACACCCAGTCGGCGCTGCGCTTTCAAACACCCAGCCGGCACTGTGCTTTCAAACACTCAGACGGCGTTGCGCTTTCAAACATCCAGCCAGCGCTGCGCTTTCAAACACCCAGTCGGTGTTGTGCTTTGAAACACCCAGTCGGTGCTGTGCTTTGAAACACCCAGCAGGCGCTGCGCTTTCAAGCATCCAGCCGACGATGTGCTTTCAATCACCCTGCCGGTGCTGTGCTTTCAAACACCCAGCCGGCACTGCTCTTTCAGGCATCCAGCCGACGTTGTGCTTTCAAACACCCAGCCAACGCTATGCTTTCAAACATCCATCCGGCACTATGCTTTCAATCACCCAACCGGCACTGCACTTTCAAACACCCAGTCGATGCTGCGCTTTCAAACATCCAACCGACACTATGCTTTCAAACATTCAGCCAGTGCTATTCTTTCAAACACCCAGCCGGTGTTGTGCTTTCCTCTCTTTTCTGCCCCTTTGTTACTAATGGCATTAAGCTCCTATATGTAGCAACGCCTGAGATGGTAATACACCCACAGGTGATATGCTCGCGGTAATGCTCCATAAGCCTCTCGTGCGTGACGATATTCCTTACACCTTCTCGCTTGACATTACATCTCTCTTCTCATGCGACAATACTGGATTGGGAGAAGATTGTGGCCCTTACACACAGGGGCATTCTTTAAGGGTTCCAGGAATCTATCGACGAGGGTTGCTGCTAAGGTGAGAAAAATAGAGAGTTCGTCGGGGACAGTAGTTTTGTAGTAAAGGGGTTCAAGTTGTAGCAGGGAGATGTCGGTGAACTTCCACCAGCTTTCAGGGGTTTTTTAGTGATTTTCGCTGTCAGGAAAGGAGAAGGGAAAGTGCAACAATGGGTTTTCGGTGGGTGAGAGGAGTTTCCCGGTGAGAGGTCATAAGGCAGTAAACAGTCACTGGGAGGAAGATGGTCGTTAGGGAGACGAAGGGTCATAGGCAACCGAAGGGTCACAGGAGCTGAAGGGTCACAGGTAGTTGAATAGTCGCTAGGGAGAAAAAGGGACATAGGGCATCTGAAAAGTTGCGGGCTAACACTCGTGACGATAGGTTGCCCACGTTACTCGTCGTGAGTTGTAGTAACCATGCCATCACACCCACTCGACGATCCTTTCATGGACAGCAGGAAGTCATACCCGGTCGTGGTCATGCTCGGCGATGAGTTGCGCGCAACAATTGTTGTGCACAACGCTGAGTCCTGTGTGGCGATGGTCACGTGCTGCGCTAAGTGATACGCGGCAATGATCACGCATGACGTTGAGTCATGCACAGCGATGATCATGCGTAATGATCTCACACAGCGTTGAGTTGCATGCAACGATGATCTCACGTGATGCTTAGTCGCATGATGCTGAGTCATGTGCGGCGATGGTCACACACGATGATGACTCGGGTAGGCAAAGGGTGGTGACCAATGGTAAGGCCAGGCTTATGAAGCCTGTTGGAAGCCAAGTCTTCCAACACAACTGTGCACTCCGTGTTGTTTTATGGAAGGGTGCTCACTGTGAAGAGGGCGTGCTCTCCATCATAGGCCAGTTCCTTGCCGGAAGGGTCTGCTTTGTATGTATGATATACTCAATATAAAACCCTTCTACCTTCTTCTTGTGCGAGAGCCCTTTTTGGCTTGTAACCGTCCTCTTTTCCTCAGATGCAAGAGTGACGCTCTAGTGCAGCTACTCTCTTTCTTCTGATGAGAGGGTAATACTACATGATACATTTGTAACCTCAATAATGGGCTTTTGACTTGTAACTTGTAACGTCAATAAAAAGAATTAAGCTTTGCTGAATTGTTTTACTTGTTTTCTTTTTACCGTTTTTTTAACTCTTTCTTGTTGCGCATTGAGTCTTTTGAGCAGGTATCATGGATAGTATTTCTTTAGGTATCGCCCATTGATCGGGGGAATTTCCTTCTCTCCATCAGAATGTGCCAGTGTGTAAGCTCCATTTGGTGAGATCTTCTTGACTATGAAGGGACCTTCCCACTTAAGTTCACAATTCCCTTTGCGACGCCCATGCATGACAATTGGCCTTTTGACAGCTAAAACCAGATCTCCACAGGCAAATCAGCGGACTTTGATTGACTTGTTAAAGGGCCCCTTCATTCTCCGCTGGTTGAGTTTGAGATTATGCTGAGCTTCTAACCTCTTTTCGTCGAGAGCATCTAGCTCTTGATAAGAAAGTTTAACCCTCTTGTCATCAGTCAGTCCTTGATATATAGGGACACGCAGCGAGGGGAGTTGAATCTCAAGGGGCAAAACCGCTTCACCCTCATAGACTAAGGAATAAGGAGTGGAATCGGTGGCATTTCACGTGGTACTGCGATAGGCCCATAGCGCTTCAAGAAGCTTCTCATGCCAGTTCTTTTTCGTCTTTGATACCGACTTCCTTAAAACGCTGCACAAAGTCTTCTTGAAAGCCTCAGCTATGCCGTTCGCCCGAGGGTGGTACATAGTTGAGTACTTCCACTCAAAACGAACTAGTTAACCAAGCGATCAATGTGATGACTTTTGAATTGAAGGCCGTTGTTAGATATAATCCAGTCAGGTATCCCAAACCGGTATATGATGTAATGGTGCACGAAGTTGGCCACCATAGCCCCAGGAACATGCTTGAGGGGGACTACTTCAGCCCATTTGGAGAAATAGTCTGTTGCCGTTAGAATAAAGACATGACCCATTGCAGAAGGAGGGTCGATAGGTCCTACAATGTCCATACCCCATTGTGAAAAGGGCCATGATGTCACCATAAGGTGTCAAGGCCCTGGAGGCTGATGAATGAGGCTCGAGTGCATTTGGCACATGTGAAAAGGGACATGATGTCACCATAGTTTAAGGAGTCAGCAGCCATCGAAGGCCAATAGTACCCTAATCTACGTATCCATTCATAGAGCTTAGGGTTGGGTCCCCTGTATTCACCATGGGTATAGGTAATATGGTAGGTTGAGGGTCAGGTTTAGATGGGGGAGGTTTATTTTGGTCTGCTGGCTG